>NC_022030.1:49133014-49139053 GCF_000317375.1 Microtus ochrogaster | reverse complement strand
CTCTCTCACACACACACACACACACTCTCTTTCACACACATACACACACACATACAAACACAAACCAGTATACACCTGTGTTCCAGTACTCAGAAGGCATAGGCAGGAAGATTCCTCTAAAGTTCAAGGTCAGCCTGGTCTACACAAAAAGTTCACATTGGCCGAGGATACAGAGCAAGACCTACCTTAAGAAAATCAATCAATAAATCAATCAATCAAGCTGGCTTTGTTTACATAATCCACTATGTGATGTTCCAATCATCTAACAAAACGTTCCTCAGACTACATCCCCACTATTAAGTGATGTATGACCTTTAGTGCCATGAAGATAGCCTACAACAATGCTTGCCATATGGACACATCAGAAGCCAATGCCAGAGCCTGCTGGTTGCCCTATCTCCTAACAGCTGTGTCCACAGACACAAGTAAAAGCTTGGGATGAGGTTTAAACTGTAAGGTGAGGTCACAGAAGGAATGGGGTGATCTCCTAACAGACTAAGCACTCAGATCACACTGGCAGAGGGATTGGATGTTGGGGAGGGTAAATAGACCCTCTAAGCAGTCAAATGAATTAACTTCAGCTGTAGAATCAGCATTTAGGATAATTCTCAGGTCCCTAAGCAAGGGCACAATGCCCGCTGTGGATATCCTCCAGGTACACAGCTGCTTACCCACATCTTCCCAATAGGACTAGCACCTCACTGACTTATGAACTGAAAATTCAGCATTACAGAGAGGCAGAAACAAGGAAAGTACTCCTGCCAGGCTTCCCCAGGGAGGCTTTGTTTTTTTTTATCTCTCAGCAAAAAGTCTAGCCAGACCTTTAGTGCTATATTTCTTGCTCTTGTGTTGAATTACAGGGTTGGGAAGATGATAAAGCACTCACTGCGCAATCATGAGACCCAGTTTCTAATCTGAGTGCAGGGGTACCACCCATGATCCTGCACAGAGAAGCAAAAATGGGAAGTCCCTGGGGCTTGCCAGCAAGCCAGTGGCTGCTTAGCACTGGGGAGTTCTAAGTTCAGTGAGAAGCCCCGTTCTAAAAAATAAGGTAAAGAATGACTGAGGAAGACTTCTGATGTCAACCTATACAGCCTCTACATGCTCATACGTGCATCCGAGCTCGCTTGCACATGCACACACACACACACACACACACACACACACACACACACACCAATGTATACACAAAGGTAGGAACTAAATCAATGAACTCTAGTTATTCCCAGACACAATTCTGCCAAAGGCATTTCTTCCCTTTGTGAAGCCTGTATAAGGCATTATTTTCTCAAACTTTGCTCTAGACAAAGTCCAGAGAGTTGAGTCCCTGGCATAATGTATGTCAAAAAAAATCATGGATGAAATTAGTTGAGTCCCCTTGGTCCTTCCAAGGAGTTGTGATAGCATGACTTCAATATTCTGCTCTCCCCACCCCATCCCTCATCTCCAGTACCTCACCTCAGGTCCGACTCTAGACCCCCAGGGTCAGATCATACAGATTATGACAAGGTCCTCCTCACACGACTTATGTGCGTGAATGCTTGAGAAATGTCTAAATGTGTAGGGTAATGCCAACTGACCAAAGCATGTGTTTCCATCTGAGACCTGGATTTCCTTAGAAACAGTAATCATAGCATGAGGACACTGAAAATGCAATCCAGCCTCTGTCCCCAGAGTGTCTTAAGAGAAGATGTGTGAGGCTGGCACAGGGAGCAAGGGAAGAGCTCAACATCATATTCGGCTCCATATGAGTTCAAGGCCAGCCTGGGCTATATGGCACCCCATCTCAAAATAAATAAATAAATGAATAGATTTAAAAAAAGATGAATAAATTTTAAGAGTGCAGAAACGTGTGTCAGGAAGAACAGACAAGTTGTGTGGCCCAGTAGGGGGAACTCTGGACTAAAAGTCCAGGAATTCCTCTCCACGCTCTTCCTCCATGAATTGCTCTTAGGCCTTGAGCAAACGACTTCAATCTGTCTCACACATTGGTTTTCTCAGTGTTGAAAAAAAAAACCAAACGAACGGAGAGGCCTCTAAAAAACACCTCCTCTCCAAATCCTACGACCCTGAAAATGTCAACCAATAACATAATCTTTCCCCTAGTGCATCTGGAATGCCACCAGCGCTCCACAATGTCTCTGGAATTCTTAGACCCAGGAGATAGATACATTTCAACCTTACACGAGACTCTGGCGCCAGTTAGAAAGCACAATGAGACACTTGTCCTTTGAGATGTAATTTAGAATCATCTCTTGAAATAATTTAGAATCAATGATTCAAGCATGCTGCCATATTTCTGCACAGGCAATAACACTGTCATCCCTCTGTTCTGGGACATGAAAGGCAGAGATGGTTTTTTAATTACACTAGCACCAAGAGTGATAATTCAAACACGCACAGATGAAATCCAAGACGAGCTTGGTTGTGCCCATTAAAAAGAAAAAGTGACAGTTAGCCCACACTTACTGTGGTGATCTCTGTGGTTAATGTGTTTCCTAGAACTCATATTTTATTATTCACAAAAATATTTCTTCTCTGAGGTCTAGAGGTTACTTGCTGCAAGTGACATCTGAGATCTCACCCCCTTTCGTTAGCTAATAATGAACTACCAGCACCTTGGCCGATTTGTATCACTGCAGAGTCCCATGGGGTTGTGGCTAGGCAAGGTGTCTTAAGCTATTTAAATGTATTTCATACCCTCGCCTTAGAATTCGTTTTTAATTTTAGGAGATTGGACACTCGTTTAGGGAGTTTTGCATGTGTAATTTTACCTTGACCTCACATCTAAAGCATATACCCTCTGGCTCAAAAAGCAGTGTGTGTGTGTGTGTGTGTGTGTGTGTGTGTGTGTGTGTGTGTGTGTGTTCATTGTTTTCTATAATGTATCACCTGTTAAATGGTTCATCAGGCATGTATCACCACTATCTATTATTTTATTTAGCACCCTCTCTGTTGTGTCTTGCCCCATACTTTAAGGAGAGATTTCTCCAGAGTTCTAGCAGAGCCTGGGGAACCTGACCCCATTGCACACTAAATGAAGAGTGAAGGTCCTTCTGCATTCCAGTGATTGGCAGCAGCTAGCGTTCGGATGCTAAACGCAAGCAACAGTGGCTACTCCTTTGATTCTCTGTGAGTTGTCCTCTACCGTCCCACCCCAATGCTTTCTCACAACCCTGAGAGGTCAGAGCGCCCGTTTTCTCAAGGTCTCATGAGGGCCTCTGCCTTACACTAATAATGTGAAGAGTTAGCTCTTAGAGCATTGACGGTCAGTAGCTATGACAACTATGTTTGCCCTTCTTGCATATGTCACTGCCACCTACAAAGAGGCTCGCCCATAGTGATGGTTTCAAACCAACAGGAGGACAGAGTCAAACAGCTCACAGGCTCAACTCTTCTGATCTGTTCCTCTCTGAAATGGTGGAGAAAGGGCTGTGGCATTGAAGATTGTCACTTGTGCCTGCAACTTTCCGGGTCCTGCTAACTGTGAGTCTTCAACCAGAGAGTATTTTCTTCTGACTAAGTGTTTGCAAAACTCACCATTTGTTTGCCATGTCCCTAGACTTGTCCAATTTAGAGCTGAGTTTACACATCTACCTCAAAGCTTGAAGAACTGGTTCCCTACCACATTTCTACTCATAAATTTCTTTTCCTTGCTCAGCTCACGGTCCTATAGCAGCTCCCACAAGCAAAGGGCTGTGCTACTTGTTGTATCCAATGCAGAATGTCTTGGAGTCGAGTGCTCAGGTAAGGGAGCCCACCATCACAGACTGTGGGGGTGACCCCCCCACACTCTCGGGCCCATCACAGGCATGTCTCTAGGCTCTTGTACAATACTTGCAAAGTTTTACAAACACACACACATCACTGGGCTCTTCTCCATCCGTAACTCTTTCACCATGCTGCTCCCAAGGTCTCTGACTCCTTCTAGACATCCAAGCCATGCTTTCCAGACCCAATTCCTGTCCCCTAGAACCTAGGGCAGCCTAGGTGGCTGAGCAGGCCCTCAAGAACCCAGACATGAGTTAGGTGCAAATCAAGACAAACATATAAATACATAAACACAAGTCAAAAGCCCCATTCCCCCAAAAGACAAGAAAAGTACTACCAGACTCCAAAGAAACTGCTTAGTGATTTTTCTGGAAACAAAGATATTTGGAGTTGAACTTTAACTCGAGTGGGGAAGTTGGGATAATAAGATCCAGAGGGCAGGCAGGCAGGTTATTTCAGACAGCAATCAACAGAAGCAAGAAAAAAATTACAGAGATCTGATGGAGCCAGACAGGTGCTGGGGGTGGGGCGCAGAAGCTAGAAACACTGCTTGTGAGTTGAAGGCGAATTTAATTAATCCAGGCCAGTGGGTATAAGAAGATACAATTTTAATATAAAAGCACACTCACACACCCGGAGTTTAGCGATCCACCGTAAACCGGAAACAGGAAGCGGCTCCAGCTTCTACGCGTCCCAATTAATTAGTAAAAACATTCGCCCGAGGCTGTCCCGCCCCAAAAGGCGGGGTCTCTCTACATCTCCCCCTTTTGTCTAAATAAGACAGAACTAAACTAACTACAACTATAAACAATAATAACAAATAATAAATATAACAAATAATATGGAGAACAAAAGTTTTGTCAGACACTCTATCACAAGAAGTCTAAATAATGTAGAGAGTAATTACAATTATATAATCTTAAACTCCGTCAAAGATCCGAGAAGGGAATAAATGTTACTTAACAAATGAGAAATATCCAAAATGTGTCAAAAATGACAGAGACAACTGACTACCTGGGCAATCACCCAAATTTTCCCACACTCCAGGCAGATACAGGTTAAGATCATTCCTGGTAAGCCGGCTCATGGACTACATAAAATAATAGAAATGGGTTAGATCAATATGTAAGAGCTAGCCAATAAGAGGCTGGAACTATTGGGGCCAGACAGTGTTTAAAAGAATACAGTGTCCGTGTAATTATTTCGGGGCATAAGCTAGCAAGGCAGCCGGGGTGCGGCTGGGGTGCTGGGGACGCAACCCCGCCGCTCCTATTACTACAGTGAGTCCCCATCATTTCTCTGCTAATGAACTCTGACATAAACAAGCCCAGGACCTGGGATTTCCTGAAAACTTTAGCAAAAAGCACCAGAATCTGTGAAAAGAAAGAAAGCTGTCCTAAGGCAGGCAGAGTCCTACCTAGGCCATGTGGGACAGAAAATAGGGATATCAAGCATGGTAGGTAAAGCCTTTGGTTCAGGTCAGTGATTCAGAAATTCATTTCTGATAAATCAAGATTACATAGAGGAACTCAGTCTGGCCATGTGTCCAACAGGATTCCAGAGAGTACAAACCTGTGACTTCTTCAAGAGTAGGGAGGAAGGGGCCACAAGGCCAGGACTCCAGTTCCATAGCTGGAGACCAAACTAAGACATGGTCTCACAGAACACAAGAGTCATGCCTACTGAGTTCTCTCTTAAAGCAAAGTCGCAGTGTGTGGCTTTGGTAGCCCAGCTTTCATGCTGAAGGTCAGTGGGTTCCTTCCTAAGTTAAGAGTTAGGGAAACTTCTAGGTAATTCCCTGAAATCAGAGTCCTGGCCCCTTTACCTATTGATGGACACAAAGCCAACAAGTGGGGAAAATGATAGGACAGCCATCATTCCATCACTTCCCTGTCTTGAGCTCATTATTAACTCCCAGTGGAAATCAACAGGAGAATCCTTAAATGAAAACATGGAGAGCACTCTCCATGGGAAATCAGCATGGAAGGGACAACGGTGAACACACTCTGGTCTCCGGTCATGGGACTATCTTTCCTTCCATTACCCAGCTATAGCATCAGAGTCTAGTGACAGGCTGAAAGGCAACCTTCTGTCAATGACTTCAGGCTGTTCTTAGGCAGCGGACTGTTTTAATACTCTCTTAGGCTTGTGTACAAGGCAATGAACTACATCAAAAGAGGCAACCAAGCGAACCTAAAGAAGCTAAGTAAGAAGGTGAACCCAAAGAAAAACATATAGTTATCCTTTTGGCTATGGTAAGTAGACAAA
>NC_022030.1:49099130-49132198 GCF_000317375.1 Microtus ochrogaster | reverse complement strand
GTGGGAGGCTGGGAGGAGGCAGAAACTTGTTTTTTTTTTTTCTTTTCTCAATAAAAAAAAGTTGCACAAAGAAAAAAAAAGAGGCAACCAAGAATCAGTGATACAGGGGGATTCTTGTACGGTCAATTTCACACATCCATTTGGCTGGGCCACGATGCCAATATATTCGGCCACCCGTTATTCTGGATCTTGTTCTGGAAGGGTGTTTGTGAATGAGATTTCCATTGAAATCAATACATTTTGAGTAAGACAGATTGCTCTCCTAATGAGTGAGCCTTGTCAATCAGGAGAAGACCTGCTTGGAATGAAAGGTTGATGTCCCCAAGCCAGAGAGAATCCCAATAGCAGAGGATCTTCAGACTTCATTCACCCCCATTCTGCACCAGACAGTCTTAGCACTCAACCGCAATTATTTCTGTGGCCTCCGGATTTCAGGCTCCTGCCACCAGATTTAGGACTTGCTAAGATTTCACAGTGGTATAAACTATGACTATGTCATTCTATTGGCTTCACATGGTTGGAAGATTCTAATAAGTCTCTTTCCATTCATTGGGAAGGTCCATGCCATCCAGCTTGGTTCTGAGCAGACTCAAGCGCCCCATGCTGCCTTCCTGAAAGAATCCCTATAAGATAATCAAGGGGAACTCAGTCATAACAGTGTTTATCTTATAAGAATGATGACCTGAGTTTGATCACCAGAATCCACATTTAAAAAAATAAAATAAAACAGGTGTTGTGGCCAGCACTTATAATGCTAGTATTCAGGGAGAAATAGACAGCTCTCTGGGGATCAGAACCGCACAGCCCTGCACACTTGGTGACATCTGGGCCAGAGAAGACACTGTCTCAAGAAACAAAGTGGACAGCACAGGAGGAATGTTACTGAGCTTGACTTCTGGCATCCACAAGTGCAAGCATACACATGCATGTATGTATACACACACACACACACACACACACAGAGAGAGAGAGAGAGAGAGAGAGAGAGAGAGAGAGAGAGAGAGAGAGAGAAAGAATATCAAGGGGACAATCATCAAAGGTGACCACTGTTAGCAGGATAACTTTAGTAATAAAATTCAACAAGAGAAATTGGTAGCCAATAGTCAAATTCCTTCCAACAGACACAGGACCAACACAAAGCGCCCTTGCTTCTGTAAGAGCAAACACATAAAAGTTTCTTCTAGGGATGGTGGGGTATCCAAGAAGAGCAACCACGGCCACCTGTCAACCTGGAACTAAGAAATATCCCCCCACCAGAACACATCTGACAGGAAAGAGAAATGAGCTCTACCACTCGGTGAGAATAGTGCAGAAATAACAGAATTGTTCTGTCTTGATGGATGATCTAATAAAATTATATAAAATGAAACAATAAAACAAAATCACCAAATACAGTTCTATTTTTCTCATGCTATAAAGTAGATTCTTGCACGGAGTGGAAGGCTAGACTGTGTAACTTTTGACTGTAGGGAACAATAAAAAGAAACACAATGACAATGGTCCTTTGTCGCTGCAACTACTTAAGTCACTGTATCTGCCCAGACAAGGGCCACAAAAAGATACAGAACTCAAACAAATGAAAAAAGATAGCTACCTTTCCATTCCACCTCCTCCCCCACCCCACCCCCACCCCCATTCTTGTCATAGCTAGTAGCCTTGTTTGCAGGAGACAGTTCCTTCCTGGATAAGAACACACCACGTGGTGTTAGGTCTCCAACAGACATGGTGATCATTGGCTCAGGGGCTGGGGACACAGTTCAGTCTGTAAAGTGCCTGCACACATTGCATGTGGACCCATGTTCAGTTCCAAGAACCTGTATAAAACGTCAGGTTCAATGACGCATACTTGTGGTTCCAGCACTATGGAGACAAGATCCTTTGGGCTCATTGCCTAACCAACTAGTTTCATTGGTAAGCCTCAAGCCCAGCAAGAGATCCTGACTCAAAAATTAAAATGTAGATGACTGAGGCAGATACCTAAGGTTGGCCTCTGACCACCCATGCACAAACAAATATGCAAGTGCGTATCCCACAGGTATACACGAACATGTACACATGCACAGATACAATGAAGGCATACACACTCACAGATACATATGAACGAGCCCACATGTGCAGAAACACATGAGTGTGCACTCACACGCAGACACACATGCACACTGACTCCGATAAGCTGACTGATCACAACATTCTGAAGGCAAATGCAAAGCCAATAGCAGTGAGACTCCACAGTTGACCGAGTGCAGGGAGATGGCAGGGCTGGAGGAGGAGATAGCTGCACAGCATTAGAAGCTCTTCAGAGAAGCCCAGGTCCCCAGTGAAGATGTGCTCACTCTGAAATGACCTGCCAAGATGACTGTGGGCTCCCCCACCACAGCTTTTGAGTCTTTTTATTCTGTGTTTGGCAAGCTTTTCAAAGCTATCTGCCAGGTGCTAAACACCTCTCCAGCCTCTCCAATGAATCTGAATGCAAGCAGTGTCTCCTGGGTAGAGCCGCCTCCTAGGAGTGCTACATTTTCAGTGCATGCCCACAACATGTGGTCGCAACATGATGCCTGCCTTCTACTGAAACATTTCCCGAAGGGCCAGCCATTGGAAAACTAAGAGGAAAATGAGGCCTCCCGTTTCATCAGCCACTGGCCCATCTCTTCCATTTCTGGGCATACGCACAAAGGACCCCATATTCTGCCACAGAGATACTCGCTCAGTCATGTCCATTCTGCTCTATTCACAGTAGTCAGGAAATGGAGTTAGCCTAGATGCCCATCAACAGATGGATGGATAATAAAAATGTGATAAACACACACATGACAGAAACACTCAATTGTAAAGAAAAATGAAAACTTCCGAAATGAATGGAACTGGAAGATAATATGTTAAGTGGGGTAGCGTAGGCTCAGAAAAACAAAATCTGCATGCTCCCTCTCACACGTGGATCCCAGCTTCTGTTATAGTTTATGGAGCAGTGAGTGCGGTCAGAGGCCAGGAAACCAGAAAGGGGCCTGTGAGAGGGAGAGAGAGAAAGAAATGGGGTGGGTAATGAAGCACATGCGACATGGAAATGAAAGAATGTTGGGGGTGAAGGGGTGCAAGCAGGGAGTGCGGAGACGGGAGAGAGGGTTGGCAGATCAGCCACAAAGGAAGTATATAGGAGAAAGTCATAAGGAAATCTGTCACTTTGTCAGTTAGTTTGAAAAAAAAAAAAGATAAAACACATATTTAAAAAACTTGCAAAGTGGCAGTGGTCATTCGAGACAGTTCTCTTTGCTGATGCTGCCTTTGTCAGAACTAATGGGGCCTCAGAACAATTCAGTGGGGACGGTAAGGGTGGGGGCTGTGCACATCTTCCCCACAGGCTCCTGGGAAGCCATGACACTTTCCATCACTTCTCACTCCTCCTCTCTTCTGGGACGACTTCACTGAGCAGGTTCTGCATTGCTTCCTCATCTCCTCTAAGCTGTCAGCCCAGCGCTCACCGTCATGAGGGAACACTCAGTGTCTTCTAGATTTGCCCCCATAAAAGGCACTGATAAAAAGGTTGGTCTTTGGAAGGGAAGCAGGCTGTCCTGAAGGGGCAGACATGGAAGAACCTCTTGGCTTTGTAGGTGTTGCTTGGCCATGCCTTCCCTCCTGCTTCTCCACATTCTCTCTCTTCCTCCTCATAGAAGGGATACAGCACTGGCTCAGTTTCTCCTTACATCTGTCTCCTCAGATTCACCAGAAATGAGCATTCCCACTTTGACCTGAGTTCCTTACCACACTCTGCCTCTTTCAGGGAACATCTCACAAGAGAGTGGCCTATTTAAGCAATTGCAATATCAAGTCTAAAACAGTAAAATTGCACGTTTTCCATGTGACAATTACCATTCCAAAGCCTCTTCCTTTTGTTAATGAGTCCCATACCCTTCACTCATCAAAGTTCACACCTCTGTTATAAAATATACTTACATTAGCCAAGAAAATTTACCTACTTATCCCCTAAAAGCAGCCTTAAACAAGTCACAGCCTTGTGGTATTTAGAGAACCTGTGTTTGTTTAACTATTACTCTGGTGGAAATATGCATATAAATGAAGAGAAAAAATAAACAAGAATATGGGAGAGACAGAAGTAAGAAGCAGTGGGAGGAACGGGTACCCCCAGCAGAACAGGTACCCAGATTAATAACATTGTCACCCCTTCTGGGAGCTTCAGTTGGTGCCTAGAGCCCATCTTCCAAAAAGGCTTGAAGGGAGCCTGAGACTCAGGGATAATGGTCCCAGTGAATATAATGGCCCTTTGCTGGCCTGATAGCTGACTCCTGCCCATACTGGAAGGAAGAAGGCAGGAGAGAAAACTATCTGCAGCCCTTGCCCCACTCCCAAGAGACCTAGTGCCATGGGACCACAGCTACCAGAGAAAATGGGAACGGGACACGGGTCCTCCATGGTGTTTATGATGCCGCACCTCAAAGGTGAAATCTACTAGGTCATCCTCTTCTCCACACCTTCTCTTGTTGTTCTCTTGTTGCGGGAGGTCCTTCTGCTCCTCCAGCCTATAGCTGCTGAGATACCAGCCCATTGGGGCGTGGTCTCTCTCCCTTTAAAAAAGCGGTTACTTCCCTTCTCGCTCTCTTCACTTCCTCTTCGTTTCCGGCGACTAGACTCCTTCCTGATTGCACAGAGGGCTGTTGTCTGGGACGGTTATCTGTAAGTTTTTTTCCCCTTTAAATAAATATCACCCTATTAATCATAATTCCAAACTGGTGTGGCATTGTTTGCAACTTACGCCTTCATTCTCTCACTTTCATAACTACCTTGAGGAGGGGGACGGCCACGGTTTTAAAATCTGGGAAATAAATGAGTGTGATGACTTTTGCTTTCTTCTGTTTTTCTTGATTCTGCTACCAGAAGTAACCTCAACTTTGTGCTTATTCAAGAAGGTCTATCAATGCATAGAACTTACCCCAGTGACTTTAAAAATCATATGGAAAAGCATCTATCTATATGTTGCCTACTCATATATACAAATACATATTTGTTTAGTAATAGTAATATGTAGAAGCTACCACATGTCCCTTACCTCCGATGGCTTCGTGGCACATTTTCCTCTTCCTGAACACTCTAAGTCATTCGAGTGACTGCCCCCAGGCACACAGGTGCTGGCCTTCACCACCAGAGTTAAACGCAAGGCCACGATGGACTTAGCGACAGAATCATTCACAAAACCTAAAAGGAAACAGGATAACAAGAAATGTAAAGCAAGTTCTTCCAACACACTTTCAACACGACTAGAATTTTGCCTAGGCTGAACTTAGTCTGAAAGTCAGATAAGCATAGTAACGTGGAGGGGTAAACTAAGGCACACAGCTTCTGTCCATTCAGACCTTGGGTCCCTAAGATGCACCAGTCTCTCCAAGCTTCATAGGAATTTATCAAAGACAAAGAAGGGCGTATCAGGCACACCATGTTCCTCCCCTGCCCTTGTCCTGTGAGAGACACTTCCCTTGCCGGTCCTATCTCTGTGTTTCATTTTAGGATTCAGATTCTGAGTTTGCACCCTGCTCTTCACCCACAGAGAAAATGCGTGTGTTACTCATTGCTTCCTTCTCCTGAGTACTCTGAACAGTCAAGAGTTCTACGAGGCTTTCTTCCAAAGACTACTTTTCAGTCAAAAGTAATGGTTCCTTAAGCAGTGTTGAAACTAGTAGGTTCAGCCAGGCCTTGAAGTACAGGCCTGTAATCCCAGCTACCCATGAGGCTGTGGTGGGGAAATGACAAGCTCAAGGCTGGCCTCAGCAATTTAGTAAGACTGTCTCAAAAACATAGAAATCTCAGTGGTAGAAGAATTGCCTCGCACGCATAGGATAGGTCCAGTTCTCAAAAATGACAAGCTCAAGGCTGGCCTCAGAATTTAGTAAGACTGTCTCAAAAAACATAGAAATCTCAGTGGTAGAAGAATTGCCTCGCATGCATAGGATAGGTCCAGTTCTCAAAAATGAAGAAAGAAGCTTCAAAATCTTGCAGAACATTCCCCAAACTGCATATTTCCAGAACCAAACATACATGACAAAGAATCTGTGATTTGGAGTAGAATCCTGGCAGATATGTTTTTGAAAAGGATTCCTGGGAGCTGGAGCTGGCTCGGTGGCTAAAAGTGATTGCTGCTCTTGAGTTCAGTTCTCGGCACCCATATTGCACAGCTCACACTTGCCTATAATTCCAGGGCTATGGGAATCTGAGGCCCTCTCTGGACCCATGGGCACCGGCACTCACATACGTACACATAGTGGTATTTTGCTTGTAACCTAGTAAATAAAGCTTGCCTGAGAGATCAGAGAAGCAGTGCAGTTAGTCATTAGATGCTTTTACCGAAGCATCAGACTGAGGAGGTGATACTGTCTCTGTGAACCCTCGGACTGTGCTCAGACTGCCTCCTCAGACTGCATCCTCAGACTGCTTCCTCAGACTGCATCCTCAGACTGCATCCTCAGACTGCTTCCTCAGACTGCATCCTCAGACTGCATCCTCAGACTTCATCCTCAGACTGCATCCTCAGACTACATCCTCAGACTGCATCCTCAGACTCACTGCATCCTCAGATTCACTGCATCCTCAGACTCACTGCATCCTCAGACTGCATCCTCAGACTGCCTCGGAGCTCCTGTCTCCTCCCACCCTTAAATTCCACTCTCTGCCCAGCCATATCCCTTCCTGTCTCCATCTCCCTGGTGCTGGGATTAAAGGTGTGAGCCGCCACCACCTCACTTTGTTTCTCTTTGAGACTGGATCGGTCTAGTGTAGCCCTTGAACTCACAGAGATCCATCTGCCTCTGTCTCCCGAGTGCTAGGATTAAAAGTGTGTGCCACCATTGCCTGTCTTCTATGGCTAACTAGTGGCTTAGCTCTGCACTCTGATCTTCAGGCAAACTTTATTTGTTAGGTTGCAAATAAAATTTCACTATATGCACATCCTCACACACAGACACCTTCATAAATGCATAATTAAAAAAGGCAAAGATTCCCCGGCATAATTCAGGCATGTGCTTCCAGTTAAAAATCTGGTAGAAAAACTAATAAATCACATCATAATGTCATTGAAATGACAATCATTTGGAATGGGAGGCATTCGTGCAAGCCTCCTGGATTGCATTTTATTCATGTGGTTTTGGAATCTAAGCAACTTGTCTTTACTCCCCTGCTCACTGTGTATGTCTGAAATTCTTAGTGCAACTCAGAAAGGAAGAACTTTGTGTTGTCTGTATATGCTTAACAAAACCATGAGTATTGGGACCTTAAAGCCCTACTAAACTATTAATGAAGTTGTACCTGTCCCAGTTAGAAGCATTTCTTTAAATAAAACTTTGTAATGTGGAGGCTGGGTGGGGGAATGGTTATGTCACTAAAGTGCTAGCTAGGACGGACCTAAGTTCACAACACTAAATTTTAAGGAGAGGCAGGGGGTGGGGCAAGCCAGGTATGGGGACTCTGCTTGCAGCCCCCACATTGGAGAGAGATATGGGATGATTCGTGGGTCTTGCTGGCCCACCAGTCTAGCCATGGCAGAATCCCAGAGTCAGCGAAAGATTGTTTCAGAAAAGAAGAGCAATTGGGATTAGCGGCACGGGGTTGAGAGCTTGATTCTCAGCACCCACATGGAGGCTCTGTGTCTAGTCTCAGAGGATCCAGGTCCTCTTCGGGCCTCTGCATTCACATGTTAAACAAACATATTTGCAGGCAAAACGTCTATACACACAAAATAAAATGAAAAAAATAAGAGCAATTGGGAAGGATACCCCATGTCAACCTCCAGACTCCACACGTACATATGTGCACATACATACACATGCATGAACACACACACACATAGTGTTCTCAAATTCATTTACATCATCATAGTACCTATTGCTACCCAGTCACGTTCTCCAGTCCCTTAAACTGAGTCACTGAAACGAAGAGCTTATGTGCACGACCCTGTGTGCATGCACTGAGAACAGTAGCTAGTTACTCTCACCAGGTCAGAGTGCAATCTCACTAAGTTTTTGCACCCCCCTTTGGTGATGTCTATGGGACGTGCCTGGAATACCCCAGAGTGAAAGCAGTTAGTCCTGTGCAATTTTTCCATCAAACAGCTGTTAAGTCTGGAGCATAGTCCCCCTGGCCTGGAAGTTGCATTAGTCTGGACTCCAAATCCCAGCATGCCAGGGGCATTAAATACCACAGGGTATTTAAGTGGGCTCCCCGAGGAGAAACACGTGGCTCTGGGTTTACATATGCTCCCTGCTTTCCTGTCTCCCCGCCATGCACTTGGCCACCCGAGAGTGTCGTAGTTAATAAAACGATGGGCATTTTAATTCAGTTTTATCTGATCTAATTGGATTTCTTTGCGCCAGAGCCACCCCTCTTAGGATTTTTTTTCTTAACAACAGCAACTAAGTCAGAGCAAAGGAGCACTTAGGAAATTCCATGTGTCCCTTCCAGGAAGAATCCAAAATGAAGTAGAATTTACTCCATGAAAGGAGGCTCTTTGGGGCCGTGATCATCTGAGAGCAGCTAGAAACCAGTATGATCCCTGTCACAGCATCCTGGCATGCTCAGAGGAAACGTGCAGTACATGGCGCCACTCTACCTTCCGTAAGATATGAAATCAGTGTATTAGGAAACGAAGTCCCCATTTCATTTAGGGGGGGAAAACCCTACATCAAACATCTCATGAGGCTGAGTGTTTAATTGGAACCTCCAAGGTTGTTGAATGTTGGAATTTTGTATCTTGAGTAGTCGCTAACCCAAAATAACTGTGTATTGCCCGCCTTTGTTTTTTTGACCTATTATCCTTGAGGCTTAAATTAGGTAAATCCTTTGGGGGTGTACAAATAGAGCCCTGGCTTCCACCAACCCAAAGGTCAAGAATGTCATGAGATAGCATCAGAGTCCAACAGCAAAGATTCCCCTTGCTTTGTGGGAACCTACCTACTTGCTGTTCCCATCAACATGTTTGAAAAGCCTCTTGATGTATGCTATCCTTCGTCCTGTTATTTTAAGAACTTCATGAAGCTGTTGGAACATTGGAACATGATATTTGGATTTGGGGGAACCTGATCTGTGTTCTCATGCCCTGCTTGCTCATATTCAACTCCAGAATAAACTCTCTTATCCCCTTTGAGATGAAAGCTGTGTTCTTACAATGATGATATGGAATGCAATTACTAATATACACCTATTGTGGTAGTCTGAAATAAAATGGCCCCCAAAGGGAGTGGCACTTGTTGGAGGAAGTAAGTCGCTATGGGGGTGGGCTTTGAGGTCTCTTTTACTCAAGTTTCTCTCCGTGTGACAGTCAGTTGACTTCCTGTTGCCTGCAAGATGTAGCACTCTCAGCTCCAGCACCATGTCTTCCTGCTCATTGCCATGCTCCCTTTCAAGATCATAATTGACTGAGCCTCTGAAACTGTTAAGTGAGTCACCCTCAATTAACTGCTTTCTTTATAAGAGCTGCTACAGTGATGGCATCTCTTCATGGCAGTAGCAAACCCTAACTAAGACAGGCACTTAGGAAGAATTGTCTCCACTCCAGCACTATGAGAGCCAGGGGCCAGACAAAAGCTGTCAATAGAGAAGAAGCTCTGGAGCCTCTTTCAGTACCAGAATTTTCTGTGGTCTTTTCAAACACTCAGGAACTTGTGGCACACAAGAGGCTAAGAAGGTGTTCTAATTGGGAGAGGGAGGAGGATGAGTGGGGGAGCAGGAGGGGAATGGGAGGAGGGGAGGAAGTATAAATTTTTGAATGGAAAAAATAAAAAAGGTGTTCTAGTTGTAGCCTTACAGAAACTAAAAGCAAGAGAGAAAGATAGGAGATAATTATTAATGCAAAGAGAGACAAGAGGAAGTAGGGTAAGGAAAGGGTAAGATAAACTAAGTCTTTCATGTAGATTGGAAAAAGGGTTTGAGGGAAAAGAAGAAATAACATCTGATATAGACAGTTGTATCTGGTGAGTAAATGGGTCAAGATTTCTACTGTAAACATTAAGTCTGAAATGCCTTCCAGATTTAAATATATGAATATTCAGATTTTATTGTGCATAAAAAATATACAAAGAATAAACTTGAAAAATACACCTTATCAAGTTTCTATATTTTCTTTTTAAATTTTTACTTTTGAATAAAAGAACAATCTTTAATTGTGTTGCTTGAGAATTTCACATGTGAGACAATGTGTTTCATCAAATCCAACCCTCCCTCTATCCTCCTGTTCCTCCAGCATCCTCCCTCAAATGCACCTGTCATTTGCTCTTGTCTTATAATCACATACACGCACAATTAGAGTTCAGTTGGAGATGCCCATATGTATGTTGGTGTCAGGCTGACCACAAGGTCATGGAGACCAGGAGGCTTACTCCTGAAATGCTGATGAGACCCCAATGGGGCAGTCAAGCTGATGTGATGGCCAGACACAGGACATGGGTAGTTGGGAACATGAGGGCTTATGGAAAGCTTGGTGCCATCTAAACACAGACGACAGCAAATGTACGGGAACAGAGAAGCGTGCTACAGGGAGAGAAGAGAGGGGTGGGGACTCAGCACCAAGACCAGAGATTAGTGTCTGTCAGTAAACTGAGCTGTTTCCTTGGTTTTTGTTGGTTATTGGTTTGTTTTTGTTGTTGTTGTTTAGGCTTTTGTTTGTTTTGGTTGTTTTTGTTTGGTTTTGTTGTTGATGTTTTGATGTTTTTGAGACAGTCTCTCTATGTAATCCTGATTATCCTGGATTTTTCTGTGTAGACAAAATTGGCCCCAAACTCACAGATTCTCCTGCCTCTGCCTTCCAAGTGCTGGGACTAAAGGCACGTGCCACTACACCCAGCCTATAAATCGAATTGTGTATCAATACCAGGCCATAATTATACCAAAAAAAAAAAAAAAAAACAACTACAAAATGTTTTCAATTGCTGAATTGGTGCGAAAAGTTAAGATTTCTATTTCTTTTTTCTTCTTTTTATTTATTTTATTTTATTGGTAGAATGGTGGTTTGCATTTTGGTCTGCTAGTTACTTTGTGTGTTTGTGTGGGTGTTTGAGACAGGGTCTCTGGTGTTCCCAGGCTAGCTTTGAATACACAGAAATCCTCCTAAACTGCAGGTGTGAGCTGCCATGCCCCACATGAGATTTCTCACAAAGCATAGAGAACTACACTAGGTTAGGACTATGACTGTATCACAGAGAAAATTTTGGTCCAAGGTGGGAATGGGTCTTGAGCTCTCTGCAGAGTTCAACTTGTCATTTAGATACCGGAAAAGGAAAAAGGAGGCTCGTAGGAAAACAGATGTTGAGCAACTCAGTTCTGTCTGGAATGTGGTTGGATGATTTCCCTACTGAGGTCTAAAATGGTGAAAGCAACACTACAAAGGTTACCCAGGGATCTGTTAACACCCACAAGGAACTAGTTAGGACGACAAATAAAAGTTGGACTTCCCCTCCTCCTCCCCTCCCCCCATTTCTCCTCTCCTGCCTCCCCCATCTTCCCAAAACACTAATGCACACAGTGCTCTTGCTGCTGCCTAGGGGTGCTCATTAACACAGTAAGGAAGTGTTCTCCAATCATTACTGGGCCTCTTACAAAGCCCCCTTGGTGCAAATGAGAAGTGAAGGAGGGCCCAGCCATTATCCTTGGAATGCAGTGGTCAAGCATCAATTAAAGTGCAGGGAATGGCTGGCTTCAGGCCATTAACTGTTTATTCTACTGCCTTCTTCTCTAAGGCTAATGCTAAAGAGTCTTAAATGGACTTTGTAGTTAACACCTCATTGGGATTAATAGCAAAGGGGATTTGCACAACTCACTTTAGTCCTTTAGTTCAAGATCATTTTCCTCCCTCTTAAAGGGAAAGGGTACATGGAAAATAAAAATTCTTACCATAAATTCTTAAGCTTTAGGAGCTCAAAATAGATTGCACCAAGTTTGCCTATTAGTGCGTGGAGTCATTTGGCACAAACTTATAACCTATAAATACTGTTCTCAACTCAGGAAGTCCCAAAGCATGGATGTTTTCAAATAGCAGCTTCCTGCTGAGGACCTAGGGCTCTGGCATTAACTGGGACACTGGGAAAGTCAGCTCACAATGACCACATCTTGTTCCATTAGGCACAGAGTGTGTGTGTGTGTGTGTGTGTGTGTGTGTGTGTGTGTGTGTGTGTGTGTGGAATGGCCACACCTGTGCCAGGCTAGTGCAAAGCATAGTAAGTCAGGAAGGATTCTGCCTGCATCTGTGACCCAACACTTGGAGACAAGGTAACAAAACAAAAGAAATCAACTCTTTGATAGTGTCAGGCCAGGAGCAAAGAGCTTCCTTTTTGGGTGTGAGCTCCTGGCAAGATCAAGTTTGGGGCTAACACTCCTCGACAGCAGGAACCCAGCTCCTCTTCAGTCCTGTTTTATGAATAAAATCCAGATCACATGGTAAACTGGGAGGAGGTACTGGATCACTCCTTCTAAAACATCCTCCCAGTGCTAATATAGTTGTATTGAACCCAGTGAAGAACCTGGTGGCACACTATAGACTCAGGACCTCATTGCAATCTTTTTAATCTTCTCTGCACGAAGTTTTGAGTCAGTTTCTACCAAAAAGGTTAACGGTTGCTGCTCCTACTGATAATGTTTTGTTGCTGTGTGTTTTGTTTTGTGTGGGGGGCAACAGTTAGCCTCTG
The DNA here is from genome assembly GCF_000317375.1 of Microtus ochrogaster. NCBI lineage: Eukaryota > Metazoa > Chordata > Mammalia > Rodentia > Cricetidae > Microtus > Microtus ochrogaster. Next base: position 49,119,527 of record NC_022030.1, on the reverse strand, counting down.
CTAAGTAGTCAAGGATGACTTTGAACTTCCAGTTCCTGCTGCCTTCACCTTCAGTGTGCTGGGATTATAGGCACACACCATCGCGTTCATTTTATTGGGTGCTAGGGAACCAACCCAGGGCTTCCTGCCTGCTGGGCAAACACTATATAACCAGCTGCACCCCATTCACACTTGTGAGTTTGATGCTTAGAGGAGGAAGGTGTGGGGGGACAGTTTGCCCATACAGAATATCTCATTGGGGGGACCCTAAGATCTAGCTTAGTGATTCCCAACCTTCCTAATACTGTGAGCCTTTAATAAAGTTCCTCATGTTGTGGTGACCCCCACCATAAAATTATTTTTGCTGATACTTCATAACTGTAATTTTGCTACTATTATGAACTGTAATGTAAATATCTGATATGTAGATCTCTGATTTGCACACCCTCCGAAAGGGTCGTTCAACCCCCAAAGGAGTCCTGACCCACAGGTTGAGAACCACTGAACTAGCAAATATGCTTCCCGAATTAGGGGACACAATGGTGTGTAAACATGCCGTCATGTCATCATGTGGAACTCGTTCTAAATCTAAATCACCAAATGGGTTACACCCAGCCAAATGACCATAGCAATTACATATCATCATTTTGCTTTAAGGAAGAAAATGGATAATGTGAAGATATTCTAAGAAAAAAATTCAACCAACTTGCTCTCACCTGAGCATAATTTTATTCTCAACATACGCTGCTGTCATATACAGCAATGTTATCACCACCTCCCTACTCAGGCAGCATCCTCTCTCCAACCTACAGAGAGCTCTGAAAATGCAACGTCCAAGAATAGGCTTTAAAAGTTAACAAAAGGTAGGAGTGGAGTGCTCATCCTCGGTCAGAGTGCCACAGCGACTTGGAGCTCGCCTACAAAGCTATATTTTTGCTCAATTTCTTTGCAGAAAAGTATCAATGCTAATAATACTCCTTTCCCCAAGGCTGGTATCCGGTAGCACTTTCTCTGAATTGAAAGATTTTTTCTTGTCCTGTTCTATCACGTTAGCCATCTGGTCTAGAGGAAATCACTGCTCAGTTACCTCCTCACATGAACAAAATACTAATTCCATCATACCCTCTCCATCTGTCTGTCATATACAAGGCAGGGTGGTTGTCAGAGTGGCTCACCTTCTATTGGACAAGGAAGAAAAGAAAGAATTTTAATACCTTTGGTGTCTAAGACTCCTTTCTGGAAGAGAAACAATCACTCTTTTCTAGATGGTTGTTTTGACAGGGGGTCATAATATGAAAAGATTTTTATGTAGCACCAATAGATAAGGACTTTATAAATGATCATTGTCATCATCACCATCATAATAACTGCCATCACCATTACCTCCATCATCACCAGCCCCATCAGTATCTCCACTATCATCAACAGCAATATAAACAAACAATATCTATATAAAACGAGGCCTTAGTATTTGGGTTTCTGGAAAAACCACCGCTGTCTGTTAATGTTGAAACAAGAGAAAGTGATCTCTTTGGGAAGCTTAAGGCAGCAGCCGAGCTGGTGTTTGATGAAGGCCATCTCTTGTTTCATCAGAGGCCATCTTCTCACAGTAGCCTCACAGGCAAGAAGAGGCAAGGGACTGCTGGGTGACCAGTGCTCCTTTGCATGCGCATTGATTGGATTTATGAGCACTACACCTTCACAGCCCGGTTACTTCCCAAAGCCCTTGCCTTGTGATGTCACATCACAGTAGGAACTTAAGTTTTAACATATGAATTTAAGGAGGCTAAAGAAGATCATGAATATAACCTAGTACAAGTCCTGAGGAGAAGACACCGGAAAAGTATGTCCCCCCCCCCTTAAAAACAGCAGTGAACAACAAGAAAGCCAGAGATATTCCCTTAACTCAGTCCATCAAGTCAAAGCTTTGAAATGAAATTTTAAAAATTATTTTTTACTCTTTAAAGTTCTTTCTATAATTTAAAAACAATGTGGTTGGTTGTTTTGGTTTGGTTTGGTTTTTTTGTTTTGTGTAGCCTTGGCTGTCCTGGAACTAGCCCTGTAGAACAAGTTGGCCTTGAACTCACAGGGATCCACCTGCCTCTGCTTCTTAAATTCTGGGATTAAAGGTATGAGCCACCATTGCCCAGCTAAAAATAACATTTAAATCAAAGCATAACTTATAACTTTCCTGCAAATTAAAATGGTCCATCCTAGAGAGAGACTAATCAAGACCCAGGAAGTAAATAACTCATAAGTCCCAGTAACTTCCTGAAACTTATGAGTCACAAAAGCTTATATAACCTATAACCTTGTATACAAGGTTATATAAGCAGAAATGAATAGTTGGGGAAAAGAGATTCTCTGACTGACAAAGCTCCCTACAAGGCGATAGGAATGAAGAGTCTTACAGGGATGTAGCCTTCAGAAGTCATCAGCTACTTTAAGGGTGGGTTTTTAATGATGCAGCTGCCTTTAAGATATCATCTATGCTCCTATAAGTATCCCTAATAAACTCACTACTTACCTAACCTAGAGTTGGGTGGAAAATTCCTTTTCAGTATTTATATGACTAAATGGAGAGCTACAACTTATAAACTCATAGGATAGCACAGGATTAACATTTTTATAAAGGACAACAAGCAACCTACATAAGAATGACAAACTAGTAAAGCATAATGTTATTAAAAAACATTCAAATCATAAAATTCTTATTTGAAAAAAATAATGAGATTTGTCAAATCTATCCATGCCCCTGTCTCCAGCATTAAATAATCTCCATTTAAGCATGTGAATGATTTCCTTTTCTCATTGTACATAAAAAACACATCAGAATTGAACATCTTTTAAAAATGACAGTCCTAAGAACTCATTAGGAGAACAAGGAAATTAATTTGTATTTTTCTTTGAAATTTTGTTGGCTCACACAGAATGTACAATTGAAACTCTCCGTGTATGTAATCTATTTTTTAATGTCGGTTTGATGACTTCCTTATAATCAGTCAGAATTATATATCATTTAATCTTTCATTTGTGCAATTTGAACTCATCAAATCCTAGTAAGTCCCTTGTTAAATCACTGTAGCGCTCATACACAACTGCCACCATGTCCAGTTAACGAATGGCTCTCCATTAATGGCATTACAGTGGATGCCAAAATAATTAATCACATCTCTGTGCAGATGGGAGGGAGATGATAAATGCACACTTAATTGGGATGAAGGTGACTTCTCAAGCGTGGTCAGGGAACTGGGTTCTCAGATGAGCTTCCTCAAAAGGCTGTTGATTGGCATGTTTGCTTTCCTGACCCTTGGGAGTAGCCTGAGCATGATCTTTCAATTTCCTTAGCTATATCCATAGCTCTCTGCTCTGCTTCAACTCAAAACCCAAGGTTTAAGTGGTCATCCACCAGGCTGTTGGGTAACTTAATAGTCCTATGAGAGCAGTTACCTGAATGTATGAGTATTTGGTAAGATTTCTAGCTGGGTTCTTGAATTCTGCTTGGCTTTATTTTTATACATAAATTTATTATGCTAAAATAAATGATCTGATGTGTTGCACTGACACACTCACGGTGCACCATAATTTGAAGGAAGAAAACAATGGGAAGGTTAGGAGGGTGAGTCTGACTCAGTGGGTGACTTCTGGTTCACATCAGCGTTATTTCTCATCATGGCAACTGCCCCACTCCTCACCTCAGGCCTCAGAAGACTCCCAGCAGCCTTCCCTATCTGCTCCACTTGCTAGGGCTCCAGAAAGGGCTCTGCCTGTCCTACTTCCACTTCAGTTGATGTGATAATACACCTGACAAAAGGTGACTGGTGGGAGAAAGGGGTTTCTTTCCGGTTATGCTTCCAATTACAGTCCATCACTGTGAGAAAGTCGAAGAAAGAACTTCAGCTAGCTAGTCAAATCACATCCACAGTTAAAAGCAGAGAGAAATTGATGCACATGTGCTGCTTGCTTGTACTCAACTCTATTTCTCTACTATCACACATGTCAGGCAGGAAACACACACACACACACACACACACACATATACCCCTTGCCTAGGGAATGGTGCTACCCACAGTGGACTGGGGTTTCCCTTATTAATTGCCTTAAATAAGACAATCTCCCACAGGCCAACCAGCATCAGCAACCTCTCTTTGAGCCTGTCTCCCCAGATGATTCTAGGTTGTGCCCTTGATAATTAAAGATTAACTGGTTTGATGGGATGATTGGTATTTGTGAATTACTGTTTTTAAAAAATTGTATTGGTACTGTTTCTTGTATATTGATATATTGAATATTGAATGTGAGTGTTCCTACCCTATTTTTGTATAAGAGTATGCTTATAACTTTGTCTATATTGTATTGATACATCTACCATATTACAATGTACATTTCTACCTCTGATATTATTTATATAATAACATTGTTTACATTTGATATGTAATAACATTGTTTACAGTTGAAGATCATTGTCTTCATATATTGCACAGTTGTTTATTCTCTTAGTCTTCAAGTTAGATAGGTATTGAGAATTATGTTTGTCATATTTATTTTTATGTTAATCAGGTTTTTTAGATACATAGAGATTATATTTAGTATAGATAGTATAATCTTCAGCCTCTTCGAAGAGCTGTAGAAAATGGCCTTTAATCTAACCTAGAATTCTGTGCCGAGACACAATCACTCCTGACAACACCACTCTACTCCCGAGAGAACGTTGAGCACCAAAGATACTCCACTGGGAGCTTGTCTTCTTGGCAGAAGCCCAGACCTCAACTACTGACAAAGATACAGAATATCCATAAGTGGATAAAACAGGATTGTCTTATCTTGCCAAGACAGGGTAGGATAGTTCTAAGAAAGTTCCTTGCCTTTAATAATGGTATGTCAGTTATGTTAGGCCTTAGCCAAAGTTGGTTGACTCAACATTACAAACAAGACTTTGGGAGATTGCCCAGGTAGTCAGTTGTCTCTGTCATTTGTTGCACATTTTGGATATCTCTCGTTTGTTAAGTAATATTAATTCCCTTCTCAGATCTTTGATGGAGTTAAAGATTAGATAATTGTTGTTACTCTCTACATTATTTAGACTCCTTGGAATAAAATGTTTAGTGTATTTATTGTTTGTTCCCATTGTATATAGTTGTATTTGGTTTGCCTCTATCTTATTAGACAAAAGGGGGAGATGTAGGGGTAGCTGATGGAGGAAGGTCATTGGTTAATTAAATAAAGAAACTGCTTGCCCTGATAGGTTAGAACATAGGTGGGTGGAGTAAACAGAACAGAATGCTGGGAGGAAGAGGAAGTGAGCTCAGACTCAACAGCTCTGCTCTCTGAGGCAGACACGATAGCTCTGCTCTCTGAGGCAGACGCACGCGATGAAGCAAGCTGCCAGGTCAGACATGCTGAATCTTTCCCGGTAAGACCGGTGCTACACAGTTTATTAGAGATGGGTTGATCGGGATATCAGAATTAGCCAGTAAGGGCTAGAGCTAATGGGCTAAGCAGTGTTTAAATGAATACAATTTGTGTGTTGTTATTTCGGGGCATAAGCTAGCAGGCGGCTGGGGTGCTGGGGACGCAGCCCCGCCGCTCCTATTACAACAGGTAGCCCCAGCCAATCACCTTGCTTGTTGGGCAGGGTCGCCTGGGGATATTTTTTACTAATAAATATTGCGGGCGTGCTCCCCACTGCCCCTTCTGCTTTCCTGTTCTTCGCTGAAACTTCTGGTTCTGTAAGTCTATTTCCCAATTAAAGCTATATATATTATTACAATCTCTGTCTGAGTTCATTTAAGTCGCTACAAGTACAACCTTGCTAAGAGAACGTACATTCCTGAGGGTAAGCGCTGAGGTTAAAATCCCTCTACCACTTCCAGTCCCTCTACCTGCTTCAGCGTATGGTTTAGGATGTGAGTTCTTACGTTCCTGCTCCTGCAACCATACTGACCGGCTCTTGTCATACTGTCCCTACCACTGGGAACTCTAACCCTCTGGAACCATAAACCAAAATAAAGGCTGGTTGTTTTTTTTTTTTTCCTATAAGTTGCCTTGGCCATCGTCATTTATCACTGTGACAGAAAACTAATACAAAGTTAAGGAACCCTGAGGAGGTGGAGCCCCAAGAGGGAAATTGGTCATTGGGCTCAGGGCTTAGGAGTTATAGTCACATCCTGCTTACTGGTCTAAAAAGGTCTGAGCAAGTAGCCTATGCTTCGACTACTGCAGCCACAGGCTGCTCCTGCCATGCCTTCCCTGCCATGACACTCTCAACCATCTGCCTTCCTCTCTCAAGTGACTGCGTATAAAGTATCCGGTCCCTGTGACCAGAAGAAAAGAGCTACTGCAGTGGGTATGGGGACAGCAAACCTGAGGATATGAGAGAAGAATGGAGCAGTAGAATGACCCAGGAACCTAGAGAAGGAAGCCAGGAGTGGTGTGAATAACCCAGTTCCCAGCTCCAGGGGAGGTGGTAACCAGTAACTGTCCACAGAGAAGCAAATTTCATGCTCATCCAGGAGACGGCTGAACCCAGAGCCCCAGGCCAGCCTGGGCAGAAAGCCTCACTGTACACTGGGCCTGCTGCAGACCGCAAACACCACACCAGCCCTGGTGGAGGGTGACAGAGGAGAAATGAGTTCTTCCCGCTTAGTTCTCCAAGTCCCGTCCTTTATTCCAATGGGGCTGTCACCTGGAAAGGGTTTCTCTCTGCTGTCCAGAGCAGGATTTGTGCATGCTCAGTCTTTTCTAAAGCCTTGGGGTGACTATCTGATTATCGCTCCTTTCTGTTAGAGCCAATGTAAGCACATTAGAAATTCTATTGCTCTCTCTTACAACCTTTACAGTCCCAATTCCCTGCTCGGCTTTGTTTGAACAGCCTGCCTTCTCTACTGTAATATCTAATAAGAGCCGTGCACAGTGTGTAAAGTGGAGGTCCGAAAGAAAGCAAGACAAAGCCAACCTTGGTTTATATTCTAAACGAAGAAAGCTCCCCAGGAAACATCAGGTGGCTCTCATTCCTCCCTAGATTCTATTTCCAATCCTAGCTGTGGCCCCGCCTCAGTAAGCCGCCTGCTTGCCACCAAAGGCAGAGATTCAGCTTCTGGCGTGGAATGCAAGCTTCAGAACCGGGCTTATTTGTACAAGATAGTCCTGTGTTAATAGTCCAGATACAATGCTTTTCAAAGTACAGCTATCTTAATAACAGAAAACAAATTTGTTAATTAGCTGATTGTTTTACATTCATGAATATTAGCTATTTGTACCATACACACACCCCAAAGCATCAGTGTCATTTCCAATTCTAATAAGCTTCTTTCAGAGCACTTGCCCTTTCACAGGTATCACTATGGACAACACACTCACTCAAGCATGCTACGAGCTATACTATTTTATAAATACTGCCTATAAAGACTTTTAAACTAAATATGTGCGTAGGTATACCTGTTTCCTTGATGCATGCAGGTCTTTATGTGGGTGGGCATGTATGTACAGGTGTATATATGTAGGTACACCTACAAGTGTGTATATATGTATATATGGATGGATGGATGATAGGTGGATGGACAATTAATAAATAGATGGCCAGATGGATGATGGAGGGATGGACGCATTGCATCTGTATAGCAGCAGAAAATCTAAAACCAGGTCAAGGACAAGTGCATCAGAGGACTGTCATTTTCTTTTGAGACAGAGTCTTGTTGTGTACCCTTGGGCAGCATCACACTCAGCTGGCCACAAACTTACAGTGCTCCACCTAATTCTGCCTCCTGAGTGCTGGTATTATAGGCATGTGTCCTTTTCTGGCAGGAAATTGGTTAAAGTTAAAGTTGGTATTTATTAAAGCCATATCTGCCCCTGAACTTTAATTCTATGAGACTCTTACATATCACCTTTGATGTTGGGTTTGGGAAAATGTTTTGTGGGTGCAGTGGGGTAGAGTGTTTTCGTTTGTTTGTTTTGTTATTTGAATTGTTTCTCAATGGCAAATTTGAGCTGGGTTTCCATAATTATAAAATATGCCTCTTCTGGCTTACCAGGAATCCCATACTTACCAAACATGTACTATGCTAAGTGTTTATGATACAACAGTCAAGAAAACATACACTCCCTCCCTGCCTTTACGGCCCTTCCATTAACAGGAGTAACCAACACTGATGTAGAAAGGCTATTCTCCATAAGATGATTATCCTCAAGGAAGAAAAAGTGGGGTCCAGACAACACAGGAGAAGGGAAGCTGTTGTTGTCAGGTAACATGGTCACACTGAGATCCTCACAAGTAGGCATTATGGGAATTCATCAGGGAAGAAGATTCCGGGGGGCAGTTCTCACAGAGGAGAGGAACAGACCAGACATTTACGCAAAGGCCTTCCTCATGGGCTGCCAGGCCTCAGCTTCTTCTCTGAGGGACAGAGGAGCTGGTGAAGAACTGTGAGCAGACAGGAACAGTGCAAGTGACCCTCCCGACATGGCTCAGAAGTCAGGGGCAGGGGTGAACACAGGAAGGCCAGGCAGGAAGATCTAGGACAGCCCAGATGCTAGAGACTGGAGCTGGGAAGTGCACAGTGATGGCCAGAAGGGATCTGTGAAGTTTGATGAAGTTTGAGCGGCAGACACTTCCTGGTGGAAGTATTAGGGAGGGGAAGAAAGGGGAGGAGGGAATCAAGGCCTGGGCTTGGATAAGCAGAATAAAGCTGACAGATAAGAGAAGCCACACTCAGGCATCATGGCACACAAGGCTGATCTCGACCTGAGATGACTCAAGCTTGTCCCTCACACCCTTCTCTTTGTCTCCCTGGCCATACTTACTCATCTCTTCCCGGCTCCCTAGTCCCATTCTCTGCACAGCCACACAATAGCATGTCTCTGCGCCCCCTCCCTCCCCCAACACCCTTTCCTGATGTGTTCCTTCTTTCCCAGCAGCTCCAGTTTCCTCAGAGGGCTGCAGAGACTGAGCCCACCTGCCTCCTCCTCAGCTGGGGTCCTGCATTTCCAGCTGGATGCAGGACACCAATACCACATCTAAACTAAACAAAAGCAGAGCCCATATCACTGATTGGATCTGATATATTCCAACTGATAAGAACCACACACACACACCGCACACCCAGATGCGAGAATCTCTGACTATTGCTGCCCCTCTCACCTTTTTTTCCACCCCAAAAGCTACTCCATGGTACTCACCATATATACCAGTGCCATTGTCACCATCATTGTCATCCCTTGGCCTGTGAGATAAACTCAAGCCCTTAACCCAAGAGTGACCCCTTTTCCAGGTCCACCCATGCTTCTCAACCCCTCCAACTTCCTTGTTGAAATCCACTGGCACAGACAGCTAACTCTCCTGTTGGCAAACACCATATGCCCTCCCCACCCCCACCAGGCTATCACTCACGCCCATCTCTACTTTTTGTTCAAGGCCCAATTCAAAGTATATGTCAGGTCTAACACCTTAGCATTCCCTTTGGCAGCTGACCACTGTAGTAGTTAATTTTCTGTCTGCTTGATTGGATTTAGAATCACCAGGGAAACACACATCTGGATGTGTCTGCAGGGGTGTCTCAAGAGGGGTTTAACTGAAGACTCATCCTAAGGGTAGGATGCACTCTCCACGGGTAGGGGACTTGAACTAAAAAAAGAAAAGGAGAAAGCCTGAAGAGCCCCAGCAATCTTCTGTTTCTGGATTCACTGAGATGAGCAAACATCCTTAGGCCCTGAGAAGTCGCTTTTGTTATCATGCCTTCCCTACTATGAGGGACCAAAGTAAGCACTTTATCCCTCAAGTTACATCTTGTCATCACAGCAATGAAGGCAGTGACGAATATACATCTAATATACATTCTCCCTTCTAAATGCACACAGCCCTTAAGTTGATTGTGATTCTCTAATATGTAATAGACCCACTTTTCCTTTTGCATCTACCTCTCTATGCACAACACCACTGCAAAAGCATTGGCATCTTACCAAGACAACTTGCATGCTGTGCAAATCTTTCTAGCTTCCCCCTTCCATCAGTGATATGCAGGAAGCGCTCTTGCCTGCATGTCAGTTCCTGGTTAAGCACTTTGCAGGGGGGAATCTAGACAATGGTCAGGACAGAGAGAACCAAGTACAACCAACACTGTTAGTATGCACTAACACATGCACGAAGAACTGAGGGTACAAGAGAAGACAAGAAAGGATAGGAAAAGCCACCAAGACTAGGAACTTGGCTAGGACTGGGGGAAGGGGTGAGGATCTGAAGAGTAGGAAGATTTCAGAAAGAAGGTATGCCAAGCACGTGGAGACCCCCCCCCCCAAGAAAGCTAGGTCAATTTGATGTCAAGGCCAACATACACCAGGGCTGCATCTCCTCCCTTCTCCACAACCCCTCACAAAGACAAGATTCAACATGTTTTAATTTGGCTATGGTACTACCATTTATTTGTGTGTAACTTTATCAGCAAGACTGGGTAATGGCACCAGAAGATTTCTGTGGCTTATTTAATATGCATATCCTCATGGGCCTGAAGCTGAAACCTCTCAAGTCAAAGATGAACATCTTCTATTTTTTTTGCATCCCCAGTATAATAGTAGTGTCCTGTGTATGGAAATCCATTCTCTGATGCTTGTTGCTAAGCAGGGCTATGGGGAGGTGTGTAGACACTGAGGGCCCTTGGTTTTATAGGGCAGTGCTCTAGCATCTCCCGCTACTAACCACCTCGGCTAACAGAATTTGTCAGAGTGATCGTTTAAGGAGATTTTTCCATTTGTCTACCCAGCAAATATAACTTTTGTAGGTCAGGCTCACAACTACAGCCTTAAAACAAGACAGCTGTGAGAGCGTTGCTTGTTAAGCATGCCTGTGAAACCAAAAATACCCCAGCACTCAGAAACTCCAATGCCAGAGAGAGCCTCAGACAGGGGAATGCGAGAGAGGCCTCTGAAAACTCAACCGCAGTTATTTCTATGCCTTACCTGGGGCTGGAGGGTTTTCTCCTTCTGTCACGACCTATTTTGGTCCACTAACTTATTACTCTGAGTTTTAGACCGACAACCTTTGAAAACAAATTTACGACCATCAGGATTCTGGGAAAAACTCAGCATTCCTCTCTAAAGTCTCCCTAATAGGTTTTCCAGATATTTGTCTTTTCTAGAACATGCTTTGCGGCAGGCATTCTCATGATGCTTTCTGACTTTGTCAGAGGTCTATGACAGCAGGAACTTAAGTATCTGCCTTCGGGAGACAGCAGAGGGAAAAGGAAATAAAGGGAGAAGATGGGAACTTCAGTCAGGGACCGAAGCCTCCGGTGTCACAGGGGTACCCTTCCCTGAAGCTGGATGGGTGTGACGGTGCCATGAGAACAGAAGAGAGCTTGCTCTCTCCCCTCCCCTCTGCTTCTTCACCTTTACTCCAATGCACAAATGTCATGATGGTCGTGACCATGACTATTCTCCTACTGCGATATTGTGACCTAAAGTTGCCCTTTCCTGGAAACTCAGACATCCACCTTCCATCCGGAAGAGATCCCACAAGCCAGGCTGCTGAGGAGATGCCGTGGGGTGTGTGAGAATGTGCGGTTGTAACGAAACAGCCTCTCCCTAAACCTGGGTGATGCTGGCTTTCTGCCAAGCATTGGTTGCTGTGAGTGGGAATAGGAAGAAAGTTAAGGACAATGTGATGATCTGCATTAAAAACTGTCTTTGCAACTGCAAGCCCCTTTGATCCAGAAAATACAGTATTGTAGAATTTAAATTCCAACATGTGGTGCCATCCTTTAATCCCAGCACTCCGGAGGCAGAGTCAGGTGGATCTCTGTGAGTTCAAGGCCAGCCTGGTCTATGAGAGCTTGTTCCAGGACAGGCTCCAAAGCTACAGAGAAACCCTGTCTCGAAAAAAAAAAAGAAAACGATTTAATCCCAATATGTCATGAGATGACCCAAAACTACATAATTACCATTAATTATGCTTGGAAGTTGATCTAAAGAGGAGGAGGAGAGAGGAGGAGAGAGGAGGAGAGGGGAGGGAGGGAGGGAGAATAAAGGAAGGAAGGGGCAAAAGGAAGATTTGAAAGCAGGAAGGAAAAGAGGGAAAGAGGAAATGAAAAGGGGATGGAGACAGGAGAGGGAAGGAAAGAAGGAAAGAAAGCAGGGAGGGAAGGGGGAAAGGACTAAAAGGAAGGGAAGAAGAAAGGAAGGAAGGGGGGAACGGAAGGATGGAAGGAAGGAAGGAAGGAAGGAAGGAAGGAAGGAAGGAAGGAAGGAAGGAAGGAAGGAAGGAAGGAAGGAAGGAAGGAAAGGAGATGGTGGGAGTGAAGAAGGGTATTGTTCAATAATTGTTCAACACTAGCATATTGGTTAAATAAATTATATTTGATTCAACCGACTGCCATACAACCATTAAAATAATGGTATAAATTTCTACTCACTCACATAAAGAAACACCTGTAAGACATGAAATGGGAAAAGTAGATCACCAGTGCATACCTGAACATGTTCTCCTCTCTAAACCCAGCCTGCATGCACGCCATACACAGGTAGGAGTCTACGAGCAGACCTCACAGACACGAACACAGCTATCAGTGGAAGGGGTTGCAAAGGAGGAAGTTCCCATCTCCTCTACCTTCCTCCATCTATTCTTTCATAACAATAAATAGGATAAAAGTATAGCTTTTTATCTTGTTAAAGAGTTGGGAAATCTCTTCAGTTCTCTGAAAGGAAAACCACAGTTCAGTGAGTTTATCCGCTGAGCGCTCTGCCTCTCTCTGCCCCTCAGTCCGGCCCTTGTTCCCTCTCCCTTCCCCTGGTCTCTCCTTCGTCCCTCCTCCATCCTTCTCTCTTTTGCCTTTAATCCAGGGGCAGGTGGATCTCTGGATCTCTGTGAGTTCAAGGCCAGCCTGGTCTTAGGCTAATCAGAGTTACATAGTAAGGTAAGACCCTACCTGAAAATAAATAAACACATAAATAAATCTTTACAATATAGAAAGAATTCACTAATATTTAATTCTTCCAAATTAATCTATACACAAATCCTACTATCTTTACTTTTTTACTAGAAGGCTGAGTAGGTGGGAAAGAGAACAAGGCAGAATAGACAGGCATGAAAGGAAAGAAAAAACCCTTATGCTTGCTGCATGGAACCAAGAAAATCCCCAACCTGACCCCTGGGTCTAGATGCAGAAGTATCTGCAGCTTGCTCTCTGAAATTCTAAAGCAATTTCGAACACTCAGAACTCAAAAACAGCAGAAGCTCCGTAGTGCTTCACGCGGTTCACTTCAGATGTGCGTGACTTCACGCGTAGTCTCACGCAGCTTTTATTCTACCTTAGCAGACTTCTGCACGTTTTTAAGTGCCTGAAAAAATCGTCTGAGGCATTTAAAAAGATTCCCTTTCACCCTACCAGGTCCACTTGCTAAGGAACCTGCTTCCTGGAGCTATTGTGAAAGGTAAGACAAACACTTTCCTTTCTGTTCGACTACCTGCTCCAACCCCACCACGGCAGGGGCCTGGAACCTCAGCCTACCAGCTGTGGCACCTGGCAAGTCCATGGTGGGACTCCCTACAGGGTGCTCAGTTCCTCACCACAGTCAACATGGGTACCAACAAATGGAGATGCCAGTTGGGACAGTACCTGGGGAAGCATGGCGTTCAGGGCTAAGTCTTCCTCAGTCATGGAAAGGATATTTTTAAGACCCTCCCTGCTGATTGGTATGAAAATATGGTTTTGGTTTAAAAACAACTTATTCCTCATAGCTCTCTTTAGTTCTAAAGAGATAAACAAGTACAGAAAAGAATTTACCTAAAGTTTGCACTTCCTCTGCTTTTGGTCTTTAATAGCTATTATTTTTTATTTTAATATGTCCAAGTTCAGGGACTTTCTCCAAACTTCTCTTGCAGAAGCTCAATGGAACTTATGCAATGACGGTTTTAAGATGACCTTGGAAAGGCAGCATTTTTGCGTTTTCAGTTTTGAATCTAAGTTTTTCATCAAAAGAAGATGTTAATGAGTCTACGTTTCTAACCTTTCTGCCCTGACCTCCCAAGCAAGAACTCTTAAATGACAAAATGTAGCATTCCCTTAAGAAAGATCAAAACTTTCTCTCTCTCTTTTTTATTTTTTTGTGCATTTGATCCCCTAAAATTCTTTTAATGTAATGGAAAAAAAGAGGGCATTTAAATGTCACAGAGGTGGGTTATGAAAGTCTATAAAGAATTCTTAAGATTGACATTTCGCAGCTGGAAGTTCCTTTCGAGTGGCATTTACCGAGGGAAATCGCTGATGTGCAACCGAATTTCACCAGGCAGGTGACCACCTTTGGCCATCCTGACTGCAAGCAGCAGTGACGTGGGCCCCCTTCTCTAGACATCCACAGTCCATATAATACAGAGAACCCACACACCAAAAACCATGGGGACAGGAATGGAGATGATTCATTCCCCAGTTGTGGGATGTCAGCTGCCGGCGCAGCTGTCAGGGGGAAAGAAAGAGAAAAGGTACTGATGAAGGAGTGGGAGAAGGGGAGAAAGCTGGAGCTGGGGGAGAATGTGCTGTTGGATGGGAAGAATATACAGTGTGCTCATAGTACTGGGAGCAGCGAGCTTCCTGGAAGAGTGAGCAGCTATCCAACCACAGGTTTGAATGCCCCAGACTAGGGATGTGGCTCAGCTGCTATATGAATTGCCTAGCCTATGTGAGGACTTTGGCCCCATCACCATTATTGTATAAACTAAGTGTGGTGGATGACAAGATGTTTGTAATATCGGGACGTGGAGACTGGAGGATCAGGAGTTCAAGGTCATCCTGGGTATGGTCATATATAATTCCCAAAGCTGACCAGTCATCCTAACCTAAAAACATGGAGACCGTTTCTCAAAACATGTGGGGCTGAGTTGGGCAGCAAGTGAACACAGCCAAGTTTTGCCATTGCAAAAGGAGAGAATGCTACCAGAGAGAAGGAGGAGAGAGAGGAGAAAGCCTGAGGAAGGGATCCTGTGTGGCTTCACCCCAAGGAAGCACTCAATCCATTCCCTCCACAACATTCAAACAGAGGCCACACTCTTTGAAGGCTAGCTTTGTCCTTAGCCCTAGATCATCCATCACTCCCAAGTCACCAAGCAACTTCATATTAAACATGAACACCACACTCAAGGCCAGGAAGCACTGCGTTTCACGGGATAAGGACTGGAGTCACGGGATAAGGACTGGAGCGATGAACTTGACTGTGGAAATAGGAACCACACGGTGAAGGGATCAGTGGAGAGCTAATGAGCACTGTTGACGCTCCCTGTGGGGCAGACAGCGTTAAGCAAAGGTTACTGAGTTATTTACCCCCAAACATTGCATAAAGCCAATTACATATTTGAATAAGGCATGTCTGGGGGAAACAGAAGGGATAATTAAGCAAAGGACAGAGGCATCAGAATTCGATGGCAACTCAGGGAAGAGGTTGATGGAAGAGGCACAGCAGGAAATGTCTGTACTTCATGGACATCCACATATCTCTTTCCTTCTTCCCACAACACAGTATAAATAGTAATAAGGCAGTGGTAGTGAAGGAAAACTGTAAAAAAGTATTAGATGTGGGAATCGTGAAATAGGATCAAAGAGCATACGTTACGTACAATCATCTGTAATAGGACATTGGGCTTACCACAATAAACTCCACAGAAGATCAGAAGGGAGGATTTTGACCACTGGCAGTCAAAATAGGTGCTTGATGCAATACAGATAGTCAGCCTGGCTTAGACACTGTACAATGTATTCACGCATGGAAATAACACATAGAAAAAATGCTATAAGGGGTGGTGAGATGGCCCCATGGGTAAAAGCACTTGCGATGTAAGCCCAATGACCTGAGTTGCACCTCAAAACCCACGCAAAAACATGGAAGGAGGCCAGGCGTGGTCTATCCCTTTAATCCCAGCACTCAGGAGGCAGTGGAGGGCAGATCTCTGTGAGTTCAAGGCCAACCTGGTCTACAGAGCAAAGTTCCAGGATAAACAGAAAAGACAGGAGGAGAAAATTAACTACACAAGGTTGTCCTCTGGCCTCCATGTGCATGCCTTGATGTATAGGCACTCACATGTATCGTGTGTGTGTGTGTGTGTGTGTGTGTGTGTGTGTGTGTGTGTGTATGTGTCTGTCTGTCTGTCTGTCTGTCTGTCTGTCTGTGCACTCATGCCTTGGTGCATGGGCACCCACATGTATCATATATATGTATATACATATGTACACCTTGTTGCATGGGCACCTACATGTATCACATTGTGTGGTGTATGTGTATGTATACATGTGCATGCCTTGGAGCATGGGCAAGCACATGTATCATACATGTGAATCTGTGTACATAGACACGTGTGCATGAATATGTATAATATATATATATTTACAGTAATAATAGTAAAATATCACAGGATAACCTGTCAATGTTTACAATTTATGTTTTAAGTATCCATTACAAATAAATAATAATTTATTAATCCATAATACATCATCTTAAACTATAGCTTTTATCAATGAACTTTAAAGGAGTATGTAAATCTGAGTCTGCTCCCCCCCCCCGAAGATGTAGACAGGACATCCACACACAGGACATGCAAGGAAATAATATGTTTAGCCATCAGTTAAGTATGTGGGATCTATTGAGTGTGGAAAAACAAGGAAACAGTGTAGCCCTGAGAGCATTGTGGGCTTTCTAGGAAGGAGCAGAGAGCTGAAACACAGCTGTATAGGCTGGAACTCTGCTTTTCAGTGCAGACGCTTCCTTCCTCCTACTCAAGCACCCTCTCACCAAATGAAGACCATCATACTCCTCAAAATAATCTTTCGGTTTATCAATATAGCACACTTATGTCTAGAGAACCCAGACTAGGAATGTTAATTGCCACCCCCTTCTCTCAATTGCTTTCTTTCTCTCCCTCTCTTCCCCTCCCCTTCACCATGTGTGCATGTGTGTGTGTTTATGTGGAAGTCAGTGGTGAACACAAGTATCTTACTCAATCACCCTCCCCTTATTTTTTGAGATAGGGTCTTTTCAAGTCAGCGACACTGACTGGTCACCAAGCCCTATGGATCTTTGGGTCTCCACCTCCCCAGTACTGGGACTACAGGTATGTACAGACACACCCAGCCTTTTTGTGGTTATTGGAGCTCAAACTTGGTTCCCATGTTTATTTACCAAATGAGCCATCTCCCCAGACCTAAGTAAGTTGGTTTTAATAAGCAACTTCTCTTAACTTCTCTTAACAAAACAAAAAGAGTATTAAATGCACAACTGTGTAATAAGCATGATGTTTCTGCAATGATGACCGAAGATCTACTTGTTCCCTTAACATGAAAAACTGTTTGAAGAGATTGGTGGTTACAGATAGAGCTCTGTTGTTACTCCAGATGGGGAGCTGGCCATGTGTTAACTTGGAGGAGCATGAAGCCAGGCTGTCCACTACCTTTAAAGAGGGCTGAAAGGTGTGTTAGGAGTACTTGGTCCACTAGTTAAGAGTACTTGCTGTTGTTGCTCTCAGTGTCTGTGCTACTGGTCTTACACCAGCCAGAATGGCTAAAACCAAAAGCACCAATGATAGCTCATGCTGGAGAGGATGTGGGAAAAGGGGAACACTCCTCCATTGCTGGTGGAAATGCAAACTTGTCCAACCACTCTGGAAATCAGTATGGCAGTTTCTCAGAAAACTTGGGAATCAACCTACCCCAGGACCAAGCAATACCACTCTTGGCCATATACCCAAAGGATGCTCAATCATACTACAAGGACATCTGTTTAACTATGTTCATGGCAGCATTATTTGTAATAGCCAGAACCTGGAAGCAACCTAGATGCCCCTCAACTAAAGAATGGATAAAGAAAATGTGGTATATTTACCCAATGGAGTACTACTCAGCAGTAAAAAAAAATAACATCTTTAAATTTGCATGCAAATGGGTAGAACTAGAAAAAAACCATCCTGAGTGAAGTAACCTAGACCCAGAAAGATGAACATGGTATGTACTCACTCATAAGTGGATACTAGCTGTAAAGCAAAGGATAACATGCCTATAGTCCATAACCATAAAGAAGCTAAGTAGTAAGGTGAACACTAAGAAAAACATATATAGATCTACCTGGAAAGGGGAAATAGACAAGAATGTGTGATAAAGTTGGGAGCATGGGGTGGGGGGACAAGGGAGAGCAGAAAGGGAAGAGGGGGAGAAGGGAGGTAGGAGAAGAATTTGAGGGAACGGGATAGTTGAGATGGAGGAAGGACAGAGATAAGAGCAAGGAAAGAGATATTTTGATTAAGGGAGTCATTATGGGGCTAGTAAGAAACCTGGCACTAGATAAATTCCCAGGAATCCACAAGGATGACCCCAGATAAGACCTTAAGCAATAGAGAAGAGGTGCCCAAACTGGCCTTGCCCTGTAGTCAGACTGATGAATATCTTAAATGTCACCATAGAACCTTCATCCAGAAAATGATGGAAACAGAGGCACAGACCTATAGCAGAGCACTGGGATGAGCTCCAAAGTCCAGTTGAAGAGTAGGAGGAGTGAGAATATGAGCAAAGGGGGTCAAGACCATGATGGGGACACACACTGAAACAGTTAACCTGAGCCAATGAGAGCTCACTAACTCCAGGCATACAGGAAAGAAACCAGCATAGGACTAAACTAGACCCCCTGAATGTGGGTTACAGGTGTATGGCTGGGGCAGACTGTATGGTCACTGGCAGTTGCACCAAGATTTATCCCTACTGCTTGTACTGTCTTTTGGGGAATCCATTCTCTTTGGATGGATTCATTGTTCCACCTATATATAGTACGGAGGTCCTTGGGACATTCCCAGAGCAATGTGCCTTACCCTCTCTGAGGAGTGGAGAGGGGTCTGGGAGGAAGGTAGAGGGAATGGGAGGAGAGAAGGGAGTGGGAACTGGAATTTGTAAGTAAAATAAAAAAACATAGCTTGTTCTCTTTTTTGTTTGTTTGTTCTCTTTTTTAAAAAAAATAAACTAAAATAAAAAAGAGTACTTGCTATTTTCCCAGAGGACTCAGGATACAGGTCAGGTGGCTCACAACTATCTGTAACTCTAGCTCCAGGGAATCTGAAGCCCTCTACTAGTCACTTTGGGCATGAGCACATATGTGGCATACATACACAAACACAGGCACATGAACATGTAAACTTTTTAATTATTCTTTTAAAAAGAGAACATTGCTAAAGAGACCCATACTAGAAAACTGTGGTCTCTAATTGGGCAGTCAAGTAAAACACTGACAAGGCTAAAAGATATTGGACTCCCATATGTCCAAAGTGTGGAGGCCCAAAAATGTGAGCCTATTTCTACCTTAACCAAAGGTCAGAGAGTTGAAACTTACCTCTGTTCCTTCAAGGTTATTGTCTGTTTCTACCTCAAACAAAGGTCCCACCTAGATTTAGATCAGAGAGTTCTGCTCTCTCAAAGTTATTATAAATAGGTGAGGGTAATATCCAGACCTTGTATTTCAGGAACAGAGAAGTAGATGTGTTTAAGTTCCTACTCCCTTAAGGATATGACTTTGGATTCTACCCAGGGCATGGTTTGCCTACAGAATGTTTTGGTCTAGAGTGTGAGCGTGACTTGTCTTGTTCTAACAACAAATGTTTACCTAAGGATGTAGCCTGCAACCTTCAATTGGTATGTTCATTTCCTTGTATCATATTAATGCATTTTTGGTTTTTTTTTTTAAATCTTATTCCTACCTTTTGGGGTTAGGGGTATTTTAAGCAATTGGAAATTAAATGTGGGTGAATTTCAGTATTCGCTGGAACTCCTTCCCGATACTATCCTAAGTTTTCTGTTTTATTATTTTCATTCTCATCTCTTTACTAATTTTCTGGTCCCTATGCCCCTACCCTGGTAAGTGGTATTTCTGTCATAGCTAATCTCTGACACCAAAGGAACAAAATGGTGTATGGAGAAAATGTTACCTGAAACATTTCTTCATGAGACCCTAAAGGAGGGATTCTCAATGTATGGGCCACAATCCTTTTGGGGGCCTTTTATCAGATAGTTTGCATATCGGGAATGTATATTACAGTTTATAACAGTAGCAAAATTACAGTTACCAAGTAGCAATGGTTGGGGGGGGGGAGGTCATCACAGCATGAGGAACTGTAAGTGTTGCAGCATTAGGAAGGTGGAGAATCAATGACCTAAAGTATAATCTGAAGGAAAGTGTTCCTTAGTTATTAACTTATGAAGTTAATTTTTATATTATCCCTTTTGCATTTGAATGAGAAATATTTTCTATGAATCTTTCATTGGCAACATGAACTCAAATAATACACAAGTTCATAAAATCTCTCCCCTCTCCAAAGATTAAATCCATAATAACACTAGCGAGTCCCTCAGTACTAAGCCCCACCCACACTTCCAGCGAGTCCCTCAGTACTAAGCCCCACCCACACTTCCA
>NC_022030.1:49087076-49099030 GCF_000317375.1 Microtus ochrogaster | reverse complement strand
GAGTCCCTCAGTACTAAGCCCCACCCACACTTCCAGCGAGTCCCTCAGTACTAAGCCCCACCCACACTTCCAATATCAGTCTCCACCCGTAGTAATGCTACAAAGTGACAAGAAATGTCAGCTGATATTTCAAATGCATATCTTCTTATAATATCAATGACATTTTAAAGTGTGGAGACACTTCGTGTGCTTTCTTGAAATGCTAGATAGCTCTCTGTCACAGAAGAGCAACTATTCCCCTACAGGGGGGACCTTAAGATCGCTATGCATGAAAGGGATTTAGGTCAATGAGATGGCTCCATGGGTAAAGTCACGTGCTATAGAGTCTTGACAATCTGAGTTGAATCCTGGGACCCACAGGATGGAAGGAGAGAATCCACTTCTCCGGGGTCTCCTCCAATATTTACAAGTGTCATGCCTGCCCCCGATCAATCACACACGTCAATAAATATTAGAAACATGAAATTCTTTAGCACAATACATCAATTACTTCCTTTTAGATAGAATGTTACAACAGATCCAGAATTATCTACCAGTTCCCCCGAATGTGCTGGGGAATAAAATTCAGGTTTGTATCTCTGCCAGTACTTCTGCACCCAAGTTCTGTTTATCTAGGATACATCTTGATGGTCAAACCTTGGCCTGAAATACAATGCCTGTCTTCTTTTTCTAGCCATTTCTATATTCCTCAAAGTGTCTCTGGACCTTGTCTTCACCCAAAGAAAGTCCTACTCCTCATATCTGGATTGGCAGGGCTTGAAAAAGGATGTTCTCATGAGAGGAAAGTGACTCAAATGAAAACTGCACCGGGCATCACTAAATAAAGCTGCACATTTTGTCTTAGCCTTTGACCTTTGTTACAATGTCTACTTCGAGTGCATGTCTTGGAGAATAAATCTCAACACATACTTTACATTCACTGTGTAAAATAGTATATCTCAGAAAAAATTTTAAAAAAATCACCCTAGCATTTGTAACACTGCAATTTCATAGACATTACATCATGTGACCTCTCCAACCCCTCCTGAGACAACTGTGTCCTGACCCATCCCCCAGGGGAGGACTGTTGGATCTGAGAAGGTACTAATATCAGGACAAGAGGCTTGTGTGCACTGGACTATGACGAGTGAGTTCTCAACTTGAACTTCTGTCTCCACATCGAAAATACAAAATGGAGTAAGCTGTTAGGAAGTCCCCAGTGTCTTCAGTCAGTGACATTAAAAGGCTAGAGTCACAAGTTTCAGCTCCAGAGAGAGTATCCTCTGGTGACAGACAGAGCCATCTGGCATTATATAGTGAGAACACTGACCCAGGGGAAAGGCTGTCCTGGGGAGGAGCAAGAAAGTGGGCAAGGCTGGAGGAAGGCTGATGACGTCTCTTTAGAACCAGACCATTTGATCTGCAGGGCAGAGGAATGTTAAAACAACTTCCTGGCGGTAAAAATAACAGAGTAGATAGGTTCAACAAATTAGAAGTAATGCAAGGTAGAGCAATGGCTGAGGGAGGGAGAACACCCCAAAAAAGCAGACACACACTCTTACTTCTGAGTCAGGACTCAAAGTACAACTCCTGGATTCCAGCACCCATGCTTTCTCCACATAAAGTTACACTGGAAACGCTGTGTTAGAAGGATGTTCAGATGATAATTCAAACTGATCTTGAAGCAGAGGACATGCAGCAGCTGTCCAGAACTCACCCCATATTCTCCAGGCAGAATTCCTATGCACCATCTCCAAACACTAAACCAGGGTGGGGCTGAGTCAGATATGGGGTAAACAGGGTTTCCATAACTCACCAATGAAGTGATTTGGTCCCAAAGCCAGCATCTCTTCTAGCAGGACAAGGCCCCCTGGAGCCTGGAGGGGTGTCACGCTTCGTCCATCTATGAGGGAGCACTGTTGAAAGCCCGTGGCTGTGACCTTCCACAGCAAGATCAGTGAAGCGGTGGCATCCTGCCGAATTCTGAAAACAAGAATTACATCAATGCAATGTCACCCTTGCTAAAATTCATCTTAGGACCGATTCATCAGCTCCAAGATGAGAATACAGATGGACTGTCCCTCCACACAAAGTGACAGGAAAAGCAAAGGAGTGGCTGTATAAACAAGCACCCACCTTGTACACAATGGAGTAATCACACTTATCAGAAACGACTACTCCCCTCCATTTGCTCAACGTCTACCATGAAGTGACTAGTGACTCCATCTTGCTAATGATAATGATACTAAAATGCAGATGAGGTTCTTCTACAGATAAATGTAAATGGAATCCTGCTTAAGTTTATCCTAGATGCACACTGCAATCCCACCCATCCTTCCGAGCCATGCTATCACAGTGAGCAGTACATCACGCCTTTCCATCTTCTCAAGGCTTGCAGGATAAGCTCCAAAGAATAATGGATAATCTAAAACCAGTGAACCCCTGCCAGCTCCCTCTCAGCTTCACTCCCAGAATCTGTATCCCTGTCACCCAGGGTTCCGGCTACCTACAGGATTTTGCCTGGCCACTAAGCTATGTGTGTTCCTTTCACCATAGGGATTATTTGTGCCTCTAGCCTGTGGGACCCTAGGTCCCTTCCTATGATGCCAGCACACTGTGCCAGCAGCTGCTTGCTCTCCTTGTACTTTAGAGGACCCAGGTCCTACCTCCCTCGGTCAGCAGACCCCACATAGCTGCTCCCCTAGTACAAGCTCCCTAGTGTGGCATAGATCTCAATAACATCTTTGTGAATGACCGGATTCATGAATAAGTGAAACTATGATATAAGGAGCTAATGACGCCCACACTCGAATTTGGGGTGCCCACAGATCATACACCATTCCCATCTTGCTCAGCCCATGTCACACTGAGGTTTCCATCCATTTCTGCCACCCAAGAGAGGTCCAGAGGGCATAAGATTTGTTGAGAAGGAAGAATCGGAAAGCCCCGGATGGGGTGGGAGAGGAGGGCTGCTAAGAATGAAGTTATGATGGTGGATAATAGGACCAACTCAAGATTGAGCTGGAGGACGCCACTGCAAGTAAAATTGCAATGAACTAACGTGTCAGCCTCAAGCCAGCTCCCAACCTCCAGACTTGCAGCTATGGAAGGTACTGTGAAACACTTAACGTGGGGTTCCCCCTGCTGGTAGAGCTGGGAGCCACCTTAAACTTCGCCTCTGCCTAGGGGGACTTTCCTCTAAGACCTTCTGGGCCTGTCTAGGCACCTTTGTCAGGGTGACCTCACTGCTTGGGTTGGTGGGGAAGGTAGAGAGGATCTACCTTCAGTTTAATTGAGATCCTTCTGGTAGACATTGTCAGTGAGCTCACTTTTGGGAACTCCAGGCAGGCAAAGTTGGTCAGGACCCACAGGCTAGGTGGATAATGAGCCAATACCTACAATGGAGAGCCAGTGCACAGAACCAGCTGGTCAAAGTCGCATGGCTCTTGTCCTCTAAAGTCCCCTGGGAACTGTGGGGGACTAGAGTTGGAAGGGCGTCAGTTAATGGCAGCAAAAAGCAGCTAGTCAGTGTGTCTGAAACATTCTCAGGCTGGCTCCTTCGGACTGCCAGCTGTGTGCCCCTGGGCAGATGCCAGCCTCCCTGGGTCCCATGTAAATCACCCATACACATCAAGTGGCTTCTCAGCCACAGCTGCTTTCCTTTGTCTCTTTTCTATCTCCCAGGAGGCAATGGGCAGTCTGTCACTCAACAATTTAAGTATAGACCAAATGCTTTCCCTATGCCACTTGCCTTGAAAGAGAAAGTTCTAATACATAGGTTTTTTTGATTCACAATAAATTACACAATTGAATCTAATGGTCCATTAAAATTTTGAGAAGCAAAAGTCATCTGGGAGGTGAGATAACAAACTCCAAATCTTTCCTAAGGCCGCTGGGTCTCCTCTGTCAGCTCTGATTTGCCCGATCCCATTTTCTACTGCATCTGAGCAGCTGACCAGACCCTAACCCTCCCACAATGATCCTCCTTATTCTTGCTTTCTGAGGGGCATAGGTCAGGTTCCTATGTGGGATTCATTCACGATTCCCCCTGGTTTGGTCAGTGGCACACGAGATGCGTGGTTGACACCTGCCAACACACTGTGCCTATAGCACTGCTCTTAACAGGTTTGAACCAAGAAAGTTCTTACTTTACAGAGGTGTTCTGTGGCACATCAAAAGACACAAGGCGGCCACCTGCAGAGTTATTGGAGCTGGCATTCCCGCAGGCAACATCAGGGACCACCTGGAAGAGAAAGGACCCATTACCTGGGAGGAGCCACGGTATGAGATAATAACATTCAGTAAAATCTGCAAGCTGTGTCCGGTGTCTCTTCTGCTTTGTTCAGTGATGACACTGTCACCTGATGGAGACTTAAAGGAAAAGGGAAAGCAGTGCCTTTTGACTTTATGGCCTGTAGCTTTGCAGAGAGGGCAGCAAGCATTCTCAAGTGCTGGGCCACCTTTCCAGCCCTTACATCTACATTTTTAAGTCACACTGTTGTGTGTTACCAGTTCACACGGGTGGTCAGACGTGACTGCAGAGACTCCGAGTTGGTCCAAATGTTGAGAATAAGTACTGTTGGATGCTGGACCAAATATATATAGCATCTATTTTACCTGCTCTGAAAGGCCCAGGGAACAGAAAGAATGTAGAAGTCAGAGGAAGGGCTGAAGGGAATGCTGACCTTCAGGTACAACATGGCTGCTGCCCACTTGAACTCATAGGAGCAGTGATTACGTATACAAGATCCACACAGAATCGGGTCCGTCAGCATCCTATCACAGGCTGGGGAGGGGCTCATGGGGTCCAATCCACCTGAAGATCTACACACAATTAATGACAGAGGGAGTGGGAGAGGCATTTTCCTCAGTAGTGTGACCACTGGTACGGCACCCATGCTCCTATAAAAAAAGCTCTCAGCCGTCCTCTTGTAGGCAACCGTGGTGAAACTGACTGGGTCACGTGCAAAAAAAAGGCATGTTAGTAAACAGGGGATACTTGGGATGATGAAAGGGATTAATTACAGGAGGGACCAAGGGAGAGTAATGGGGGTAAATATGACCAAATTACATTATGTAGATATATGAAAATACCGTAACAAACTCATTATTATGTACAATTAGCATATGTTAATGACAACACTTTTAAGTGAATTGCAGGATGTGATGGTGTAAGCCTGCAATCCCAGCACTTGGGAGGCTGAGGAGGGCCACAAAAGTCTAAGGCTGGTCTAGGCCATATGGTGATTTCCAGGCTGGACCGGACTATGTCCTAAGACCTCTAAAGAAGAGGAGGCAAAAAGATGGTAAAAGCCAGTGACTGGGGAGTGAAATAGTATCTTCTGAGACATGGCAGGACCGTAACATTCGTGGATTCATGGCAGTTAGGTCAGCAGTGTGTGGTCCTGCAATATGGCAGCCTTATGTGACCCCCACATTGAACTATCTCCCCAATTCCAAAATTAATGCACAGAACTGTACATAGAGATCATCCCAGGAAATAATTCATTTTTAATTTTTACTGAATCTCTTTTTGCTCACACAAATCATCACATAACTGGATTTAGGGGTCACATACCCACCTGGGCAGTACAGCAAGTCAGAGGGCAGCCTGAGCAACCTTGGCCTTGTCGAAAATAAGGAAGGGCAGTGTGGGCGGGGTCAGTGCTAGAATGGATTGGTGCTGGAGTACTTGCCTGGCATCTGTAAAGTTCTAAGTTCAATCCCCACTGCTGAAAAAGTCATGTATACAAGTAAAGACAGATGTAAGGTTGCAGACATGATTTGCTCGGTGACAAACTTAAAGGCCTTCTATTTTTATTGCTTACATTAAAACCCTGGAATTGTTTTGACATTTCTGGTCCCTTCTGTGAAAAATACGTGCCATACGATATTCTTACCTCTACTTGATCCCATTTCATTTCGACGACTTTCTGCCCTGTTTTTGGCTGCCAAGTTGGCAGTGTCACGGTTGCCTGAGCGCGGGGCAGGATTGTGTCAGGCTCATGGGTGGCGGGAACAGGCTGAAGCTGTCTGGGTGCCATGGACTCTGTCCAACCAGAGGCTGGAATACTGGGAAGTGGCTGTTCACAGTTAAGACCTTCATAGCCGTCGTTGCAAATGCAGAAGTAGCCATTGCTGCTGCTGCTGCTGCTGCTGCTGCTGCTGCTGCTGCTGCTGCTGCTGCTGTCGCTGCTGCTGATGCTGCTGCAGTTACCATGGTGACAAGGGTTGTTGGCACATGGATCTGTAACAAACTGAAAGGAGACCATAAATGGGTCAGTTATTCCCTCACAAGGACTGTGGTGTTGCTGGTAGGAAATTCGCTCTCTGGCTTACAGCTCTTCTCTCTTAATACTATTGCTTGTGAGCACGCAATCCTTTGCTTCCGTGGACACTGATTACAGATAACAGAAGCTCAGCAGGAGAAACATGATAAGGAAGAGCCTACCCCAATCCTAAACCCTAAACCACACAGATTTAAGAAACACATCGAGTAGAATTTTTTTAGATAAAATGTTTAAAATAAGACCCCTTATAAAGGGCTTTACCATCAGCTGCCAGTCATGACAAATGTCTTTGTGGATCTAAATTGGAATCTTTTTTATAGCCTAAACCCTTGTAAAAATTCTGAATGAGAAATGGTTGTCCAATTTCTGGCTTGCCTATATCTCACAACTTCCTACCTGATCTTTGGAGTATGTCTTTAAGATAGTGTTATTCAATTGATGGTTTGCAGGGCTGTCTATTCCTATGATAGTCTTTGCTAGACGAGAGCATCATGGGAACATCAGCTGAGCTTGGTGAGATTTTTGGTCCCGTCACTCTGCAGGGTCATCACAGAGAAACTGGGTCTCAGTAGATGAGAAGGAAGAAGAGGCAGTTCTATGTCTCTCCTTAGTGTCCATGTTGATCTGAGCCCTTCACTGCTGACCTCTGAAGGGCCACTGGCTGGTACTCGAAAACGCGCTAAGAACAATGGCACAAGGTCCTCCTGCTCCTCTGGAGCTGGCACCAGGGTCGGGGCTCTGTCTCTGTGGTGCTCAGTTCCAGCTTACTCCCATGATACAGGAAAATTCAATCACAGCAGCTACACCCCCAGCTTCTCGGAGCTGATTGCAGAAGAGAATCCACTACCAAATCAATGGCACAGAAAGGGGCTCTCCGTTCTCTTGCTCAGATGAGTTCATACGACAAGCATGTGTGGCTGCGATTCTGCACCGCAAAAATGACTCTCCTTAATTATGCTCATCCCACAGTTTCCAGCAGACTTTTTCAGGGATGGAAGAGGGTGAGGGACTGAATCAGATGAAGCTCTAAAAACACCACATTAGCGCTGCATTAGCACTCGGTGATTCCTGCTAGGAATCTTGCAGAGTTGATGGGTTAGCCTCCAAAGAGAACAGCAATACTGTCAATAATTTTAAATATTTATAATCTATAGGCACAAAGTAAAACCCACATACCATTCCAAGAAGATGCAGCCCTCCCTCTTCTGGCCCCTTCCTACCTTCAGAGTTTGGTCCCTCCTACTCTTTCTTGTCCCTTTTTTGTGGACTTCAGGTCTCTGGGCCAAAACACCTGCTGGTACACCGACTGTGGTCTTCTCCCAGACTCTGGAATGGCTCTCTACCCCGCCATATTCAGTTCTCTCCCTAGGTGAGGACTTTCCTCACTATGAATCTAAAAGAATCCCTTTCCCTCTGTCCCACATAAAAATGAAATAAAATAAAGTGAGCTCCGCGAATGAGGAGCTTTCAAGCGCCCTACTTACTGCTCTATTTCCAGCACAGCAAGAGAGACGGCGAGGCTTTTTAAAAACGTTGAAAGAAAGAAATGTGGATGGATTGATTGATATTTGGACAGAATGGGATTGGGGGTGGGAGCTGCATGTTTAGTCACAATGCTGGCTCGCTTCTAGTTTATTTTTAGGAGGGCCCAGTGGAATGAGTGTCACCTCAAGAACTAGTTGACAGGGGAAGAAAGAATTTAATTAGCAAGAGCAAAGGGGACAGTTACCACCATGTCTCTGAAATCAGCGTTTAAATCATCCGAGGATGACCTCGTCACAAAGGAAAAATTGGATACACACACCAAAAAAAAAAAAAAGGCAGAACTACATTTAAATCAGAAGGGATCAATACAGAAATTAATTCCAGACGCTGAAGCTGCCATCAGGCTGCTGAATCCGTGTCACTGAGGTAAGTACTGCCATTCTGGGAACAGAGAGACTCTCTGCTTACCAGTTTGGGCTGAACTAGCTGGCCAGAAATCTCCAGTGATCCATCCATTTGTGATCTATCAGAGCTGGGGTCACACCTCAAGTCACTTGGTATAGACTGGGGGGTTGGAATCCAAACATTATTTCGCTGGTGGGGCAAGTACTTCTCCCCCTGAACCATCTCCAGAGCACTCAATTGCATGCTTAGGAAAAGGCACAGTAAGAGAATGACTCCATGGATATTGATTAATGGCTTACTGTGTGCCTGAAACCGCTCTATGTCTGGCAATCAATGCTAAAAGCACAGACAACCATCCAATCTCCCTGAGGAGTTCATTCCTAGTAACCCAGGACCGAGAACAGGTCGCACCTGCCATCCAGTGTGCATGGCCACCTTGTCTAGAAGATCGGCGCATTTGTTATTTCACAGCTGATGTTTCTTGATGCTAAATGAATGACTAATTCAGAATAGAAGCCAAAGTCTTCACGGACTCTCAACAACCTGTATGTCCTGCCTCCAGCTCCTGGGCTTCTTCATCTACTCCTTTCCTCCTCCATTGTCTCCAGACACACTGATTGTGGTTTCTTCAACCCTCCAGGCATTCTTCTGCCTCAGATCCTTTATAATTGGTTAGCCCTCAATCCAGAAAGCCTTGATTCTGGTGACTGCTCTGAGCTTTTTGGGAGTCTCCATCAGTTACTATCTTCCAATAAGGATGTCCCCGAGCATCCTCATTAATGGTCCAGTCTCCACCCCTGTCACAGAGACTCCTCCTCTCCTCCTTTATTTTCCCAAAAACATCTGCATCTTCTAACATATCAAAAAGACCCCCCCCCAGTTTATTTACTTTCTGTCTTCTATTACAATGTTACCTATGAGGTCAGGTTTTTTTCCTGTCCGTTTGGTTCACTTGAATGTCCCCAGTTCCTGTGCCTGGCACCCAGCAGCTGTTGAGAGACTGAGTGAGGGACTTTGAGTATAAGAATCTGCTTTGAGGTGCATTAAGTAATCCCATGGCCATGTTTGTGGAGGGGCTGAAGAACACTCAATCTGCTATAAAAAGCAGGGAGTGTGTACCATCCTGGAGCCAGGCAGCAGGGTGAGCTAGCACAGTGTACAGTCACTGCCGGAGAAGGTAGGAGTAGAGCAAAGGGGCTTTGTTGGGAAGGATACTGCTCTCTGCTTAGAGAATCAAGCACATCTCTGTCCTCAGAGGCCAGCTGAGGAGGTGGGATGGAAAAGACCATGCAGTATGGAAATGGTCAGAAAGTATGGTCTACCCCTTCCAGCTAGGATGGGACCACAACGACCATGGCTCTAGATCCTGGAGTTTGGAGCTATAGGAGGATGAGAAAGAGGACATGCCAGAAAAAGTCTGGATTCTACTCTCATGGATGGTGACTTTGGGCAAGAGAAGGAACTGTCCTAGAGCTCAGCACCCCCAGGAGGGCAAGAATAGGGAGGGCTTGCACCATTCGCTTCCCATTGCATGTCTGTGCGGCGCATTGGAATGGCTTTGGCCACAGCTGTCATCCCTTCGCTGATAGGCAGCCAATCAAGGTCAGAGTCCACCTGTCACAGTACTTTTTGCCTTAAAAAAGAATTCTTCCTTCTTCCTTCAGTAAAGGTCTCGACTATATTCTAATGCCAGGTCCCCAAGCACTTCCCACTAGAAGTGCAGGAAAACAAACCCGTACTTCGGCACCAGGCACATTCAGCCACTCAACCGAGAAGTCCACATCTTACTAAAACACAGGGCCCTGTGCCTTGATATTTCTACATTAGAAACTCTCAATCCACTCAGAAATGATTTAAGATCTACCTGGGCAGTTGGGAGTTGGCAATTCACCGTCTACACAATTATGCATGCAGATAATGGAACTTCAGCAAGATTGCTAGATTGCAAAGGCCAAAATTTTAAAAAACAAAAATTGGGTGAGATGGCTCAGGGGGTAAACACACTTGCTGCACAAGCCTTATGGCATGAGTTCATCCCTGGAATCAACAGTGAAGGAATTGAACATCTAATTCCTGAAAGTTGACCTCTACCTCCACACATGTGCCCCCCTTACACACACACACACACACACACACACACACACACACACACACCTGCACTCACATGCACCCATATTACTCAACTATACATGTATACAATAGCAATTAATAATAAACACATATATATTTTGGACTGGTTTTCACTATGTAGTCCTGGCTAGCTTAGGATTCACAATGTAGACAAAGCTGGCCTCAAAGGCAAGAGCTACCAACCCCAGCTCAAAATGCCCATTTTGTTCAGAGAGCACTTTCTTTTTCTTTCTTTTTCTTCTTTTTTTTTTTTTTTTTTTGGATTTTCGAGACAGGGTTTCTCCATAGCTTTGGGAACTAGCTCTTGTAGTCCAGGCTGGCCTCGAACTCACAGAGATCCACCTGCCTCTGACTCCAGAGTTCTGGGATTAAAGGCGTGTGCCACCACCACCCGGCCAGAGAGCCCTTTCTTGATCTAAGCAGTTTGAGATGTAGCCATCATAACACTAAACAAACCTCTATTTGAAGAAAGAATATTCTACGCCTCGTAGCAGAATTCTATGGTCCCCTTTTTGTATTTCCTGCCCATCGCTGGATCCCTGGTGTTGTAAGCTATCCCTTCATTAAAATTTGCTGTTTCATATTAAGCTAGCCTGGTTATTACGTCGCATACAGTACTGCTGGCTTTTGACAACTTGACACAAGCTAGAGTCAACAGAAAGGAAGGCCTCTCAATTGAGGAAACATCTCCATCCGATCCAGATAACTGCGAAGACGCGCAGGCTCAAGCGGCAGAGAGACCAGCGCACAGGCCCAAGCGGCAAAGACAAGCGCTCAGACATGGCAGATGCTGGATAGTCCAAGCATGAAACAGTGAAGCCCACACTGAGAGCAGATCGCCCCACTACAATTAAATCAAGTAAGTTTTTTGGGGCCTGGCCTGCAGAGTGGTAGGCCTTTTATTGGCGAAGTCCACGGGCGAACGGGGAGCCTGGTCCGGTCCATGAAGAGCCTCCTGAGTGAGGAGAGTGTTCTTGGCCCATGGCGGGACACAGGAAACAAAGCGGGGGCATTGCCCGACCCCCTGGGCCCCCAGTTTGCCTGCAAGAGGTAGTACCCTCTGCTGGGACTGCTCCTCCTCTGCTGCGACCTCTCTCTCCCTGACCCATCCCAGCTTGCGCCCAAGGGCCTCCTTCACTCCCCCTCCCTTCCGCGGGCAGCAGCATCACCCAGTTTAGCCTGTTTGGGCGCTGGGTCCGGAGCTCAGGGCAGGGGGCAGCGGGAGTTTCTCTGTTTTGGTGGCTGGCCTGTAGAGTGGTAGGCCTTTTGTTGGTGAGGTCCCTGGCAAACGGGGAGCCTGGTCCTGTTCCTGAAGACCCTTCTGAATGGTGAGAGGGATCTTGGCCCGCGGCGGGAGCCAGGAAATGGAGCAGGGGCATTTTGTAAGGGGGGCGGGGAGGGGGGGGCCAGGCCAGCAGGGAAACCTGATCCTGTTTTAAAAGACCCATTAGATAGCATCAATAGGAGGAGATGGGCAGGCACCAAGGCAAAAATTTACCCAACAATCTAAAAAACAACATGAAAACACCAGAACCTAATGATCTTACAACAGAAGGACTTGAACACCCTAACACAGAAGAATAGGAAAAAATTGACTTTATGAAAGCAATAGAGTCCCTTAAACAACATGTAAAAAACGCCCTTATAGAAATGGATGAGAAGTAT
>NC_022030.1:49038253-49078946 GCF_000317375.1 Microtus ochrogaster | reverse complement strand
AAACACCAATGATAGCCTTTGCTGGAGAGGTTGTGGAGAAAGGGGTACACTCATCCATTGCTGGTGGGAATGCAAACTTATGCAACCACTTTGGAAAGCAGTGTGGTGGTTTCTCAGGAAATTTGGGATCACCCTACCCTTGGACCCAGCAATACCACTATTGGGAATATACTGAAGAGATGCCCTATCATACAACAAAAGTATATGCTCTACTATGTTCATAGTAGCATTGTTTGTAGTAGCCAGAACCTGGAAACAACCGAGATACCCTTCAATGGAAGAATGGATGAAGAAAGTATGGAATATATACATATTAGAGTACTACTCAGCCGTAAAAAACAATGACTTCTTGAATTCTGCATACAAATGGATGGAAATAGAAAACACTATCCTGAGTGAGATAAGCTAGACCCAAAAAGATGAACATGGGATGTACTCACTCATATTTGGTTTCTAGCCATAAATAGAAGACATTGAGCCTATAATTTGTGATCCTAGAGAAGCTAAATAAGAAGGTGAATCCAAAGAAAAACATATAGGCATCATCCTGAATATTAATCTTCATCAGGCGATGAAAGGAGACAGAAACAGAGACCCACATTGGAGCACCGGACTGAAATCTCAAGGTCCAAATCAGGAGCAGATGGAGAGAGATCACGAGCAAGGAACTCAGGACCGCGAGGGGCGCACCCACACACTGAGACAATGGGGATGTTCTATCAGGAACTCACCAAGGCCAGCTGGCCCAGGTCTGAAAAAGCATGGGATAAAACCGGAATCGCTGAACATAGCAGACAATGAGGACTACTGAGAACTCAAGAACAATGGCAATGGGTTTTTGATCCTATTACACGTACTGGCTTTGTGGGAGCCTAGGCAGTTTGGATGCTCACCTTACTAGGCCTGGATGGAGGTGGGTGGTCCTTGGACTTCCCACAGGTCAGGGAACCCTGATTGCTCTTTGGGCTGATGAGGGAGGGAGACTTAATCGGGGGAGGGGGCAGGAAATGGGAGGCGGTGGCGGAGAGGAGGCAGAAATCTTTAATAAATAAATAAGAATTCTATGGTTAACGTAGTACAAAGTCAGGATTCTCATTTCTGGTTTGAAAGGTGAAGATCGAGGAGGGTGCAGCATGGCGGGAGGAATACTGTTGAGAACATGTTTTTCTCGGAAGGCAAATCAGTAAGCAGGGATATGGCAGGTGAGACCCATACCTTAGGCAATGAGGTATGGTCAGCAATGAGTAGATGTATTCAAGGGGTCAACCTGAGGAGACCAGAAAGACTTGGAGCCACTGTAGTCATGGAGGAAGCAGTAATAGGGCATCTCAAGGACGGATCCATAGATCCATACCAGTGGATTGTGTAGTCAGCAGAAAGAGGCTAACGGATTAAACATGGGTCAGCACAGAAAGCTCTTTAAGAATCTGGGGGCAGCATGAGGCAAGGCCTTGAAATGACTGTAAACACAGGCCTGATGGTCAGTAGAAAGAAATGAGTCAGCTCTTCTGCAATCACAAGAACATGAGGTAACAAGGAGGAGTGTGCAGGCTGGGAGGGGTCAGTGAGAGAGGTCAGAGGTCAGGAGA
This sequence comes from Microtus ochrogaster, assembly GCF_000317375.1. Taxonomy (NCBI): domain Eukaryota; kingdom Metazoa; phylum Chordata; class Mammalia; order Rodentia; family Cricetidae; genus Microtus; species Microtus ochrogaster. The sequence continues at coordinate 49,077,357 of NC_022030.1, read as the reverse complement.
ACATCAGTTTGGAGGAGAAACAGAAGCAAGAGTGGAAGTGAGCATGCACTAGGAGTCCACAGCACTTGCTCACTTGCTCCTAAAAGCATCTCGAAACATGGTCTTCCTTTCTCCATCAGAAGCTCAGGTCAGAAAGCACCACCACTGTTGCCTGAACCCAAGACTGGGTGGTTTCCAAATCCATCCTTGTCCTCTATTCTGCATGGCCTCTTTCTCTCATCAAGCTGATAAGTGACTTTGGAAGGTGACTGTGACACTGCCTTGGGCACTAAAAAGGAAGTCACATAATTGCTGGACAATGAAGCCTAGACTTGGCACTTGTTACCTGTATTAGAGCCATCTGAGCAGCTTGAGGGGTCAAACACTACCTTATCACAGAGTCAGGAGAAGATGTTCAGGACACAATGGAAGAGGGAGAACTGGTCTACCCTAAGTCCTGGGAAGCCCATCGTCCTTTTAAGATCTCGGGAGCACACTCAGCTCAGCAAGAACCCTCCTGCCCAGAGGGCCCTACCTCAGTTTGCTGTAAGGTTCCACATGGAACGTGAGGTGCTGCTGACCAGTCCCGGGAAATGAAGCTGATGGAGTACGGAAACCAGAGAGGCAGTGTAAAAGCTATCCTCAGCCAAGCAGTCCTCAGGCATGTGACTTCTGGGAGAAAGTAGTCACTCTGAGCCATGTAATACCCAAGTTTCAGGAACATGTTCAGAGAAACGTACCAGGTCAAAGAACTTATGCACATGGAACTAATTCTCGTATAAAAGGAGGGAGCAGAGTACCCCAGAATAGAGCCCCATCGCAAAGAGGGCCAAGAATGGAAGGGCTTTGGGGGCCTGCAGTGGTGTGAGAGAGGTTGCCCTCATCCTGAGAAGACCACATCTGCAGAATCTTCACAGCCTGGGCCTAAATTGCCCACACCTGTGAAACCCGAGCCCCTCCCCTTAAAAGGGCCTTAGCCACTAGCAAAGGAGCACAGCATAGTTTGTGTCTGTCCTTTTCAGCCATTTAAGGAAATATCTCCTCTACCATCTACGCAGTCAGAAGGCAACCTGAGACAGGGTGTCTGCTCTCAGCAACTGGTCTGATCATCAGGAGCACCTACCTGAACCTCTATCCTGAGTTTCCTGCTTCCAAATCCCCCTGCCTGAAGAGGCTGTGGGTTTGACAAGGACCCTCCCTGCCTTTCTCACAAGTAACTCAGGGCTCCTCCCCCACTCTTCTCTTAAACGAGAGCAGCAGGCACACTTCATAGAGACCCCTCGAGCACAGGAGTTATAGAAACTCCAGGAAGAGGGGTCAGCTAAACACAGCCTGCACCTCTGTCCTCTCTCTATCCCTCCGACGTGTTGGCCTTTGTCCTTGAAGCTGTGGAAAGGAAATGGAATACCCTAACTGGGTAGAAATTCAAGACTTTGAAGAAAGTCTTTCACACTTGTGAGGGACCTCAGACATCTAAATCTTCTGGTTTAAAATTATCGTTATTATTATCATTATTATTGCTGTTGTTATTACTGTTATCATCATTATCATGTAAGTGCTTGATATGTATGTGTGGATGCAACTGCCACAGCTTGTATGTGGGGGTCGAAGGGCAACTCAGTGGACTCAGCACTGACTCAGTCCGACCTTTATCCCAGGGATTGAGCTTGGGTTGCATGTGCTGTGTGGCAAGTGTCTTTGCCCACGGAGCCATCTCAGCGGCACCTGGTTCATTTACTTCTTACATTAGAGAGAGAGAACAACGCTAATGTGATGTCATGAGGAGCTGGGAAACGCAAGTATGCAGGAGGCATTCAATAAATAATTATTTATAAAGTAGAGATTGCATTTCATTTATTAGGACTTGGGGCCATTCTCCATTCAGAGCATTTCCCACCAGTGAGAGTGTTTTCCCACACCTGCTAGTAGCCAGGAGCCATGAGAAAAGCTGTGAGAAGCCTATGACGTCATGAGACTAGGAATGAGTGCAGAGCCCAGGGTCACCTTGGAAAAGGCTTTTAGGCTCTGTGACAAGCGTGCTGTGCGCCTGGCTGGTGCGAGGACATTGTCGGGTCTTCTCCACTGGCATGCAGATTTTCTTCTGCTCTCTTTGGAGTGGGGGGAGGCTCTGACCTGAAATGGAAACAGCTGTTCTAATTTGTAGACCCGTCTGCCCCCAGGGGCTTGACCAGAGGGTGGCTCTGTTAGACAAGGTGAACGTCTCCGCATTGTCTAACCTCATTTACCTGCAGACGGGCCTTCTAGGTGCACCAAGCCTCCTACAGACAGGCAGCTTTGCTGAGCAAAATGGCAAGCCACTAAAGGATCAGACCCTGGATCTCCAGCAACAACTGTTTTAAAATCAATCAAGGCCAGGGACGCCCAGTTGCAGGCATGTTCAGATCAGCCATCTTGCCAACTGACAGGAAAGAAATCTGATATTGGATCATGGAGGGGGCTCTGAGGGAAGGGCAGTTTGAACCTTTTCAAGGCAGAAGAAAGAGAAAATTTAGCCAAAGTATATTAAAATGGGGCTCAAAGTAAAAGAGCTTATCCAGAAATGTCCTACCAACTGGAAATGACCATGTGCTATGGAAACAGCATGATGGAGAAACATGATGGCCACCAACAGAGGGGTCTGCAGGCTAAGAGTCCAGTCAGGGAGTAAAAGGACAAGGGAGCAAGACATTATCACTTTGACTTTGCAGACCTGTGAACACGGGATGGCTCCCCACAGAGGCAGAAGAGAAAATGTCCCACCTGCTCTCCAGGCGCTGTCTTCTGAGGCACAGGAAAGGTGCCTCAGCCCTGACCAGCTAATGCTCACATCAGAAGAGATGGCACCCGCCAAAGAATATCTGCAGAAGCATGCAGCCGACGCCCAGAGTCTCGGATACAATCTACGAGGCTGATCATCCAAATCATCTTTTTTAAAAGGCAAATAGTTAGCACTTGCAATTAAGGCATAAAATTAGAAGGTTAGAAAATCCCGGTGGGAAAATCAACGGTAAAGCACAGCCATATTGAATCAAAGGGCTCTCGGTGAACTCATTTCCGAGCCCAGAGCCTCTTCTGCATGGCTTTGGGAATGTTGATGACACCAATCTGATTCCCTAATGCTTGCTAACTGAGCCTGAAAAAATCGTCAGTGGACACAGATTGCAGTACTATGACCTGCTTTGGCTCTGAAAACAATATAGACATCCATAAAATAAAACCTAATTGGTGGAAAATTTCACTGTTTGCCACTTTTATGATAAAAGATTGGTGGTCAGATCCATCTTGGTTTTAAAATGTGTTTTTAAAATCAAATCAAAGATGCTTCAATTTGGGGGTGAGTTTGGAAGGGGCATTAGGGAGAAAGAGATTCTCAGATTTCAAAACAAGAGAGTTCGGAACCAGAGGAGTCAGCAGAAGAAGACACTGCACTAACCACAGTCTCAGAGATGATAGGGGCTGGGATTGGAGAGCGAGAAGTCACACAGAGATGGGAAATACAGCCCTGAGCACAGAGAAGACAGGAAGCGATGATGTAAAGCCTCCCAGGGCCTTCCTGATGACTTGGGCAAGAGGGCGGAATGGAACTAGATAAATCTACAAACCAGTCTACAGAAAAGCCAGAAAATCTGATATTCTAACATCTTAAAATAAACGAGTTCCTCATGGGTGATCAAGGTCTCTATTATCAGTGTTCCGTGTGTCCATCAACATTTCCTTGATTTTGTAAGTCAAGAAACTAACATAAAAGTCCACTAGGAGTGATGGAGTAACAGCTTTCACGGTGTGGAACACAGGAGATCACAAACAGTTATGTGCACACACCAATACTTACAATGAGATCACGGCATGAAACTGCAAACTACACCAGGAAAAACACTACGATGAAACCCAGTACCAGCATGCAGAATTGTGGACAAGGGGTCAACAAAATCCCTTCCTCTACTACACAAAAACACACCCATGCATTTTAAGATAAATACTGGCTTAAAGTCTATCTGCAAAGTTCATGATCGCCTGCTTATTTTCGTTAATTAACTGACTTGATTAACTGTCCTGATTCCTTAATGAGAAGACTTCTACCAAAGAATATTAATAGCTAAGGTTTCTGAATGCTTACATTATGCTTGGCACCAATTTCAGTGCCCATTTAATCTTCACTGCAGCCCAATGAGGCAGACACCATTGTCTGTGTTTTATATCCGAGGCTTTCAGACTGAGTAGAGCAAGTTACCATGGCCGCTTAACTGGTGATGTGATGAGAATTCTAATCAAGGCAAAAACAATACAATACCACCCCAAATCCCACTTGCTATCTTCTTTCCTAATTTGTCAAGTTGTTCCAAAATTCACACAAGAGACGAAAGCACTGCCAAGGTAATTTGACAAATAGAGACATCCCTACCATATACGGGAAATGTTATGTGATCACTGTAACATGTGGCAGTAGCCATGGGGAAGTCAACAGAACAAACAAAGCAGAAGAGAAAGAATAGAGATTTACCATCAGTTAAAATTAACATAAGAAGAGCCAGGCGGTGGTGGCGCACGCCTTTAATCCCAGCACTCGGGAGGCAGAGGCAGGCAGATCTCTGTGAGTTCGAGACCAGCCTGGTCTACAAGAGCTAGTTCCAGGACAGGCTCCAAAACCACAGAGAAACCCTGTCTCGAAAAACCAAAAAAAAAAAAAAAATTAACATAAGAAGACATTAAAATTAACAAGGAACAGGGCCTGAAGAATTGACTCGGAGATAAGAGCCCTTGCTGCTTTTCCAGAGGACCCAGGTTCACCTCCCAGCACCTACATGTTGGTTCACAATCATCTGTAACACCAGTTCCAGGGGATCCAACACCCTCTTCTGGAACCCAAGAGCACCAGGCAAACACATGATGCACAGATATATATGCAGCAAAACATTCATATCCATAAAATTAAATGGAAAAAATTAACATAGCATTGGACTGAGAAATGTTATAGTAAGTAGCTCACAAAACTTCCCATCCCTGTGGCTGCCATAAAAGTCTCATTCATTCCATACATCTATGCACACACTTGTGTGTACACAGAGAGAAAGAGAGTTAATTTTTTGTTGTTTTTGTTTTTTAAGACATGGTTTCTCTGTAGCTTTTTTGGAGCCTGTCCTGGAACTAGCTCTTGTAGACCAGGCTGGTCTCGAACTCACAGAGATCCGCCTGCCTCTGCCTCCCAAGTGCTGGGATTAAAGGCGTGCACCACCACCAGCCAGCTTGAAAGAGAGTTAAATTAACATGTAATCTCAAAACATTTAAAGCAGGGGCTGGCAAACTGCAGCTCCTCAATTAGGTAAGAATAAGTCTTGGAAGTCGTTACCCTATCTCCTTCCACTGATTTATATCACTCATTCAAATGGTTGGCTAAAAATATTCAGAATATGACTTTTTATCTCGGGAGAAACTTCATGAAGGGAGTCAACTCATCCTGTAAGAACAATAATAGGACTTCAATAACCATGTGATTTTAAAGGTGATTTTTTAATATCACGTATGCCTCTAGTTCAGTATAAAATGAAATAGTCAAAATGCAATGCTACCACGTTTGATGATGAAAATTCCTTTACTTGGAAGTGAGCACATTCAATAAGCTCACACCCAGGTTCTGAAAATAAACATCAAAGACAAGTGTCCTTTACTGGTGGGGACTGTGAGAGGCACAGAAAAGGCAATGCAGAAAATGTCAGTGTGTCATGCTGCAGAAATCAAAAGCAACAGTCCAACTGCTAGGTAATAGGCACTGAAGACGAGAGCAGCATCCAGGCACAAATGGTCCTCTTAGAATTCAGGAAGACACATGTCCCCTTCTAAGTAGGACTAACATCCAGACACACCCATCTGCCATTAACATCACCCAGGAGGGAATCTGAAGATCTGACCCAGAATCATGGAGAACACCCTGCACTGATCTGCCTTTGTTCCATCTGACCACAAACATTAGCAGAGTCTCTTTTTCACCGGCAACTTCCTGGATGATACTCTTCAGAACTGATGGCAGCTGGGGTCTTTTCTCAGGTCTGTGTTCCCCTTGGGCAAGAGAAAATCCTGCTTCATAACCTGTCATGCAGCCGGGGTGACACATGCATGCTTCTATCTCCAGTTCCCACGCTGCGAAAGTATGATGGTGTCACTGTCACACTGAAGGCACTGGGTTCCACGGGTGACATGCATGCCTTCATTTCAGGAGAAACATGAGCTACGTAGACTCCATCAGATATCACAGAAACTGCTGGCTGGACCAATTTCAGTGTCAATATTAGATCTCATTTACAGACTTTGGATGGTAGCATATCTCCCCAATGCTGGGGTTTTATTTTTTTTCACCGATTATTGTGATTGGAGGGCAAATATTCCATGAACGTTGAAATCAGATGATCAACTAGTCCCGTGGATATGGATCCTGAGACACTTCATGAAATGAAAGTATACGTTTTCTTTCAAATGGCTACAAAGTGGCTTAGATGTAAGTTGTTGAGATAAAACTGTTTAATAATTAAAACTATCAGTAATAATTTGGCCTGAGTTGTTATGGGATGAAAATTACTATATAATACTAAGACCACTGTGAAGCAAAGTGTTTGGGGATTTCTGATTTATATTTTAAAATTTTTTTTGACTACTCTTAAACCCTTATAAAAAACTTTTTAAATAACCCCCCCAAAAATTATTCTGTTGCTTAAAATTACAGAAATTTTAACAATTTAGATGCTTAACTATCCAGCAGGCCCTACTAAGAGAGATGAAGGCTGAAGTTTCGGAGGACTGGAAGACCAACCACATAGAAAATAAATAGTACTGAAACCAAGCAGATCACACAAAGTAATCCATTAACACAGCCATCTTCACAGCCTCACCTCTACGCAGTGGCTCTCAACCTTCCTAATGCTGGGACCCCTTAATACAGTTCCTCAAGCTGTGGTGACCCCCGACCATAAAATTATTTCATTACTTCATATCTATAAGTTTTCAAGTGTATGAATCATACTATAAATATCTGACATGCAGGATATGATATGCAGCGCTTGTGGGGGTCACAACCCACAGGTTAAGGACCACTACAAGGGACAGTTGACTCAAGCCAGAGTCCACCCTCATCTCATGAAGAAAGCAAAGTCCTGAGAGGTTTTATGAGTGACTAGGCTGCTGCTCAAGTAAAGTCCTGCTTCCTAAACCTGTCTTTATCAACCTTCCCCGAGACACACCCAGGGGAAGCAATAAAGAACGCAGGCTACAGGGTTTGTGTGAGTGTTCATTCTGCCAGGGTCCATTGAAACCCTCTTCTTCAGGACGCAAACAAGGATTTGTGATGGCTAATTGTGATTTTCACCTTTATCTGATTGAGAGCACCTAGGGGATTGTTTTTAAAAAAAAAAAAAACCTAGGAGATGTGAGAGATGGTTCAACAACTAAGAGCATCTGAATGCTCTTGCAGAGGACCCAGATTTGGGTCCTAGCACCAATGTCAGGTGACTTCCAAATGACTGTAACTCTGGTTTCAGAAGTTCTGATGCCTTCTTCTGCCCTCTTCTGCAGCTGTGTAGTACACACACATATACTCAGGGGTGTGCACACACACAAATGCATATTTTTAAATAAAAAGGAAAAGAACACCACTGGATGTGTCTGTGAAGGTATTTCCAAAGCAGACTGAGTAAGGAAGTAACACATGCCTTGACCGTGGGCCACACCGACCCATAGACCAGGGGCCCACATGGAGTGAGAAGGAAACGGAAGCCCAGAAAGCAAGCTCTCCCTCTCCCCATCCCCCTGCTTTCCCTCTTCTCCTCCCCCTCCTCCTCACCTACTTCTTAATATTAGCATCTTAATATTGGACTTCCTGGGCTCTACAACCATTAGGGATAAACTTCTATTCTTTAAGTTACCCAGTCTGTGGTATTCTGCTTATAACAGCCCAATATGAGCCATGACAGTCTTCACACCCATAGCCTGTCACTTTCTGATCTCCTACCACTCCTCTTGGGTTCTGGAGACTTGCCAAACACCATGTGAATATTTCAGGTATTCATTGAAATCTGAAGGTAACGGCTCTGGATCAAGTCCCAGTATGGAAGGTCACACCTCCTCATCCTTGGGTATAGGAGCCACTTGATTCCTCCGGTTCCTTATTTGAAATGAGGATGATACTGTCTATGAGGTTCTGCAAAGGGGACTCTGGGACTCACATTCAGAATTCTCAGCCACACAGCTAAGGGCTCCAGTTGCCCACTCACCATATCAAATAATCAAGTTAATAGAACACAAGCTGCATCTGTGGCTGGGGATAAGACTTTCCCAGCATCCCTGATGAACTGGGGAAGCACAATGGAGTGTATCCCCAGCACTGATAGGACAGTGTCTGACAGGGCTGGCTGTAGCCAGCAGGGCCTCCTCTTTGGTCAAGGAGAATGGTTCTAGGTGTAAACTAGCAGCTGACACCAGACTCGGATAGAGCCAGCTGTCCACAGGGACACCCGCTGAGAGAGCAGGCCCTCTGAAGGTCACATCACTGTGACTCCGGCAATTTAGCTATGGATCCAGAACTGAGAGAGACATTCCAGATTCACTGTCTTTTGTACTTTGCCAGAATGTCTAGGATATTGATGCTCCTGCTTAACCTTGACCAGTATTTAGTATCACCAATGGTAAAATAGTTACCTGTGGTCCTCAGTTCTTACCTCTGGGCCTTGTGAATAATCTATGGAGGACTCTGGCCATTGATTTTCATTGTCATATCTATGGCTATATGCAGGGGAAATAGATACATTAATAAGAAATCTTAAAGTGACCCAAGCTGTCTTAGTATGCCTTATAAAACAGGAAATTACTCCACTATATCAAAATTATTTCAGACTAAAACACATGTTTTTCATAATCAAAGCAAATGTACAAGTGACTTGCTAAAAGGAAACAATGGCCTGGCTCTATTTAAAATCCAATCACATTCCTGATCTCATTAAAACATTTGCATTGCAAAGCATCTACCATGAGATACAGTTATCAAAATCTCTGATGTTGCCAATTCTTCAGAGAAGATTTTCATCCAACAAAGCCATTTTAAAAATTGAATTTTGTTGAATACAATGTAGATTAATTACTGGCTCATTCTATAAATATCATTTCTAGAAACAGAATTTTTGCTGGTAAAGAAATAAAATCCAAACAGCATGACCAATTACTATCCTAGCATTTTCAAGTGTTGCCAATCAGTGGCTGCTATTACAAAAAAAAAAATCAAACATTCCAGGATATAGCTACAGCATTCATCTGAATTATAGTCATATCAAACCAAATTTATGAGCTGTGCCACAGTCTACGCATTGTGTAGAAAAGGGAACTGATGATAAAAATTCTCATATCCTGGGATATATAGCGCTGCTATAATGACAAACATTATTCCTTAGGCTAAATATAAGCCTGGCAGGTAGGCTAGACAGACCAGTTATATTTTAGAGGTGAAAAATCTAAACAGTGGGGTTAACACAAAACACAGAAGAATCAACCAAGATTGCATGTGAGAGTCTCCCTCCCCCCAAAGAACACCTGATAGGAGACAGGGGTGGTCTTAGTTGTCCTTCTTAACCTTTAAATGTCCCAGAAGGGCATTTCTAGTCAGCCGAGACTGATCACACATCTAATGACAAGGGACACCATGTATTATTCATTCCAAAGCTCTAGTCTTGTTTCAGCTTGCAATTCCTAACTGTACATGCTAGGACTAATGAAAGGGCGCTACCCCACAGGTGAAGCCAGTTAGGAGCAAAGGAAAAATAATTTTGTATTCGGTGCTGCAAGAAATTGGGATTTCACATCTAAAGATGAGAATCTGTAAACTCAGGACCCATGGGAAAACCCTGTAACTTAAGGGATGCTAAGAATCTCTGAGGCTACTGCACTCCCAGAAGTCCATGCCCAGGGAGCCTGAGGGCCTCTCCCAGCCTTAACTATGTTATCTGTCTTGATTGGCAGTCATAAATTCCTGGGCCAAGGTAAGAATTCTGCAGACCCTAGAGACTGTGTTGCAGTCTTTCTGAGCTACAGCAGGGTTGCCTCTAGGCTATAGGACAAGCAACCAGCAAGGCTGAGTGACCAAATTTGGGAGTCTTAGTTTCCTGCATCGTCTTGTGTGATGACTAAACAGAAGTCTGGAATTGCAGCTTCCTCATATCAAAACACAAGATGGAATTCAGAGATACGACACTTGCCTGGAATGCAGGGATCCTAGGTTCTAGCCACAGTACCATAGAAAAGGCAATGGTGGTTGACTCGGCAGATAAAGCGACAGGCCAACAAGGCAGTCAGCCTATAATTCAAGAACAGGACAAGACTGGATCCCTAGGGCAGACTGGCTAAGCTAGACTGACTGAGTCAGTTCTGGGTTCTAAGTGAGAGACTCTGCCTCGATATTTAAGGTGGAGAGCTATCAAGGAAAACTGATATCAGCTTAGTTGGGTTTCTTCGTGCATACACACACAGGTGAATGCACACACACACACACACACACACACACACACGAATAAAGAAATAAAGAGGAAGGAAGAAGATAGAGCTCCTGGCTTCCTCATGGGCAGCTGGGGAAGTCAAATGCATGGAGCACTATTATCCAAAGCAGTTAACCTGAAATTGCAGTTACGCTGCATTTTCCATGATGTAGTCTCTTCAAGTCTAGCACCCTGGATGGTTGCTTAAGACTTTATCAAGATTGGAAACTAATCTACCAAGCCTTCATCTACTCAGATCAGCAGTAACAGGGATAGTTGACAGCTTCTGGAGTACAGGGAACCATTTCCTCCGGAGTTGTGCCTGCTGATGGGTTGCCCATGCTCCAGTGGGTAGCTTCACACACATGCACATGGGGGCAACACTACGTGAATTCAGTACATTGTCACAAGACAGAAGACATGGCATTGGGAGGAGGATGTGTTGGGGCAGTCTCTGGAGGATGGGGAAAGGAAGTTGGGCTGGAAGGATGGCTCAAGCAGTTAAGAGCACTGGCTGTTCTTCCAAAGGACCCGGGGTTCAATTCCAAGCACCCGCATGGATGGTAGTTTGGTGTAAGAGGTCCTTCTGTATTTGTATTGCTTTCATTGGTTGAATAAAGAAACTGCCTTGGCCTTCTGATAGGGCAAACCTTAGATAGGCAGAGAAGACAGAATTGTATTCTGGGAGGAAGAAAGCAGCAGATAGAGCTGAGCCACCATGAAGCTGCCAGGTCAGACACATTGAATATTTCCCGGTAAGCCACGACCTTGTGGTGACATATAGATTATTAGAAATGGGTTAAATCAAGATGTGAGAGTTAGCCAATAAGAGGCTAGAGCTAATGGGCCCAACAGTGTTTAATTAATACAATTTCTGTGTGGTTATTTCGGGTGTAAACTAGCCAGGCAGCAGGATGCGGCCTTCTCGCCTACTACTGTAACAGTAGTTCACAAATGTCTGTAACTCCAGTTTGAGGGGATCTGACACCCTCATAACATACATAGATGCAAACAAAAGGCCAGTGTACATTAAATAAATTAATCTTTTTTTAAAAATTACATTTTCAAAACATAATTTCAACAAACTTATGGACCTCTGGAAAATACACCTCGTGAATGATGTGTGTGCCCCACCTTTCTCCTTCTGTTCTCAGAAACATTGCTGATGAAGGACCACAAACTAGTAGCTTTTATAATACCAGAAGCGGCAGTGTAATATGCTGGAAAAGAAATATCAGCAGCAGCCTTACTCAGCTGGGAAACCTGTGAGCTACAATAATGACCAATGTATTAGGATGTGTTTATGGGTGCAATAGTGGTAGACACATGTTGGGGTAACCAACACCTTTCTGATTAAATTTAAGGCCACTCCACAGAAGGAAACACATACCTGGTGCTGTCAATCTGGCCAAGAACCATGGGAATTTATAGACTCCAGGTGAACTTACTGTTATTTTGATATACGAACATAGCATCAAACTGTCCTCTAATTTGTATCTTGATGCAGTTCAAATACTTCATTAGAGAAGTTTCTTTGTGCAATGGATGGTAATTAAGACAGAACTCAAAAACGGGTCGACCTGCAGAAACTAAGTGTCTGTGGTGTGCTCTGCCACAATGGGACATCTGGCTCACATCGCCTCCCCTAAGACTCAGGGGCCACTGCTGAAAAAAGTAAGAACCAGAGATAAGGGAGGACCAGGGAAAAATGCTGTCGTCTGGACACAGCAAGGCCACTGCATTCAGGACCTCACAGCAGCTGTCATTGGCTACACAATTCCTGTACTACAAGATCAAACCCATCAACACCCCAGAATGGAGGGAGGAGGGATTCATGAATTCCCCTCCCCTAGATGAGGAACTATGGGGTGATCTGTAGCTTCTGGGAAAGAAAGAGTTGGTTTCCATTACAGATGTGGCACCTTCTAGGTAGCCTTCACTCCAGTGGATGCGCGCATATGCATGAGTATATGAACAACATAAATTGAAAAGAACGTGAAGTTGGAAGGTGGTGCTGGGGTACGAGAAGGATCCAAGAGGAATTTAAGGGAAGAGTTGGGGTGAATATGGTCAAATACAGTTTATGCATGTAGGAAATTCTCAAAGAATTAATAAAATATTATAATAAAAAGGAACACCAGGTCAGGAATCAAAAGAATAATATCATTCTCCATTGCCTTATTTTGTCATCTCTACACTCATATGGTCATGAACAAAATGAAGAAACCATTAAGAATCTAGGCAATGTTGAGAACCATTAGGAGGCCAACTTTTATAATGTTAGTAACCTCTAACATTCTGGAGTGGTTCTCTACAAAAAGCCTGCCATGGGCAGAGGGAGACTTGCAAACATAATAATATTTACTTAGACATGTGGCCAACCACGGTCTCTAGCTGAGGCCAACAGTATGTTTCTGTGCATGGGAAAAGAGGGTTTATATGGTTCTAGCCATGATGCAACAACTTGTGCCCCCCCCATAAAGGGTCACTATAACGTATACACATAGAGGCATCAAAGGGCAAAAGGTAGGCATTTTAATCTAACATTAACTTCAAAATGTACAAAATAAATTCAATAGATAGAAAAGACTATATATATTCCCTCTATATAGGCTTTTCTATCTATTGAATATATATACTCAATCCCATTTATCAAACTCAATGAAAATCAAGGTCAAAAGAATAGGAAGAGAGGAGAGGAGAGGAGAGGAGAGGAGAGGAGAGGGGAAGAAGAGAGGGAGGGAAGGAGAGAGGAAGGGTGAAGGGAGAGAGGGAGGGCAGAAGAAGGGGGGGACTAAGGTCCCTCTTAATTCTGTAGCAAGAAATCTGCATTCTAGCACCCAGATTATGATAGGTTTCGTTTTCAGCATTTGGATTCAATTTATTCAAATAATTGCAACCTAATTACACCGAGCTATTTTAAATACTGATTTGCTTCCCATTTAATTTAAAGCCTTGTCACCTGTGACTATTATTCCAAATAAGTTTCTCATAGTTTAGACAATGGCAAATTAATTATAATGTTTTTAATTAGCTTTGCTGAGAAGCAACTGTTCTTCACAACCTGCAACGAACAGAAAGGACTGTTAAAGACAGAACCTGTCACACTGAGCAGCTGGAACCTTTTATCTGTCAATTTTTTAGCAAAAAGAAAAGTTCATATTTTTATAATCTCTGTGTATGGGGGGGAATGTGAGTGTGTGCATTAGTGTGTGTGCATTGCCATGACAGACACACGGAGGGTCAGAGGACAACTAGCTATAGTCACTTCTCACCTTCTTCCACGTGGTAGTTCTTCCAGGGATAGAATTCAGGCTACCAGGTTTGGCCGTAGCCACCATTATCTGCCAAGCCTTCTCACCAGCCACATTTTCCTACTATTTAAATAATTAATATTTCTATACCCCATAACGAAACCAGAAAAAATCCAATTCCCTGTCTTCTGGTCTTGGAAAAATCATGTAACCAAATATACTCTTGAAAAGAAGAACAATAAGTATTGTTTATTGACATCTTTAGTATGTGATTGCAGATCGAATGTTCTGTGACCGTCTGGAGGGATGTGACCGTCTACCTACTCCAGATAAGACGCCAACACAACAGACCAACGTGTGACACTACAAACGTCCAACTTGGTGAATTTTATTGGGCTAACTTATCGGATTAAGAGTGAGTAGAGGACAGAAGAGTCGCGGCAGAGAGGCGCGCAGTCGCCGCGGAGAGAGTAGAGACTTACAGGAGCAGAAACGATTCAAAGACAACCACATCACCAAAAGCCTATCCCAGCATGGCTGACAGTTCAGGAAACCTGGAGTGTACCGCACAGCCTGCAGGCAGCTGAACAGGTTGGTACGGGAAGGAGTGTCCTTCTCCGTACCTCACGTGGTCTGAATCTCTTTCTGGCAACTTGGCTGGTCTCTCCTTCTAGGCAGTATCTTTCTGCAGTCCTTACAGCTTATAGATAGGGGTGGGAGGAGAACAGTGAGCCTGGCCAGTTTCAGGGACTTCCTAAAGCCATTGAGTTATTTACTTCCTGAAGTTAAGGAGCTTCCTAGTAGGAATGAATGTTACACACACACACACACACACACACACACACACACACACCTTTTAGAACAGCCTGTTGTTTCACCCTTTTTTAATACCCTGCATCTTAACACACTTACACTTCCTTCCAAGATGGTGGTTTTTCTTGGAGGAAACTGCCTGCGATCCTAGCACTGAGGGGGCACAGGTAAGAATATCAGGTGTTTAAGGCCATCCTTGGCTACAAATTAATGCTGGAGCCAGTATAGGGTTAAGGGAGACCAGTCCCAAAAGGGGAGGTAGCTACTCCCGCGACACAGAGACTGCATGAGCAAATAGAGTTCAGGCATTAGAAGTGCTCCTGTTAGAGGGCAAAGACAATGCTGCCCAGTTCTAGTGTTACCCAGAATTCTAAGAATACTTGGATTACATGGACTGAGTTTCCAGGTAGGTCACTGAACTACCGATTATTACCTCATTTCATTTATGATATCCTGCATACCACTGTTGTGGTAGTTTGATTTGGGCCCCCACAGGCTTGTAGGGAGTGTCACGATTTGAAAGGATTAGGAGGTGTGGCCCTGTTGGAATAGGTGTGACCTTGCCCAAGGAAGTGTGTCACTGGGGGCCGTGGGGGTTGAGGTTTCAGAAGCTCAAGCTAGGTCCAGTGGCTCTCTCACTTGCAATACCTTGATTTAAGACTTCTGGCTCCAAAATCATGAAGAGAATACATTGCTATTTGAACTAGTCATTTGGTGGTGTTTTGTACAATGATCCCGGAAAACTGTTGTAATATAACAAGAAAAGGCATCTGCTTGACTATGAGTTCATGCTGCCTACTCATCCTGCTTCTTCTTCTAGCCCCGGTGGTCCTCCCTAGTCAAGTCCTCTCTGCATGCTTTCTGAGACACTTGCAGATCTTATGCAGTGTCCTTCCCACTCTTCTATTGCTCTGAAGAGATACCACGACTAAGGCAACAACCCTTATAAAAGAAAACATCTAATTGGGATATGGTTTACAGTTTCAGAGGTTTAGTTCATTATCATCAGGGTAGGGAGCCTGATGATGGCATGCAGGCAGGTGCTGGAGCAGCAGCAGAAAGCTATATCCTCATCTATAGGAATAGAAACACTGGGCTTCTCGGCATGGGCTTCTGGAACCTGCCCCAGTGACACACTTCCTCCAACAAGACCACACCCCCTAATTCTTTCTAACAGTGCCACTCCCTGGTGACTAAGCATTCAAATCTATGAGCCTATGGGGGGAAGGAGTCATCCTTATTAAAACCACTCCATGGAGGAAATCTTCTCCCCATTAAGACAGTCCTCTTCTGTTACTGCAGTAAACCCTCTCATAACCTAAGCCTAGGCCTGTTTGTTTTGGTTGGATTTTTTTTTTTTTGGTTGTTGTTCCTTTGTTGTTGCTTGTTTTTTCAGTTTTTTGAGACAGAGTTTCTCTGTGTGGCCCTGGCTGTCCTGGAACTCACTATGTAGACCAGGCTGGCCTCGAACTCACAGAAATCTGTTAGGAGCCAATTTTCTCCTAAAATCATTGCAGGAGCCATCACCCTAGGGGAGTCTGCAGAGAACCCCACACCCCTAATTATGTTAGGAATCATTCTATTGACAGAGCCTACCCCACACCCAAATTGGCTGTTAATAGAGAGATATCTGTTAGCGGAACCTACCCCACATTCCAAACTATCTAGAGAACTAGGTGTGTCAACTCGTGACTTCTTAGCCTAAACTACATAGGGAACTAGGTGTGGCAACTCCTGACTCCTTGGCCTACAGTGACCTGACTGAAGATAACCTCCTGCCTACGTGACCAACACGGACCACGTGACCAACGTGAACCACGTGGCAAGAGCTCAGACCCCTGTGCCCATCCCCCAACTCCTTACCATATATAAAGCTGTACCCCATCTCTAATAAACGGAGGCTCTGACAAATGTAGCATGGCCTTCTTCTTCTCTCCTAGCCCATTTATCTTACAGATAGTGCCTCTCCGGGACCCTGGAATAACTGACCTGCCAGACGGGTTACCGACCCTAGACTGGTGACCCGTCAAGGCAATTACAGAAATCCAGCTGCCTCCATCTCCCAAACTGGAATTGCAGCATGCACCACCACACCTGGTGGTTTTTAAAGCCTTCAAAGTCAACATCGCAACCCCTCCAGCTGCTTCCCAAATGTTTCTCAGAGAGAGCTTATGAAGGCCTGGGGGAGCGGGGACAGGCAGAGCAGTCTATTGCAGAAAGATATCCATCTTCTGAGCCCTGCTGAAGAATGGACCAGGGAGATTAAATGAAAGAGAGAGAAGGGGAAAACAGCCCAGAGGATGCACCCCATACCGGGGCCAGAAATGCTGCAAAGAAAGAGCTGGGATGCAGCTCTGGGATAGAGCATTTGCATAGCATGGAAGGTTCCAGATCAGACCCCAGCACCTCAAGAAACAAAGAAAGAAGAGATGAAGTAGAGAGAAGCCTTAGCTCCCAAGTGCTTGGTAGGAACTCAGATATGCTATTCATGGACAGGGATAATATATAATATAGTGCAGTATAGTATAATATACAATTTATCAGGAAAAGGGTCACAGCAGTCCAAGTCATTCCTCCCTTCAGGGATAATTTCCCCTTGTTCTTTATTTGCACTAATTGAAAAAGTAAGTCTGAAAATATTATGTAAACTAAAAATGATCATTGAATATCAATAGGAGATTTTCCAAACTTCAGAACCAAAAACATTGATGTTTTCTTAGACATTTATCAGATTGGCAGAACATGAGATAATCCCTACCTTAACCACTCCAGGCCTGCCCTGATTTCACCAAGACCAGGTATGTCTGCGTGCACGTTATCAGCTGTTTCCACCTGTGACTAAAATAGCCTAAAGTCTGTTCTTCTGTCTGCATGCTTTCAGGCTGTGACATTCGTTCAGTCTGACTTCCAGACAGCTTCCACAGGGCCAGGCTTGAGCTACACAACACCTTCCTGTTTGTGTACCGCTCCGGAAGCTGAACAAGATGATCACGCCAAGTCATGCACCTTAACTTTACTCTTGCCTAGCTTAGCTTAACATAGCCAGGACCCGGATTCCTGTGACTTCTTCTCTTAGTCCATTTGGCCGGATTTCCAACACAGAGGCAAATCTCCTCAAGCCCTCCCATGTAAGCGTGAGAGATATTCTCTTATTTCATTTTATGGCATACGAGATAAACAAGACTCTGAGACATTTTATAGGATGGTGTCGTTTCTTTTAAACAGACCCATAAGCCCAGGGCTAAAAAGAAATTGCAACCAAATCAAAGAAAATCACATAAAGCATATTTAGAAAAGCCTATTTCCTCGGCGTCTGTCTCCTCTATTCTATATTCATGGGAAATCCGTTAAAGCTGAGTGTGGGAAGGAAGAACTCAGGGAGAATTTGCAGAATATAAAGAACTGAACCCATGGCTGCGCTCCCGCTCTGCCCAGGTGGTCCTCTGTCCATCTAATCCCTGCTTCTCTCCTCCGCTTCAGCGCCTGCTATCAGCATTCTCTCTCCTCACTAACAACTCCCTTTATCAAGCCTGTCTCCTCCACAGCTGTCAGAGCCAGCCTGGAGCAGGAGGGCTACTGCTGTCTTGTGTCAAAGGCTAGAATAAAACGGAGGGGAGCAGAGAAGCTGAAGTCTCTGCTGATAGGAGATCCAGGCTCCAGACGCAACAAAAAGCCTCTTACCCAAAACTCCAATGAGTTGCAGATGAACTGAGTTATCAGGTAGGAACAAAGGTTTGGGGAAACAAAACAAATGGAGAGGAAAGGGTGGGGTTGGGCAGGACAGTGGGCTAGGTATGGAGGGGAAGTCACGGAAGCGCTTGGAAGCAACACGGAAGGGCCGTGAGAAGGTCCAGTATGATTGGTCTGGAAAGTGGGTTGAAAAGTTGGTGGAGATTAAGAGCTCACAGTCCTGCAAGAGAGCAGCTTCTATCACATGATTTTGATGACAAAGATGGGACCAGAAGCTTCCATTTGATCCAAAAACCAGGAGGCCAATGTTGAGCGATGGAGGAATATACCCTCATAATCAAACCATCTCATCCAACTCCAAAGGATAAAAAAGATCAAAAACCACGTTCAGTTCTTTAATTGTGCAGAATGCATATGGGATTTTTTAAGTTTTTTTTTCTTTTCTTTATGTGTGTGAATGTTTTGTCTGCATGTACATATGTGTTCCATGTGTGTGCCTGGTACCTAAGGTTAGAAGAGGGCATCCAGTCCCCTAAAAGTGGATTTAGAGATAGTTGTAACCACGTGGGAGCCCAAACTCAGATCCTCTGAAGCAGTTGCAAGTGTTCTTTACCACTGAGCCATCTCTCCAGCCCCTGGATTTTTTTTTTTAATTATTTAGAAAAGAAAGCTAGAGAAAGCACGAATTCAATAACTTCCCCTATTTGCTTATACAGCCATTACTTATGGTCTCTTCTTTAGACCTTTTAAAAAATTCAAACACATTACCAAAAGCAGTTACAGGGAATCAAGCAATTACGGAGAATCAATGTTCCTTCCCTGACGGGGGCCCAGTGGGAAAACTTGGTTGCCTTGAAACCGTACAGGAAGCCTGGCTTTTTTTTTTTAAGCATGCCTTTTCCTTCCCGTCTTTGTCTGGTTGGGAATAATGCCTTCAGCATCAGAAGGTAAATCAATAAGTCAGTGCAATCAACCAAAAGGCACTGGCGTAAGATACTATAATTGATTCATCCTCAAGAGCAGACTGGTTCCAAGTTGTCTTGCACCAAGTAAATACCAACCAGTTCACCTCTAAAATCTGTTTTTGGATATAGTGCATATATTTTCTCTGTGTTCATAAAGATCATGTAGGATTTACTTAAAAATAAAAGCATTCCCAACGTGAGCTGTTTCTTTAAAGATGCTAACATGGTTTTAGAGCTCATGGGAGCAAACTCATTATAGGTCAAATTGGGAAGCTGAACTCAGGGGAGGTTAAATAACTCGCTCTAAATCCCAGAGCAGGTGACATATTTTTCTTTTTCTAAAGCACACTGTCCCAGTGAATTTATCAGAACAGCTTTTAGCCTACAATTGGTCACCCAGTTACCTCAACTTGAACTTCCCTTCCCCTTTGGTTAGCTACCAGAAAGATGACTACTATCAGTGGCAGACAGGTGCCCTGTGATGTGGCAAGGTGGATGCTTTACTTAGATTCCTAGAAAAGTGCACACCACAAATATCCATGATTTAATATGCACACATTATCCTGCAGTTTATAGCTACAACTAGTTAATGCTGTAAGTCTGTCAAATGGGTCTGTCTAGTTTACAACTTCAGATGGGACAGGGTGCAGCCAACCAGGCCTCCTCATTTTAATGACATCTAAACCACTTGGTACCCAACCATCCAGCTCATGGGAAGAGGCTCTTTTTAAATTCAAAGCAATTAAACAGATACGCACCACCTATTAACAATGACTGCTGCTCAAGCTGACAGCAGGCCTGCCCTGAGGAAGAAATCCACCTAGCAGATGGCCCTTTATCTATGGGATCTGTTCATTGAAAGGATATCAGTGATAACAAGTTGCAACCAGGCAAGACTGGTAATGAGATAGAGAATCTTCTAGAAGCCGCTAATGTGCCGACGGGAGGAGCAGGTTGTAAGCACAGTAACCGGGGAAAGAGAGAGTGCCACAGAAGCAGTGAAATAAAAGAAGAGCTAAGAAACCTGATAGCATGTAAGAGAAACTAGAGAGAGTCCATGATGAAATTGCATCTTCAGCCCAGAGGTACCACAGTGGCAGTGAGATGTGACAGACTGGATTTTCAAAATAAAAGAAAGTACAACAGTGGCTCTCAGCCCATGTCTCCTTCTGTGACGGGACCTGGCCATTTTCCTTCCAGAAGGTGGGAGCCCTGTCCCATGCTCCCTTGGGCTCCCGACTGTCTTGGCCAACTAAGAGGGTGGAAATGGCACCCTGCCAGATCCTCAAAAAAGCCTATCAGAACTAGTAGCTACTGCTTCCTACCTCCAGGAGGGCAGCCATCACATTAAATGACATCATCCAGAACCCATCCTGCAATGAAAGTCAAATCGTCTGAAGAGACGCTTTGAAGCATGAGGTATTTGGTGTTACTAGCTTTTAGCCTGGGCTCTGGCAGCCCTAACAAGCTAGACTTGGCCACAGTCCAACTAAAGCGGCGAATTAGAGTGAAAATCAAAGAAGGTAGATTTATTCGATGTGACCACACTGGGATGGAAGCAAGGAGGGCCAGCGGCCCCACCCCACCACCCCAGCCTGTCTTAGCATCTTGGCCAGAGGCTCTGGTTTAAATGCAAAACGAAGCATTGCTAGGCGGGGTACAATGCTAGTCATCACTGCCTTATCATTGTCTCTGTCTGTCTGTCTCTCTCTCTGTCTCTCTCTCTCTCTCTCTCTCTCTCTCTCTCTCTCTCTCTCTCTCTCAGGCCAAGCAGTCTGATGCGCTGGGAGAACTATGGAGTCTCTGTCAGGGAGATGGGGCTTCGACTCTTTCCTTCTCCCAGATTGAGAGATTCCCAGAAACATTCTAATTTCCTGAGATTTATTGTTTGAATGATCTAGCAGTCAAAGAGAGGGGCATGAGTGTCTCTCTTTAAAAGATCTTTCCTCCTGCCAGAATGGTTGCAAGGAAGTTGGAGGCACAGGAGAGGGAAAACACGGCAGAGAGCAGGAACCACCGGCCTCGGTCCTTACAGGGACCCCAGCCCCACGCACACCAGCTGACACCAAACAGACCTGAGCAAATTCATTGTTGCTGTTGCCACAGTGTTCTTGTCACTTGGTGTGTGTAAGCATGGGCACACCATAGAACAAGAAACGTGTGGCAACCAGAAGACAACCTCACGCTTCGGTCCTTACCTTCCACCTTGTCTGGGGACAGTCTATTTTTGTTGCTGTTTGCCACGCCATACACCAGGCCAGCAGGCCCATGAGCTTCCTGGAAATCCCTTAGATTCACATCCCATCTCCCATAGCCACACAGGTATTACAGATGCATGTGGCATTGGATGGGCTCTAGGGATCCAAACTCGGGTTGATAGGCCTGCCTAGCAAGCATTTTATCTGCTGAGCCATGACACCAGTCCCAGAGACAAAGTCTGAGTAGTGTCCTTCCAAACTCTCAGCTCAGGAAATAAAAACTAAACTAAAATGGCTACTTCAAGTAACAGAGTTTGGAGATGCATTTGTTATACAAAAATAAAGGCCCAAAATACAGACACACCATAGTATCGAGTCCTCCCTAGACCTTTTGTTCAAGAGACTCAAAAAAGAAAAAACAAAAACAAAGAAAAACAAAAGTGATAAAAAACAAAACAAAGCAGGCCTATGGTTTTGTTAAACAGAGGGCAGGGCCAGGTCTGCTCTGGAATGTTCTGTAGTACTAGGGCTCAGATCAGGACCCTGTGAGCCCTGCAGAGAAGTCCAGAAGATGTTACAACCCAGCCACCCAGCAAAGCATTTAATCTCCTCTTTGGCAGTGCTACTGGCCATTTAGATCTGTAACTTCACCCACCTCAGGTTTTCTGTATTGTAAAGAAATTAGGAAATAGTGATTAGTCAAGGAAAATAGATTTGGGTTTGGTTTGGTCAACCTATAGGGAGTTGATTTTTAAATTCCCTCCCTGCCCCTGCCTGTGGCCTTTTTGCATGAGACAAAGGCTAGAACACATGCACATGTAACTGTGCCACAGATGAGTGAGGAAAAAGGAGTCTTCTCAGGTTACCTCTGTTTTCTGTAGGTGTGCACACATGCAAGTGTGTGTGCATCTGTGTGTGTGCATGCATGCAAATGTGTGTACATCTGTGTGTGTATGCATGCATGTCTGTGTGCATCTGTGTGTGTGCATCTGTGTGCATGCATGTATGCGTGTATACATCTGTGTGTGTCTGTGTGTGTGCATGCATGCATGTGTGTGTGCGCGTCTGGGTGTGTTACCGTGTATATTCATGCACATGACACACATCTGTGCACATGCATATGGAGTGGCATCCAGAGGTCAGTATCAGGTGCCCTCCTTAGTTTATCTTTTGAGGCAGGGTCTCTTCCTGAACCTTGCACTTGCCCTATTGACCAGACTGGCTAAAACAGCATCCTGACCATGTCCCTATCTCCAGTGCTGCCTTGGAGGAGGCCTTAAGGTTATTGACAGAAAACACAGATCTCTCCTCAAAGGAATTAAGAGTTTATTTTGGAACCCGATATGAGTGACCATGACCTGGGAATGTGGATCCAGGTTTACCTCTGCTAGAAACAGAGGGCCATGAGGGCTGGGTTATGTTTAGACAATATGGCACTGATATGGATATCTGATAAAAATCAGCTTAAACATGCAAGACACTAAACATCTTAGGGGCCACGACAGAACCCATGGCAAACAGTGATGCTGTTCATTATACAGCTATTATGGCACAGTGACACTTTTGCATGATTCTTTATTTTATGTGTATGGGTGTTTTGCCTGCATGTATGCCTAGTGCCCCTGGGAGCCAGAAGAGGGGGTGAGATCTCTGGAACTAGACAGTTGTGAACTGCCATGTGGGTGGGTGCTAGAAATCAAAACCAGGTGCTCTAGGAGAGCAGCTGGTGCTCTTAAACGCTGAGCCATCTCCCCAGCTCCAGCCCCCACTTTCATGTGATTCAGCATAAATATGGCCTTGAGGTAAGAGGCCTGAGGCCTTCACTTCCACCGTCGCTTTCTGCCTGTATATATCTGTCTGGAGGCCTGTGTTCCTGTCTGCGTAGCCTGTGTACCGGTCTCTGTATTTATGCCCACCTGTGTGCGCCAGCATTTGCTTGGGTGCCTGCCAGCTGTGTACTCACTGGCCTGTGTGCCAATGAATAAAGGATGTGTTATCTCCCACGGCTCCTCGAAATCTCTTCAGCCTCCCACTCTCCCACGATCCTTTTCCTTTCCTGGCATCGGAGTAGGAACCTCTCAACATCAAATGCCATGTTCTTCTCTGGAAATGGTTTCATGCACTTTCGATTGTTACAGAATGAATGAAAATCATAAATCGAGACATCCCCCCCCACAAGGATATTGACAGAACATCAGGTTACAGCAAAGCCAGGGAAACAGTATTATGGTTTTCAGGTGATATGTGATGACATTCCCAGCGTGGGGCTAGTGGTCTGTTAAGTTGATACGTTCCAAGAAGCTTCACTTGTATATATAGGGTCACAAGTATATTGGATCAAGACTATGAGTAGACAATGAGTAGCTATCGAGGGATTTAAAGATAGCCAAAGATAATCTTGCTCTCTCCGTTGGCAACATTCCAACTCCTCACACGCACAAGGTTCTACTAGTTGATTGGTCGTGTAGACCCTAAAACACAGACATGGCTATTTTTTCCTGGGAGCTTCCATCCACAAGAGGGCACGGTAGGACACCTGGAAAAAATGTCCTCATCCTGTATTCTGTCCTCCCAGTTCCCTCTGAAAACTGTCATTGCTATTCGATATAGAAAAAGCTGTCTGTCATGGGAAGTAAGGCAGATAGGAAGGAAGGAAAATGAGGCCCTTTCCCCTATGAACCGCTGATTGGGTAGTGTTGTTTTCATTAAAGAATGCATTTCAAGAATTACTAAAAGTTTCTCAGCTCTGATTGTTTTTTTCTCATCCACAAAAAGGCAAGACCAGGCTACGAACTATACAGTCATAAAGACATCACTGCCAGCTCTTCAAGTCTACACCCGGGATTCTTTCTGCATGGCCAGGTACTAGAGCCCATGGCTCAACTTAGTCAAGAGCAATGAGGGAGAAACAGAAGAAGACAGCTTGTCTCTGAACCTCCATTTCCTTGTAGTACTGGGTCATTAGCTGTGCATGTGACATAGACCTGTAACCCCAGTCCATGGGAGGCACAAGTAGAAAGGTTGATAGCAGGTTTGGGGCCAGCCTGGTTTATATACTGAGACTCTGGCAAAAACAAAATGACAAAAAAAAAAAGAATTAAATGAGCTAACAGAAATGATTGACAAGAAGTTAAAAATGTCAGCAAGGATTATTTTCATTATATTAATTTTTCTTATTTGTTTTATGCCAGTCACTAAAGTATTTGTCAATATTTTCCTTGTCATACTCTTAAAGTGAACACTATAGAACTTTCAGGGCATCTAACACAATTTTGTATGAAATGTGAAGCTTGATAAGAATATCTCTTTGGGGCAAAAATGGCTTGGTGAGTGTGTCATGAAAGCCCAGCAACCCGAATTCTATCCCTGGACCCCATGTAAAAATAGAAAGAGAAAAGCAACTCTACAAAACTATCCTCTGGCCTCCACGTATGCTGTATGGAACATGCATTCATGTGTGTAAGTACACACACACACACACACACCATACAGTCTCACACACATAATAATAAATACAATGTTTTGGAGACTCTATCCTTGCTCTCCTAAGGAAGAAGGGACAAATCCAGAGTTCCTCATGCTTTCTATTCCTGTCCTACAAAAACAGCATGTAGAAGACGCTAGGACATTTCGTCTAAAGCTACACAAACACTGCAATATGGCATCTGCACCCTTCAGCAGCTCACAGGGAGCCTGACTGAAGCACCTTAGAGTCCCAGGTCTGGGACCCTCATTTGCTAGTGAGTCTCCTAGAAAAAGCACTGATAGACAGTAAACTAAGATGCAGCTTTCAGGCAGGTATAAAGTCCAAGCAGGAGCTTAGGGGCAGGATCTGGAGTGGAGGCAATTCACCAAACAATTAGGATTCACATGAAAAGGTAGAAGATGAGCTCCTAAAATGTCATAAGCATACCAAGGGAGCAATAATTAGAATGTGTGCTAATCCGGAAACTCCAGATCACTGCAGTCCATATATCAACGCTTGAAATGTTCTGGTCAGCAGACAAACTAGCTTTGGAAGCTGTGTGTTAATAGCCTCTCTTTTTTAGTAGTGCAGAAGGGGCTTACATCTGAGTATTACAAGAAGCAAAAAAGATACCTCATCAGATAAAGAAGAAGAAAGCGGGGAAAGGGGGCTCGTGCCACCAGTAATTAAACAGTAAGGTAAATGAGCTAGGGACTTTCCCTTCTATATTCAAAAATAGTCATTAGCCAGGTATGGTGAGCACACCTTTAATCCCAGTACTCAGGAGGCAGAGGCAGGTGGATCTCTGTGAGTCGAGGCCAACCTGGTCTACAGAGAGAGTTTAGTGAGTTCTATGACAGCCAGCCAGGGTTACATAGTGAGACCTTGTCTGAAAAACAAAAGCCTTCCCCTAAACTTTTATTTATATATCTGTATGGATGCGTAGTACAAGTGCGTGGGTACCTTCGGAGGCCTGTAGAGGGCGCCAGACCTCTTGGAGCTGGGGTTACAGGAAGCTAGTAGTAAATTGCCTGGCATGGTAACTAGAAAGTTCCTGGAAGAGCAGGAACTGTTCTTAACCTCTGAGGCATCTGTCCAGTCCCAGATTTAATTTTCTTAAAGAAAAAAAGAAAGGAAGGAAGGAAGGAAGGAAGGAAGGAAGGAAGGAAGGAAGGAAGGAAGGAAGGAAGGAAGGAAGGAAAAAAGAAAAGAACAAATAAAACATCTGAGTGATTAGTTATGGATCTTTTTTTTTATTGCTAAACTCCTCATAATGGCACTATGCCACTTTTATAATGCCAAAAAAAAAAAAAGATGACATTTTAAGAACCAAGTAAAGACATAAAAATCCTTTGGAAGAGCAAAAATGAGCCCAAAGTACTATAAACAATGATTGGAAGTGTGAGCACAATAAAAATATTCGTGCTGAAAGGAAGGCGGGATGTGAGATCCGCAGCTGTCCTCTGGCTTCTTCACACATGCGTGCACACCCACACTCAGGGACAGAAATGGATAAACTCCGGGAAGCAGAATGTTTACCCAAGTGAGAACACAATGAGGATCCTGAGCTGAAGGAATACATTACAAGCCCAACCCAGCAGGCTATGACGTCACCCTTTACTACTGGACAAAGGCACACAAATGCAGCCTGTGGGGAATGAGAAAGAGGACTCTAATTTTACTTCTGGATCTGAGAAGTATGTATCTAAAAGAGAAAACCGTTTCATTTCACAATGCTACCACCACATCCAGAACTTGGCTTTGGTGAATTACTTTTCTCTCTAGAATTTATGGCAGAAAGTTCAATGAGAAACCATGTTTTCTAGAAGAAAACGGGCTGGCATTTACTGCCATTTCACGGGCTGGGCAGAATGGAACTAGGGAATTGCCATCTTTTCTGCTCTGATACCTTCTCAATGCTGCTGGCCCAAAGGAGTCTGTGGTCACCATGGCAACCTGGCACAGTGCCCTCCATGAGATGGAAAGAGGGGCCTGCCTGTCTTGTCTGGCTCACACTGCTCGTCCTCTGCCCTTACCTGAGTCACTGACAGTGGAGACCCAGCAGGTCCACGTCACAACCTTCCTTTGCTGGGTCTTCTCTGTGACTGCCCCTTAAACCGTGTCTTATGGAATCTGTCAGCTGGGTTTCATTTCAGGCTCAAATACAGCTGGTGGCAGTGTAGATGGTGACTGGCCAGGGCTCACATACCCAGCCGGTGTGCACAAAGACAGCTGGTAATGTTAATGCTGTCAAGTTCTTCCCTCCGTCCCTCAGTCCCTCTCATCCTAAGGAGCCTCAGTTCTTCCTCCCACAGCCCCTTGCTGCTCCAGCCGCTTTAGCTTTGATCTCCCCAGAGTCCCAGAAATAAGTAGCTAATGCCCGGCACAGTGGGGTGGGGGAGACCTCCAGGGCAGAATGAGCTCTGAGCAGTTGGTGTCACATATTTTGACCACAATCCTTTCCCATGAAGGTCCTGAGGGTCCTCAGAAGTAACCTTTCATATTGATTAGCTGTATCTGTCAAGGACAGGAAGAGAGGAGGAGGAGCAGCTATGCTGACGTCATGCCAATCTGATCAAGTGTCTGCAACCTTTAATTCAGCCCCTCACTTGGCAGGTCTAGCGTCCTGCCAGGTCTTGAAGGGAAAAGAAGATTAAAGGAGAAAGAACAAAGAGCATGGAGACCGTAAGGAAGGGACAATGAAGGCTGCCTGGAGTATGACAGCGGCCATTTTGAGTAGCCTCTGCACAATCTATTGAACCAACTGCCAGCTCTGACGTTCCAGATTGTGACTGTCATTGCCAATCCACAGTGTCCATAAGGGTGCCATTCCTTAAGTACTCTGAAACAATATTAATCATAATGACATTGTAACTGGCACTTTTATAGCATTTATCACATGCTGAACATTGTCCTGGCCATGCAACTGGTGTTCTAGATTATCTCTCTTAATTGACATTCACAGAGACGAACCCTGAGGCGTGGACAGGTTAACTAATTTGGTCTCGTGGCAGACTCTGAGAGGGCCAGACTGAGATCTGAACCCTCTCTGACTGGCAGAGACCCTTCACTCACACATCTGACTACCCCGCCAAGGAATTGCTTACTAGAGCAGACCAGAGGCCCAGCACTTGGAACTTGGCATTTTTCTGACTGAAGCAAAAGGATGTCTTCCTTAGAGATTCCCTCACCTGCACCACTCACGGCTTTTCCCAGATCCAACAGCTGCACTCAGCCCCACAGACCCCTGAAACAAATGTGTCTCCCCATCCCAACCAGACAGTTGGTAGGACTGCCCAAGTCCCAGGAAGACCAGGGCTCCCAGAACAGAAAGGGGACTTACTCATAAATTTGCTTAGGAAATACTAAGTTCACAAGTAGAATTTAAGTGAAGGAGCGCTGTCTTCAATAACAGTGTTCCAACCAGACTGGCTGGACACTGTATGAGAGAGAATTTTGTACCATAAATGAAGTTTAGGGCTGCTGAGAAAGTTTCTGCTAATTTTTGCTCACCAGGATTGACCACCAATTAGTCTTCATTTCCATAACAAAAGGAGACAATCTAGACTTTTAACCAGCCATAGGCCCCTCCCCTTATCAAAAGACAAGCCTCTAACCTGCAGCCCTAGGGCCACCATTAAGACCTGGTCTGCTACCAAGACTCCTTGAGCTCTTATCCAGGAAAACTGAAATTCTACCAGTGGGCAAGATGACCCTGGGTAACAATGATTCAAAAAGAACAATCCTGTGTACTTAAGTAATTCTGAAAATATCTGTGCTGTGTAACTCTCCCAATCTGCCCAACCAGACTTGTGCAACCTCCTGTCTTCGTTTAAATTGTTCAAAGTGTAACCTGAGGCCAGGACGTGAAAGAGATTTAAGGATGATGTGTATGTGAAATATAAAAGCCTAAGGCGTTATACAAGCTGGAAAAATAATTCTGTTCAAGGACGGTTCCCTTTTGTGCATTAGCTGGAACCAATCAGCATATTATTCAAGAACGTTTTTCTTCTTAATCTCTAAGTGCATAGACTGATTTCTTATGACAAAGGCATATCAATTCTAAAACATGGAATATATATGTGTGTGTGTATACATATATATATATACATACATATACATATATACTAAAATGAACACTGAAAAGTTTATCTTAAAAAAAACAACTATGAGATTTATCCTAGTCTTAAAACTGTGGTCCAGTAGAGTGCCCAGAGTACTTGAGGCAATATAGTACTGGTCTAGCAGCTGGCAAATGGAGTCAGTAAACAGAATCCAGAAATAGACACGATCGACTTCCTGCAAGTGTGCCAAGTCCGCTTAATGGGTAAAGAATACTCTTTTCAGCAAATGGCATAGGAAAAAAAAGTAGGTGTCCATATGGAAAATATCCCCATGGTGTTCACTGCTGTTTCTAAACCTGCACATTTTGTCATGCAATGTTTATGAGTAGCAGGGCAAGATGAGAGGCCTAATATGTGTGTTTTCCCTAGTGCTGGGACTTTCATTTCAATCAGAAGGTGCACAGATACTTCCTGCTGATTATTTAAACAAACTGATGACGTGTGGGACTCGTCTGTCTACCAGAACCTCCTAGCCCTGTAGCCAAAAGACTAAAATCAAAGCATTAATGAGAACTGTAGCACGCTGCAGAGACAGTCTAATTCAGTCCTCTTCACAGATTGAGAAAATAAATGCCAAGGCAGTGAGGTCACCCTTTTGAAGAGGAGGAGACTCCAAGCTGGGTCTCCAGGCTGCTGGAGAAGCCACTGAGCAGGCTCAGTGCATCTCTGGTCACCTGGTGTTAACTGAGGCAGAGTTGGCCAGGGAACCTAGGACTGTGGAAGTCTTGTGGGAATTCCTTCACTGGGGGAATGTCATACCAAAGTACTGTCAACTGGGTAGCCAATGAGTTCCTTAGGTTTGTATACAGGAGCATGGGTGAGGAGTTACAGACAGGGGTGACCCTAAAAAGCACTGGTATGGATGATAGCTCCCCCGTGGCCATGTAGAGCAAACCTGGCCCCAGCCCATATTCATCCCCTCCCAAGACCACAGACAATTAGGTAGAATTCTATGCAAATGGCTTGGGGGAGCAGGATTACATGCAAATAGATGGAGGCGGCTGAGTATTCAGGTGAAGGTCCGAGGACCCTCCCTACCCTCTCCTTCCGCGAGGGAATGTCAACAGGGCACAGACCTGATCTGATTGACACTTGAAGCAGGTACAGCTGAAAATGGAGGCTGTTTCACTCAGAGGACTAAGTTCGACAACAGGAAGGTCTAGAGTAGGTCAGCTTTGTCTCCCTGCCCACCCACCCCCCCCCAGGACACTTTTCAGGAGGTGCTAGCTCACAGCTCTACAACAATTACCTGCTTGAGTTCAGAGCCCAGCATCAAGGAATGAGGAGAAGCTGCGGGAAGCAGCTTTGGAATAAGAAGCCCTTATCAGTCTTTTATCTTGAAGGTAAAACAAATTTCCTGCTGACAATTTTAAACATTTAAAATGTCTTGTTTGAACACCACTCTAGGATATTAATCTAGGATAACGAGTACGGACACTAATTCCTAAATGCATTATAATTCTAAAGTAAGCTTCTGAAGGTGTCCTTTGCAATGAGAAAGTGCCTAAGCCCCTGGCTCCAATAAGACGGGGTTCTCAGTGTCAGTTCTAATGGTGCCTGCACAGCTGTCCGGGAGTGAATGGAGCCAGGAGGGAAGGCCTTGGTGCAGGTTCCCAGAGACCCCAAGCCTTCCAGGATAACACTTGGATAATGGCCCCACAGGGCATGCAGCAGGCTCTGGATCTTCCACATTCACACAAGCAAGCTGAACCCCATCTCTGGGTCCCTCCTGCAAGGGTCAGTGCCCTATCTGAACATCTCAATAATTAGCATACACTTACAACAATACTCCTTAAAGAAAGACACTACATTGTGAAAGAAACCACCTTCTTCCCACCTACATCTGAGCTGATAATCAAGAAGGCTATTTTCATTTTTGTTACATTTATTTGTTTGTTGGAGACAAACATGCAGAACACGTAGAGGCAGAGAACAACTAGAAGGAATCTGTCCTCTCCCTCACCTCTTGGGACCCAGGGATTGAGCTCAGGGCACCAGCCTTGGAGGCAGGAGGCTTTATCCCTCAAGCCATCTCGCTGTGCCGAGGTGGTTATTTTTAAAAGCCGGAAAGCAAACCAAAGCAAAAACAATAAAAGGTTCACAAAGATCTCAGGAGGGCTTTTGGGAAGACAGTTCCGTTCCGCTGGCTGCCGTGGCAGCTCTCTGCCTCCTCACTGAGTGCTTCAGGCTGACACCCTGATGCAACTCTTCCCACTCATGATCCCAGAGCTTTGTTGAAACGGAGACTGTGGAAATGTGCCAAATTATTTATAGATATATGAATAGTGAGCAAAACATTGTCATCAGCTGATCCAGGACGAGGATCCTGTATGAACGCTGTCATAGGAACGCCTTGCCTCTGCTGGCGCCCACATAGACTTTGCCTATGTGGAGTAACTTCAAATACCTGCAGTCATTTCTGGAATCGAGATGTATTTAAGGACAGCCAGGTATGGTGGCATACATTTGCAATGCCAGCATTTGGATAGCTGAGGCAGGAAGATCAGAAGTTTGGGGGTAAGCCTGGGCTATACAGTGAGTGCCAAGCTAACCAGCCTGTGCTACATAGTGAGATTCTGCCCCCCCCAAAGTATCAATCATAGGCACCACAGAGAAGATGAGGAAGACATAGTTGAAACACATGTCCTACATGTCTGAGTTGGTCTCTTCTTTGGAAGAACATGTGGGTAGTGGGACTAGTCAATACAAGTGGCACTGAGGGCTCACTGAGGCCATATGAAGGGCTACTGGGCAGGGATCAGGACCCAGCTGATGTTGCAAACCATGGCTATATTATGGCATGGGTGTCCAGGTGGATGGTTTCTCTCTATAAAAGCCCTGGGGTCTGGCTTTGGGGACACATATGGCCAACACCTAGACATGTCTGGGCTCTGGTTCTGCTGAGCTGGTTGGTACAGAAGGATGTCTAAAGCAGGGACAGGAAGTGAGACAATGGACAAGAGTTTGGTTTGGGATGGGGAAAGAGGAAAGTGCTGTCGTCTAGTAAGGGACCCCATAAAGAGATGAAGCCTTAACAGTTCTGCACATCTGGAGCTAGAAGGACAGGTATGGTGATGGGCATAGAGTATGGGAGTGAGGACTTAGGAGCAAGGTAAGGAATGCAGAGGACACAGGAACCAGGAATCCTGGGAGCCAACAGCTCCAGAGCTGACTCTGCCCAGGACACCGTCAGGAACAAGGAAGGTCACAAGGAACAAGAAGGAAATCTGCACAGTTCGGGAGGGCGGAGCCAAGATAGGGCTTGAGGGTTGAGTTAGATGGGTGTTTTCATAAGCATGCTGCATCAAAGCCAGTCCAATGACCAAGACTCAGGAGAAGGCCCAATCAGATACAAACGATTTTAAGGAATATTGCTGTGGGACAAGGGTCTTTTATCCTGTCACTTGTATTATTTTTAATAAAACGCTGATTGGCCAGTAGCCAGGTAGGAAATAGAGGCAGGGCAACCAGGCAGAAGGTAAAGGCAGGACGACAAGAACAAGAGAATTGTGAGTCGAGGAAAGCTCAGTCGGTAGTCGTTACCTAGGCAGAGAGGAAGCAAGAGGAGAATGCCTTGCTGAAAAAGATACCAAGCCACGTGGCTAGCACAGACAAGAATTATGAGCTAATATAAGTTATAAGAGTTAATAAGAAGCCTGAGCTAATAGGCCAATCTGTTATAATTAATGTAGACCTCTGTGTGTTTCTTTGGGAATGAATGGATGCGGAACTGGGCGGGACAGAAACTATTGTTAACAGAATATGGGATATAATAGGGTGGAATCCTACCAGAAAAAAAAAAGGTTTCAAAGGGGGACAATTTGATGCACAGATGTTTAAGGACAATATTTTCAAATTATACTGGGAATTGAGGGTGATCTCTCCCTCCCCCCCCCAACCACCCCTACACACCCATAATAATGTATGAACATTACAAATTAATATTTGGCCCAGACCCACAATCCCAAGGTACTTCTGAAACAAACAGCCCCACCAGACAGAGATGTGGAATAATATGTTGCCAGTCTTCTACATCATCCATAAGATAACAACCATCGTATTGAGAAAAATGAAACAGACAACTGTATACTATGTGCACGTATAGCCCTCTGGGAGATAAAACAGCATCAGAAAGGAAAAACATGAAAACATTCTTTTTGATAAATTTAAATTTTTCTTTTCAAAAGTGGGAAGAGATCTAAGGAGGGTAGGTTGGTCATCCCTCTGGTCCTCAACGCCCTCTGCTGGAATATTGATTTTCATGGCACACCCCTTCAAATCAATCAACTCCAGAGGGCTGGGAGTCCTATGCTGGAATATTGATTTTCATGGCACACCCTTCAAATCAATCAACTCCAGAGGCTGGGAGACCTATTCTGGCAGAGATGCAACATTAGCACACCAAGTTGGAGGAAAAGAATGGAAGTCATCAAACAACTGGAAAGGAGCATGTCTGTGCAAGAAGCCACCAAAAAAAGCCAAGAAATCATTGCAAAAGAATCACATTCATATGATACTTTATTTCTATATAGAGTTTACTATGGTATGTTAAAATTCTAGCCATTAAACTAAAATATCTCCTCTAAGAGAATTTTCCTTCCGGTAAGAATGGCATTTGCTCCAAAGACAAAGGCACCCAAGACATCTTGCTATAGCTTTTAGAGAAATTGCTAACTATTCTTAAATTTAGGGTTTGTTTGTTGGAGGGTATCATTTAGGAGATATGTTTGGGGAGACCTGGGAGATTTTTGACACAGGGTCTCATGTAGTTCAAGTGGTCTTGATTCACACATCCCCTACCCTGCAAGTGCCAAACTACAGGGTATGCCACACCCAGTTCAAAATTTGTTTTTCTTAATCCTAAAACTAATTTGCATTTTAACTGAGAAACAATTTCATCCAAGAAAATATCAGCTCACCAATGATGAGAAAGCCACTTTGATAGTGGTCATGGCCTTTTACAAAGCACACCAAATTCTCCACGAGGTGGACATCCATGAAAATACAAAGAGAAAGCCAAAGAGAGACCCAGTTGAGATGACGGTCAACATTTGACAGGATCGGTGGCTTCAGAAAACACAACACAATACAGACTTGCAGAAAACCATACTTAGCTCACTGCTGGCTGCTCTGATCCTTGGAAGCAGAGGAGGTGGTGTTTGGGAAGAGCCTCTGTAGTTGTAGCACTTAGAATTGGCACATGGAAAGTAGGAGACAGATATAACTCAGTCGGCATAGTGCTAGGGCAAGCATGAGGACCTGAGATGGACCCCCCAGCATCCACATTAAAAGCCACACACTGTGGCAGTGTTAGCATCACCACCCCAGAGCTTGTCCCAAAGCCGTCATTCAGCAATTGCTTAACTCACCTGAACAGTTAGAGAGTGCACACACACACTGTGCTACTTACATGGATTATTGACAGGCTAGGATCAATCTGAAAGACCTCCACCTTTCCCAAAGGTCAGTAATCACTGTGTTTTGCTAACACATCTTCCACCCATCAAGTAAGAGGGATGTCTTTATTTCTGGGGAAAGAGCTTAATTTTCAGTCCTAGGCAAGGTGAAGAGGCTCTCAAACTCAGCAATCATCCACAGGCTACCACAGTAGCATCTTGGCCCTGTTCACCTTGGTAGTCTAGAGATGAATAGATGCTAAAGAAACATGTGCACTAACTTTGCGGCTCTCGTTTTTTAAGTGTACTGAATTTTTAATCCTCTGAAAGGGTCCCCTACAGCTATAAACCCAACTCAGTGAAATGAAGATGAGTATCAGTGACCATGGGGATCTGAGGGCCCTTTGATGGGGGTGGGGTGGGAAATGAAACCAGGTGGTATCACAGTGATTAATAAATAAGCCCAGAGTGCCTGCTGCCACTGTAACCTATCGTGAGTAGGGGACCAGAATCGAAGCTGCTCCAAATGACATTGTAGTCCTGCTCAATCAGTCCTTCTGGGAAATTCAAGCGCTTACAGGTTCTAGAAATAGTCCTCACTTCTTGCACAAATTGGATTGTGCTTTCTTGTAGCCACTTAAGACACCATCACCAATCTATCCACAGGGCTTGTGGTGCAGGTTGACACTATAATTTATCACTCAAGGCCGAGTGTTTTAGAGCAAAAGGAGATACCACCAGTCATTACCAGGAGACAAGTCTGGGGTCCCGGTCCCCCCCGAGTGAACACAGGAGAATTAATGTCACCTAGCCCAGCGGAACATCCCACTGGAACATCTTTGATCTACTGGGCAAAATGCTTCCTGGGAACAGGATGATGGACTGGTGAGAGTAGAGACGAATGAGCTGGTACGTGAACTCTGCAGACCCGCCTTAGGATGCAGAGGGAGCTACCAGGAGCATTTGGGAGTTGATGCGTCAAATGCAGAGAAGAGGTACAGATGACTGCGTGGACACAGTCCTGAGAAACAGGGAAATGGGGGGCATGTCCTGCCAGGTAATCAGCCTGGATCAAGTTATCTGGGGTTGGGGAGGGAGATCAGTCTGGTGTGGATTGTGCAGAGAGACCAAAGGACAGGCCAGTACTTGGCACTGTGGATTCTAGCCCTCTGTTATTGCCTGGATCTGTAATTTTAAGCAGCTCTCTCAATTGTTCTCTCTCTCTCTCTCCTTCTCTCTCTCTCTCTCTCTCTCTCTCTCTCTCTCTCTCTCTTCTGCTTTCTAGGAAGACAACAGTGACAAATATGACAGAGGCTATTCAATCCACTCATGTGTGGATCCCTCCACTTTCTAACACAAGGCATCACAAGAAGTCCCAACAAGCAAAGACTAGGATATTGCTGGGGTTCTGTGATGGCCACTCTTGGCTGCCAACTTGACGACATCTGGAATGAACTAAAACACCATCAGCTGGGTGATGGAGGAAGGTCATTGGTTGATTTAATAAAGAAGCTGCTTGACCTGATAGGTTAGAACGTAGGTGGGAGGAGCAGAATGCTGGGCAAAAGAGGAAGTGAGCTCACAGACTCGACAGCTCTCCTCTCAGGGGCAGACGCCTCAGAGAGACATGATGCTCCACTCTAGCGGGCAGAGGCGAGAGCTCTGCTCTCTGAGGCACACGCGATGAAGCTCCGACCCAGGATGGACGTAGGCTAGAATCTCCCTGGTAAGCCACCTTATGGGCTACAGCAGATTATTAGAGATGGGCTAGTCCAGGTGCGAGAGTTAGCCGAGAAAAGGGCTAGAGCTAAAGAGTCAAGCAGTGATTAAAAGAATACAGTGTCCGTGTAATTATTTCGGGTAAAGCTAGCCGGAGGCGGCCAGGGTGCTGGAGATGCAACCTCACCGCTCATATTACTATAGCTGGGTACACCTGTGAGGGATTTTCCTAATTGAATCATCTGAAGTGGGAAGACCCACCCTAAATCCAGATCTTTTGAGGTCGGAAACCCCACCACTCATCTGGGCCACACTTTCTGCTGGCAGCCTATATAATGGAAGAAGGAAGCTTTTGTTCTTTGCCTGCGTGCTCTCACTCTCAAGGCAAGTCCATTCCTTCACTGGCATTAGGCCTATTTCTTTGGGATTCTGCTGTACACTGAAGACCAGTTGAGACACCCAGCCTCATGGTCTGAACAACTACTGGATTCTTGGACCTTCCATTAGTAGACAGCCACTGTGATGAGCTGGACCACGGCCTGTAAGTCACTCTAGTAATCCCCACACCCCGTGTGTGTGTGTGTGTGTGTGTGTGTGTGTGTGTGTGTACACATATTCTTTCAGTTTTATTCCTCTAGAGAACCCTGACTAATGCAGACTCCAAGAAAAGCTTGTGATAAGATAGTCCAAGAATATGATCTGGAAAAGCATTATAAACACAGGCTCTCACAACACAACATAAATAATACTATATTGATTCAATTAACAATCTCGAGGACTAGAACCGATCCATCAAATAACCATACGCTTTGATTTGTATCTTGCTGATGCTGGCTGTGTAGATTATGCTTAGGGAGGCAATTGTGCAGGTGAATTGATTCAGGGGGGAAGGCTGAGGCAGCCCTCTCAGAGCTAACTGGGTGGAGCAACATCTGACAGATGCTTGTTACGCAACATTACACCCGGGGTTTTTTTAAGGAATGAAAATAAAGACAAAAGCAACCAAATTCCACAAGAATCTTGGCCTTCTTTTACTGGCATCTTCACCCAGCATCTGTTTGCTCCAGTCTACTCTGCCAGGAACACACTGGTTACTCAGGGTCCACAGCTACTCAGACAAGCTTCCTGCCCCCAGCCTCATAAGCAGTAGCCAGAGACAATTGACATCCATGCTAAATCATTATTAAAGGTAAGAAGTAAGCAAGTAATAAGTTTTTAATACCAAACAATGGTAGCAATAAAAAGGAAAATAAAAAAGGTTACGTGGCCAGAGCAGGCACGGTGATACACCCCTGCCATACTAGCATGGGGGAGGTAGAAGTCTGAGGACCTCAAATTAATGCCAGCCTGGGGTGTAATCAATTTCAGGTCAGCCTCAGACACTGTAAGAGATCAGAAAAGGAAGAAGGAGGAAGAAGAAGAAGAAGAAGAAGAAGAAGAAGAAGAAGAAGAAGAAGAAGAAGAAGAAGAAGAAGAGGAGGAGGAGGAGGATGAGGAGGCTGGAGAAGTAACCCAGTGGCAGAGACTTGTCTGACAATCATAAGGCCCTGGATTCCATCCACCCCTCTCATCCCAACCTACCTCCATCCCTGCTCACACAAGCACATGTGCTAGCATGTAGGCATGCACACATGCGCACACACACACACACATACACAACAATGTTCTAGTCGCTGTGATAAACACCATAATCAAAATCAACTTTGGGAGGAAAGGGTTTATTTCAGCTTATAAATTGTGTGGAGCAGCGGGCCACTTCCCGCCACCCAACTCCGCATGGCTAGCTTTACCCAAAATAATTACACGGAAACTGTATTCTTTTGAACACTGCCTGGCCCATTAGTTTCAGCCTCTTATTGGCTAACTCTCACATCTCGATTAATCTATGTTTAATAATCTGTGTAGCCCCACGAGGTGTGGCTTACCAGGAAAGATCTTAACCTGCATCTGTGTCAAGTGGGAGAATCATGGCGACTGCCTGACTCAGCTTCTTTCTCCCAGCATTCTGTTCTGTCTACTCTGCCTATCTAAGCTGCTGTCCTATCAAAAGGGCCAAGGCAGTTTCTTTATTAACCAATAGACATATGACCCTCTTCCATCAATAAATTAAGGTCCATGATCAAGAATGTGCAGGATAAGAGCTTGAAGCAGAAACCATGGAGGAATGCTGCTTCCTGCCTTGCTCACCATGGCTTGCTTGGGTACCTTTCCTACAAATGCCAGGCTCAGAGCTAGATAGTTCAGTGGTAAAGAGCACTAGATACTCTTCTAGAGGACCTGGGTTTGATTACTGGAACCTATGTGGTAGTTCACAACTCTGTAACTCCAAGTCCAGGGAATCTGACATCCCCTTCTGGCCTCTGTGCCACGAAACATGAACATGGTACACAAGCATATATGCAGCAAAACATTCATGCACATGAAATTAAATTAAAATTTCCAAAAGCCCAAGCCTACTTCCCAGGGATGACATCCCCCACAGTGGGCAAAGCCCTCCTATTCAATTAGCAATTAAGATAATACTCCCAAAGATATGTTCAGGCCAATCTGATGGAGGCAATTCCTCAACTGAGATTCCCTCATCCAGCCCAGAGGAGGAAGAAAAAAGGAGAAAAAGACAAAGATGAAAAGTAGGGGAGAGGAGGATTAGAGAGGAAGGAGAAAAGAAGAGGAAGCCAGAGAATCTCATTTCTCAGGAGGACAAGACAGGAGGGTCACTTATGTCTAGGAGTACAAGACCGGCCTGAATAGGACAGCAAGACCAGGGTGAAAGTTCTAGGACAGATGGAGGAGAGAGCCAAGCTTAACAAGGAAGAATGCTCTGGAAAAAAAAACAATTAAATCATAAAAGCAGGAACAACAAGTTCTAGGGAGGCTAATAGAAGTGGATTGCTGCAAGTACAGGACCATCCTAACCTGTTTATCAGTACCCTCTCGGAAGGAAGGAAGGAAGGAAGGAAGGAAGGAAGGAAGGAAGGAAGGAAGGAAGGAAGGA
>NC_022030.1:49015948-49037651 GCF_000317375.1 Microtus ochrogaster | reverse complement strand
ATAAATATATAATAGTAAATAGTGTTTTTACTATTCAGAGATATACAGTGATTTTTATGCATGAATATCTATAAACATCCATAGAAAATACATCTACAAGTAATAATAATAACAGAAAATGGACAGAACTTTCTGACCTACTATGTCTGTATGAAGAAGTACCAGGAAATGAGTAAGAAGCATTTTTAAATAATATTTAATAACATGCATTAATGCTCATGAGGATTTTAAAGGAGAACTTGTATGTCGGATAACAGATGACAACTTGAAATCTGCAATATGTTTGCATTAATATAAACAATATCCCCGTGTTTGTATACACATACAAACCATGATCATGTGTCTACATACGTATATAAACCATATTCCTATGCTTGCATACCCATATAAATCTCAGCAAAACACAGGGTTTGATTTCAGGGTACCGAA
Source organism: Microtus ochrogaster (assembly GCF_000317375.1). Lineage (NCBI taxonomy): Eukaryota > Metazoa > Chordata > Mammalia > Rodentia > Cricetidae > Microtus > Microtus ochrogaster. Next base: position 49,037,222 of record NC_022030.1, on the reverse strand, counting down.
GAGGAGCTGGTTTCTCTCCTTCTCCCTTTTGTTTATGCTTTTTCCCTCCCATCTGTTGAAGCTGCCTTCTCATCAACCCACAGGGAAAACTGGGCCAGGATGACCTGGGCATCCCCGGGTCTAACCCTGCTCGCTGTACACAGCAGATGCTTAGGAGAAGTCAGGTGACTAAGTGTAGGTCACACGTTCAAAGCTCCACAACCTGGAAGCATCCACCCACTGAGTCAGGCGATAGCTGGCTTTTGTAGCAGTGAAAGCATTCTCTCCTCCTGAGTGACACCTAGTTGGTGGAGTATTTAACACGTTCTCTGCAGAGCTTGTGTGTGCTGCTTGTGAGAGCAGACCTGAACCTTCCCAAGTCACTGTAGCCGTGCTGTTTCCTCCTCGGAAATGTCAGAGATGATGGGTTCAAATGCCTACTTTTCTAGGGCATATTCTTTCTAAAAGGCTTTAGTCCTGCACTGGGAATTCTAATCATATGCATGATAGGCATCCTAATAAAAGCCCTTAGAACTGACATTAAATGGTAAGCACTCTACGCGGGGTTCCCAAGACCTCTGACCTGACACAACCCCTCATCAACAGATGGTTCTCTGAATTAGACACCTTGCCCCAGAATAACTATATTCTTTTGCAAAACATTTTTTAAAAATTTGTAACATCTTCTGTTGAAAAGGTGTTTGCAGCCACGGTAGGCTTCCTCACACCCAGGGACAGACCTCTGCAGACACTCGTGAGGTCAAAGTCTGCAAACGGAGCACACAGTCCTGAATCCACTGGATTTCACAGGCTACTGGTGCCTATAACCTGTCAGTAACTGCAGGCAGAAGAGGGGAGGACAGAGAAAGGGCTAAACCACAGCAGGTCAGCAGAGCCTCAGAAGCTACCCCATCCTCCTCTGTCTCAGCCAATCAGCAGTGTTTTCAGTCATGGCAGCACGAGCTTATAGAACCAGAACTCAGGAGGGGAAAGGGAAGGATCACGAGTCCAAGACCAGTCTGGGCTACATAGAAAGCCTCCATTTAAAACAAAACAAAACAGCAGCAGCAACAACAGCAAAGGCAGTGGTGATGCACATCGTTAATCCCAGCACTCGGAAGGCAGAGGCAGGCAGGGGAAAAGCAGAATCTTGCCCCCTAAAATCATAGACATCGCAGGACTAAATCTAGCCCCTCCATCCTGCTTCCATGCCTCTAGAAAGACCTCCCTCCACTGGCTCCCTACCTATGGTTTCCTTTCCTGGTACCCCTCTCTCACTAGCATGCAATTTTTTTCTGCGTCCCCAGAGTGCTCTCATCACTGTCCATCCTCACGTCCACACAGCACCTACCTCCTGACAATATCTCTAAGGCCCTCCCACTCCATGGGCCACTTCCTGGCTTGTTCTGAAGGAATCTGGAACCCATTGGTGTGAAGAGGTAGGAAATGCTTTAGGTTGCCCTAATCGTGTAGGGGACACACACTGGTCTTGCTGGCCTCTCCTCTGATTGTCTTTCATCAGGAACAAGCACCAAGATTTCCCTTAGGGAAGCTTAGTGGAACCGTCCATCAGGGCAAGGTCAAAGGTGGCTCATGACACAGTGAAGGCATTCAGCTTTCCCTAATACAAGTCCTGAGTCAAGTGATGGGAACACAAAGACTGTTCACTCCAAGGGCAGCCTAGAAGAGAGCTGGCAACTGTTTCTGGCCTCCCAAACTACCATGCCCCCTCCTTCTCAAGTTGGGTCTTCACTCAACTTGAAGTGGTATCATGAGACTGATAGCTAACTCCTTCCTTGCTTAAATTACTGAGTCCATTTCTGCTGCTTGCAGCTCTAAGTGGCATCAAGCTATCCATGGGTGTTTGGTCAACAGATCAGGTAGGCAGTCAAGTTTTCTGTGTCCTTTCTATTTTCCTACTGCTCCCACAGAGGGGTGTCACCACAGGGTCTCCCTAAACTCTGGACATGGCAAGCTCTGAGATCATTCGCTTCCTCCTTCTTTAGAGAATAAGAAATTACTTGAGGACCTCAGAGAAAGCACAATTCTTCAAGGAAAAATGCTCTGGGACCTGAAAGCAGAGACAGTCTGTTCTAAACCCAGTCTGTCAGCTGCTCACAGTTTGCCTTATCGACTCTGTATGGGGCAGATGAGGATAAGTGCGTGGGGATGGGCTACTCACAGAGGAATGAATGAATTGGCACAATATTAGCCAAGGAGACCTCAAGGACTTCTGGAGGTGACATCTCCCTGCAAGTCTCCCAGTTTCAAAAGGGATCCTGAGGAAGCAATCAAACAAAGGGTAGGCAAAGGGTGCTGTGTGAGTCAGAGCCGCCATGCAGCTGACTAACCCTAGCGCCCAAGGTGCCAGCAAGCAGGACTCTTTTTAAGATCCAGCATTACACTATGCAGGGAGGAGGGAGGCAATTAAACCAGAAGCCCTGGTGAGAAAGGAAAAGCCAGTGGGGGCACAGTGCATTTGTATCAAGTAGAAAGAAGAAATGACAGGCATCTGACATCCTACCCTATTACTGGTCATTCCTGTAATGTTTCTTAAAAAGGAAAACTAGGCTCCAAGGAGGTTTGCTTAATGATAGCCTCAAAAAGCTGCAAGACTCCCAGGGAGAACGAAGTCCCACCCCGACAGTGGAGAGCAGTAGGAGGAGAAACCAGTTAGAGGGAACCCAGCCTGGGGGCTGGAATCAGAATAAGGTTCACATTCAAGTTCTGCCCTCTTTCTCACTCTCCCTTCAACCTGTAGAAAAAGAAGGTGAACCCAAAAAAAACATATAGTTATCCTCCTGGCTATGGGAAATAGACAAGATTGCCAGGCAAAAAATTGGGATCTTGGGAGTGGGGTGGGATGGGGGTAAGGGGAGATGGGGAGAGAAAAGTGAGAAGGGGAGGATGGGGGGAACTTGGGGAAACAGGATGATTGGGATAAAGTAAGGTTGGATAGGGGAGCAGAGAAGCACAATTCTTAGATAAGGAAGCCACCTTAGGGTTGGGAAGAGACTTGAACCTAGAGTGGCTCCCAGGAGCCCAAGGCGATGTCCCCAGTTAGTTCCCTGGACAGCTGAGGATAAAGAACCTGAAATGACCCTATCCTATAGCCATACTGATGAATATCTTGCATATCTTGCATATCACCATGGCGATGGATGGAAATAGAGACAGAGACCCACACTGGAGCACTGGACTGAGCTCCCAAGGTCCCAATGAGGAGCAGAAGGAGGGAGAAGATGAGCAAGGAAGTCAGGACCACGAGGGGTGCACCCACCCACTGAGACAGTGGGGCTGATCTATTGGGAGCTCACCAAGGCCAGCTGGACTGTGACTGAATAAGCATGGGATGAAACCGGACTCTCTGAACATGGCGGACAATGAGGGCTGATGAGAAGCCAAGGACAATGGCACGGGGTTTTGATCCTACTTCATGTTCTGGCTTTGGATGTTCACCTTCCTAGACCTGGACGGAGGGGGGAGGACCTTGGACTTTCCACAGGGCAGGGAACCCTGACTGCTCTTTGGACTGGAGAGGGAGGAGGAGAGGAGTGCGGGGAGGGGGAGAGGGGCGGGAGGAGGGGGAGGGAAATGGGAGGCTGGGAGGAGGCGAAAAAAATTTTTTTTTCAATAAAAAAAAAAAATAAGGCCACCGTGGAACGGGTTCATTCCGCAGGATACATGAACATGCAAAACCAGACTTTTGCTAAGCTCTCAGTGTGATCTTCTGAGCACACTAGATGGATGGCTCAGAGGATCACAGAGGGAAAACCCACGGCACAGCTAGATGCACTATGCAAATGACCCGTCTCCCATTGATGCTGTTTTAAAAAGATAGCTGGGAAATGGCTTATCTGGTAAAGTGTTCGCTGAGGGTTGAAGGCCGGATATCCCAGCCAAATAAGTGAGTTCCAGGTTCAGTAAAGAGAGCCTAAAATAATGTGGAAATTAGTGAAGGAAAACACCAGACACCAACGTCTGACCTCCATAGGCACATGTGCACACAGATGTGGAGGAAAAGAAGAGAATTATTATAGAACATCAGGAAGAACCTAGAAGAGGTGCCAGGAAGGGGACATGGTTTGGCAGCTGTCCCTCTGTGTCTGCCTTACTGAGAAAGCTTAGACAGGAATCAGCAGTGAGCTCATGAATAGGAGAGGGGTCGATTCTTTCTCAGCCTGGTATCTTTGGGTGTTTACGGTGTGGAGGGAGAATATTAGGATCTTTAAGAAGGTCCCAAAATAGCCCCTCACCTGCTGCCAGTCTTTCTATTGGCCACAAAGGCTATTATTCATTTCAGCAGACGGTGAGAAGCTGGGAAAAGCAATCAAGGGGATGCAGGCATGGGCGGTATATTAATGATCGGGGCTCAGGTAATTAGCTCGCGGTTAAAGTAAGAGCTTTCTCTCCCCAGAGTTTGTGAGGACTCTGACCTGGGCCTCTGGCCCCAGTGTGCTAATTTGGACTCAAGTCTCAGTGGGCACAGAGGTGAGCAGGCTGAGTTCCCATCAGAGGCAATGACTTTCTCTGCGTGGGTAGCTCAGTGACTGAGAAGCGTTTAGCCCCCAGGTTAGAGGTACGGAAAGAAAATCAACCATCTGGGGAGACAGTCGTCCCTTCGGCCAATAGCTGTCACCCAATCCTGCATGCTAGTGGAGCAAGGGACACCTCCCAGGAAGCTCTGTGGGACTCCTGGGGTCAGGCAGGAAAGCACCCACTTGAGAACCATCAGTCCCTAGCAAGTTGGACTTGTTTGCATCTTCCTACTCAGTCCCCTGCTGCGGCGCATCATGCCCATCTGCACTCTATGCACTGCCATGCAGTTTGTGAACCAGGCAAGGGGCTGGAGATTGAAACAAAGAGACACAGACAGAGATATGGGTCATCCTTGAAACAAGAATGCCCCCTTCATTGTGTCCAAGGGCAGCTTATACAGGGATCCTTAACTGATAGCCACACCCTAGCAAAACACACAAGAAACCATACCCCTGCCATTAGGAGCTGCAAGCTGTCTCAGAGCAGAAGAAAACAAATTGTTTACAGGATCTGGGGGCTCACAGCTCCCAACACCCTGCCACAAGAATAGCAGGTATATAATTCCACTCTGTAGTTATGTCTCTGTGTAGATGGGCCAGTTATCTCAGGATCTGCACTCCCATAGGTGCGCAGTTGTGACTATAGTACCACCCTCCCCAGCCACTCTGTATGACACCAATCCTTTCCTGCCACACCTGGGAATTTGACAAATGGCACTGAGGTTGGGGGTGGTGAGGAGGGGAAGGGATATGGAATCCTACCCAAGCCTAAGATCCAGGAGGAGCAAGGCAGTCCAGAGAGTCTCCATGAGATGGAAAACAAACAACAGTGTTTGCAGAAGTGGGTCATGTGTTGATGGTTTTGGTCCTCGATTTCAAAACACTTGGTCTATCAGAGAGTATATAAAAGGAAATAAGAGGAACTATAGCAGATGAAAGTGAGCTGAACACCAGCACGCACTACTCTCTGCTTCCTGTCTGTGGATGCCATGACCACCACCCCCAGGCTCCTGATGCCATGACTCACCCACCCTGGTGGACTAGGCCTTCAACCCACAAGCCACACCCGACCCTTCCTTCACTAAGCTGCTGCGTCTGATGTTTACCACTACCACATTCAGGGTGGGTCTTCTCACCCAGTTAACCCACCCTAGACAGACATCCCTAAGGCTTGTCTCCTAGGTGACCCTAGCATCTGTTACGTGAAGTAACTGAAGAGCCATCCTTCTCGGTTTCTATAGCTGTTATCTGTGGGACAGCAGGTGCTTGCACAGCAGAACGCAGAAACTTCTGGGTGGAAAAAGACCCAGGCTGAATCCAGATTTGGGCAGTCACTTACTATGTGACCTTGGGCATGTTTCTTCAGTGTCCTCTCTTCAAAGTTCTCATCTGATTGTATTTCTGGGAATGAAGTCTGACCGTCCCCGTGAAAGAGCATGGCCTGAGGCAGGCACATGAGACACATGGTAACAGACGTTCCCACCACTGTGTCTGGCTGAGCTTCAATTCTGAGCCAGCTGCAGCAGGTGATCAGGAGTCGATAAAGAGCTAAGAGTGGCCAAAGAGTTGACTCTTGATAAGCTGCCTTCTTAGCACACATCAAGCCTTGGGTTCGATGTCCAGTCTTAAAACTGGGTGTAGTAAATCCCAGCACTTAAGAGGTGGAGGCAGGAGGATTAAAATCAGTCTCAACAACATAGCAAGTTTGAGGACAGTCTGGGATACATTTGGCCCTTGGGAGGCTGGGGGGAAGAAGGAAGAGGAGGGGAAATAGGAGAACGGTTCATTAATAAGACACCAAAAGAAGTTGACTTCTAACCTTTTAAGGCTTTGAACCTGCTTTTCTCAGTACATTCTTGTCAATAATTAAAATGGCTGCAGTGTCTTGATACCCACAATTCTATTTATGATGCTTATTATCAGCTTCGTTCCAACCCTCATCATTTAAGGACTTGCTCATTAATTCTCGCTGAAGGAGTTTAATTTCGGCAAATGTGTTTTTGAGATATTCTGACGGCCTGGAGCTGTAAAACTATAATGCAACTCATTTACTTTCTGAAAGCCGCACAGGCTATTATTCTTTTTTTCCCCCTTTTCCTCAGCTTTAGTGATGCATACTTGAGAAATAAAAGCTGTACATACTCGAGACACACGGCAGAACAGCTTTACATACAGGCTGAGCCAAACCTCTTCCCGCTCCTTCACTTCACCCTCCCGCTGTGTGTGGAAGTGCATCTGTGGAAATTTCCAGTAAATCAGACAGTAGTACTAGCCAGTGGCACCATGCTAGACCTTCTCTGCATCCCCAATTCTTTCACCTTATAAATGAGCATGTATTCACTTTAACCAACTCTCCGTATTTCCTAGACCCCAGGTCTCTCTTGAGCACTACTCTCCTTTCTGGTCTATGGATTTGATGCTTTTTGTACTCCACCTAAAAGTGAAAACAGACTTATTTTATCCAGGATAATGTCCTCTGGGTTCTTCCTGTTGTCTTCCATGGTGGAATGTCCTCTTCCTGGCTGGATAATATTCCACTGTAAATAGACACCATTCCCTCTTCCTGGCTGAGTAATATTCTGTTGTAAGTAGATACCATTCCTTCTTTAACCACCCATCCGTGAATGCACATTTAGACTGAATCTTTATCTCAACTGTTATGAATAACATTCTGCAGTGCTATTCAACTCAAACCTTGGAAAGGCTCTCCTAGTGATCCACAGGGATTTAAAGTAAAGACACTGGGCTGGGCCTGTACCTCAGTGGTAGAGAACTTGCTAGAATGCAAGAGACCCAATCTCCAGGAAAGGGGGGAAGGGGGAAAACAGGATAAAACAAAAACACTATCTACTCAAAATGAACCCATTCATTTAGTAAACCTTTATTAAACTTCAGCAATGTCTGTAGTACTTAGGGACGTTTGGGAAGGGACTTATTTTGTTTGCCACTGACCATTAGCAAGGCCTTGGATAAATAGGTGCACCCTACTCCTTTATCTAATTAACAAGCAAACGCAACACATCCAAGTCTACCTCGATCCCTTATTCTTCTAGAGTTAGGAATAAATAAAATTATTCCAGTGCTTTCCTAAGACTGTCAAAGGCTGAACATACAGCCGTAACATTTGTAGTTCAAATTCAACAGTATGTCATCTGAAAGGACCATATATCAAATGGATCAATGACTGGACCATATATCGAATAGATCATAAACTGAGCACACAAGCCATTCCTATAATGCCAGCACTTGAGTGCTGAGGCTGAGGGATGATCAGTTTGAAGCAAGCCAAGGTTCCATAGCAAGATTCTGTCAAATAGACCTCTAAAAATGTGTTACCAAATTGTCTTTCTACTGAAGATCCTCTTTTTAATTCATCACTTCTCTACATCTGAACTTTATCCTGAAGTATGTGGTTGACATAGCTAGATGCCATTGGCATTGGCTGTTAGAAATCCAAGCACCCAGAGCTGGTGGCCACCAATGAAGAGTCTCCACTCAGTACAGAGGTGCCTCTGGTTCAAGGTGAAACCTAAGTGTGGCTTTTTGCCAGAGCTGTATGCCCAGTGGGTGGTCTTTGGGGGTCTCTGAAGCTAGACTCTAATAAGCACTGGAAACAGAAGCCTACTCAAAAAGACAGGGCTGGGGAGACGAGGCAGCTTGGCAAGTAAGAGTCCTGGCTGTGCAGACATGAGGACCTGAGTTCAAATCCCCAGCAACTAAACAAAAAGTCAAGTGTGGCCACATGGTCTTGTGACTGAAACACAGTGAGCTTCAGGTGTAGGGAGGCTACACGGAAGAACTAGGTTCTTAAGCCATTAATTTTTCTGAAATCGAGGAAGTTTGCCCCTTTCAACACTTACTATAGACTCACCCACAAATTACTACAGATGCCAAAAGCAGATTTCAGAAGCGCCCCACTAACAAGGTCATCTGTGCACAAAGGGCTGCTTGCTCCCATCCATCCATTCAGAAGCTAACGCTCACATTCAGTAGCTATTATATAGAACAGAACACGTGACCTAGTTGAACACCACCACCCTCACCCCCACTGTGATCTAAATACTTCTAATTTGCCGTCTGGTCACAAGACGTGACCTGGAAAACTGGATCTAGGCCGACAACCCCGTCTGACCTTGAGTGAGCCAGTGCCTCCTGAGTCCACTGGGAGCCTGTCTCCACAAGCTTCTCCTCAAGGAATCACTTTGCAAGTCTGCAGAAAGTGGTGTGGGACTCCTCAGAAGCACCACATCTATGGCAGATCCGATGGTGTATTAAAGCAGCCCTGCCTCCCAGGGAAGGCAGTGACCTCAAGGATCTCCCCGCATCCCCACCAGAGCTGAAGCTTTACAGCCTGTACCAGGCCAGGCTCTGATATGGTAGATGCACACACACAGACTTGAGGACACTGTATTTCATTACGCTGTATGTTGTACACTGTTATTTTATATAGTTACCAGACTCTGAGTGTTTCTTTATGCTCACCACACCTAAGGCTAGGTTCTGACCTATTGCTAGAATGGCTAGCCATTTTCAGACACTTATTTTAAATGATTATAAACATATTCTGCAGTGACTGGGCACTTGATCTCTCCTTCTTATATCAGCCATGTCTCCTCTTAGCCTGACATAAAGGAGGTGCCATCACTGGAGCCTATGGGCAGCCCAGAAGCCGGGGAAATCAATACCATCGAGTCACTGTAGTGGTTCCCAACCTGTGGGTCATGACCACCTTTGGAAGGGGGTGTCACATATCAGATATTCTGCATATCAGATATTTACATAACAATTCATCACAGTAGCAAAATTACAGTTATGAAGTAGCAATGGAATAATTGTATGGTGGGGGGGGTCACCACAGTCGCACCATTAGGGAGGTTGGGAACAACTACCCTAAAGGAAGATGCGATACCTCTCACCTGGGACCCCAAAGTCTGTCTGACAGAATGGCATGGGAGCATGGGAGAGCTAGCACAGGATGGAAACCACGAGGTCATCTGTTGACCTTGACCTAGATAAACTCTAGACTTACTAGGTGTGCAGTTGCCAGAACTCAACCCCCGGGAGGAAGAGAAGTCTCCAATCTGCTTTTGCAGAGTTTGTTGTAAGTTGTGGCCTGTCACAGATAAGCTTGTTGTATGGAACTTAAATCACTGGCTTTAAGGGGATGCAAATAACGAGTCAAGATATGGGATTGTTTAGGGAAGGCAAGGTTGCCACTGACAAAGTTTGTTGCTTTATACAAGCCTACCACTCTTTTTAAGTTTTTTGTTTATTTTTATGTGTATGTGTGTGTGTGTATGTATGCATGTGTGTATGTGCATTGCATGTATGCCTGATGCCTGTGGAGGCCTGAAAAAGACTTCAGATCACCTAGAGCTGAAGATACAATGGTTGGGAGCTACTGTGGGTGCTGGGACTCAAACTAGGGTCCTCTGGAAGAGCAACAAGTGCTCTTAACTACTGAGGCATCTATCCGTTCTCCAATACACAACCTTTTGACACCCAATTTCATCTCTTCTCCCTACCCTTTGAGCAAATGTAACTTCCATATGAAAAGGGTTCTATGTGCCATGTTTCCTTCTGTGCCCTACGCATATCAAGCATTGCCTTGTGCCACAAATATTTGGTAAGAGAATGAAGTTGTCTATGCCAATGGCATCAAAGTGGTTCTGAGTCTATAACTCATTCATTCATTCATTCTCTCTCCCTCCCTCTCTCCCCATGTGAGTAGCTGTAGTTACTTAGATATGATAGCGAGGCAGAAAATGAGAAATCAAATGTCATCCTAGCTTTGAAAACAGCTGCCCACTCTGGACATGGCTCATTGAGCTGAAAGGCTGGAGCCATCAGCTGGAGTCCCAAACTCCCAAGATCATCAGCTACCAAAAGCAGGGGACGAGATCTAATTTTAAGTTAACCTCTTTACATATTGCCCAAAGAAGGAGGAGCTGGGTCATGATTAGTCATCAAACAGAAAATGTCAATGAAATTAAAGAGAAAGCTTCCTGGGAAGGATGACCAGGAAAAGGAAATAAATGTTAAGAGAATAAGTGAAGATTCATGATGCAGCATAAATACACTAAGTGAAGGAAAGCCTTAGTGTCAGGGCAACTAGCAGAAGGCAGCAGATATGAAACCTGTTTAATAAAAAAAAAAAAAGTTTATGCGGAATATCTAAAGGCTGTCATTTCATAGTGACTTCATTGATAAAAGTGGAAGAAATAATGCCCCACAGAATGACTTATTGGAATCATAACTAGAAAAGAGAAATAAATAAAAGCTCACAGCTGTAGTCTCATAGTACTGCCCCCAAGATCTGGGAACCAGAAACCTCCAGGAAGTGGCCATGAGGCTTTCTTTGCCCATTACATTGAATAATGTATTTCACTAATTTTTAAGCCAATTAATAGATGATTTCTCATCACATACTTATGAGCAAAGGCTTATCAGAATCTACAGCACTAAATTTAATCATATCTGTATTCAAACCACAAATGTATGCTACTTCCCAGAGCACTGGGCTGACAGCAATAATCCCGTCGACTAAAGAGGAATGTAGTGTCATTAGAGGAATTGGGACAAGACTTTCAAAGTCAGCCCCGCAAAGGCATCCAAGGCCATTTGTTCACCCAGTGAGACACAGCTATGCTTAGATGCCCTTGCATATGTGAGCGGCATTACCAAGAGAACATACATCTTGCTATTTGTTGTTATTTCAGTTTTGCTTTGTGAGCCGACGAGTTTAATCAAGGTTGCCTAAAGGAACAAGAGGGCCAAAGGACTCCTCACAGAAGCATGTAGCTATCCTACAGAAGAAAATGTCTCTCCCTCCCCCAGGAACCACTAACTGTCAATAGCTTCTTGGGAAAGAGTGAGCCCCTCCCCCATCTTGTACAAATCCTGGAGGACATACCTTTGGATAGATTTGAGGGGAGTGAGACCAGCCCTGGGAGGCTCACTACCGGACAGATGTTCTCTGTGGGTTGTATCCAACACAGGAATGTCGCTCTCATTGCAGATGTGGAAAGTGAAGCACACAGTGACAAAAGAACTTGATGAAGGTCACTCAGCGGGTAAACGTCAGAGCCAAGACACAGAGCCAGGAGACCTGGGTCCAAACGCCATACTCTGAGCCACTGAATGTAAGCATAGGCTCCAGGGAAGAAAATAAAAATGCCTGTCTCATCCGCTCCCCCACCTTCTGGACCTCCAAGATAAGGGTGTCTGAACAGATCTACCAGGCTTGTCAACTCAACTGAACCAAATCAAACCAATGTGTGGACAACAAAGCTTCTAAAAACCACTGAGTAGGATATGGAAGGAACTAGCCCATATCAGGAAGTCCTGTCGGAAACAGTTAAGGACCATGTGACGATGAGGAACTGAATTACTGTAATTGGCCACCCCTAAAACAAGACTGTGCAGGGCTACATGTCTGTGATCCAAAAGGCAAGAAGCAGGAGAAATGCCACAAGTTCAAGACCATTGTAGTCTACCCAGCAAGTTCCAGACTACCCAGGCCAATCTAGCATAAGTAGGTTGGGCCATTGCTAAGTCCTCCTAGCCTAAGACGTGGGCCTCTGGTTCTCCTCTGAGGAAAACCACACCAAGCCTTTCCAGGACTTCACCCAAATAGATGCTGGATCAAATGAACTGGAGCAAAAGCAGCTCCTTTCCTTCTCAGGATTTCAGTTTTGGTCAAGGACAATGCAAGTCGGGAGAGCTAAGCAATGCCATGCTAGGTGCTTCTTTGAGGATCCTGAAAAGGAAGCATGGTAGAGAACAGCTGTAGAAGAAAATGCAAACTGCCTCCCGATCACAACACCGGTTTTCGATGTTGAAAGCAACTCTTTCTTCACACATTGATTCAATCCCAAGAACTATGGTGGGACTCACTTCTTGAGTGCAGAAACAAACTACACTCATCGCTTACCCAAACCAAGCGATCTACTGGGCTTGTGAAGAAAGTATAGCTTGGCATGCTGGTCCCCTGACTGCAGAGACAGTCTAAATGTGTTCAAAAATCAAGCATCCTCTTATTAAGGAGAGATTTCAGTTTCCATACTCAATTTTATTTAAGATTTCAAGCAGGATTGCCAGTAAGATGAAATGTCTTTTGGACCTTGCAGAGCAGAAGTTTGTATCCTTACACCCCGTATCACCATTGCCAACCTTTTCTTAATGCACCCAGCATTCCCCAGGGATGTGCCTTTCACGAGGGAGAAGAGGGAGAACTCCAGGAGGGAGCTGGCATACCAGCACACACAGTTTTCACTATTTTTCCTGAGGTTACAGGAAATACACGGGTGGTTATGCAACCAGCTTTAGCCACACATGATAGACAGCTTCCGTCTGGTGCCAGCGGAACTCCCCAATGGACCCTTCTTACATTCCATACACACCGTGAGTAGGAAAAGCAGGGGTTACCTATTTGCAATAAAACTTAGCCTATGTGAGTGGTTTCAAAATAAAAATGAGCACAAGCAACTTCACAAAAGTTCTGGAGCTCAGTGAAGACGTTCCCCACCTCAAATCTCTCGATGCAAGGTGACTGGCATTGACGTTAGCTGGCATGCTACCAGGGCATTAATGGCTTCATCATCCCCACTCACGTCTCCATTACTGACTTGCACTGATTTTGAATGGATTCATAAACTCCTGTGTATTTGTCATTTTGTTGACTACAAAATTCTGATTTCTTCCAAACAGACCAGGGATTTCCTCCCAGTATATGCTTTTAGTAACTTCTTTGCTCAAATCAGTGTTCAGAGGAAAACTGCTAAAATAAATATAGCTTTCCCTTACAAGCATTTCGTATATACCAACTGTGATTGTCAATTTGATAGACTCTAGAAATCGCTGAGGGTGTGAGATTCGAGGTATGCCTGTAGGTGGTAATCTTGATTGTGTTCATTGAAGCTGGAAGACCCACCCACTGTGGGTGGCACCCTTCCTTTGGCTGGGATCATGGACTGTATAAGTGAATAAAGGAGGTGGAGCATAAGCATTAACTGCTTTCTGTTCCTGATTGTGGATGTAATCTTACCAGCTGCTTCAAGGTCCCCTTGCCTTGACCTGGCTGCTGTGATGAACTACACCCTTGAACTGTAAGCCAAAATAAAGCATTGCTCCCCTAAGATGCTTTGTCAGGGCATTTTATCACAGTGGCCGGAAGGAAACTAAACACCAGTGACATAATATACCACCCAGTGACTCTGGAAAAGCAACGAATAGACGTCAGTAGGCAGATCTTCAGGGGTATGGCTTCATATTTACTATTTTAAACCGACTCCATATTGGGAAGAAATTGTCATAGAAGCGATGCATAATTAGATTTGAAGTCAAACTGCAATATATAACCATGTTTAGCCATTGTTAGAAGTTGGGAATCATCTCCCATATGGGGTTGAAGGTCTTTCTTTCATCTTTGTGTGACAGCTCAGTCACCTTTTCTTCTCCATCTCTACAAACCTTTGCCAGGTGTGCCTGAATTCCCACAATGTCCCATTACTGACCTTTCCACTCTCCACTCCAATCTAAGTGCTGCACTTGTCAAGTGAATGCATCACCCTTCCACCCTGTCTCATCCACGGTGAGCAATCTTGATCATTAACCTGACTGGATCTGAAATCAACTAAAAGCACAGTGTGGGCAAACCTATAAGGGCCTATTTGAAGTAGGAGGGTTATTTGAATGAGGTTATCTGAAGTAGGAAGACACACCCGAAATGAGGCTACTCCCAGTGCAGCTAAATAAAAGGAGGTACAAGGGGAAAGCTTGTAGTTTTTGCCTTTTGATCTTCATGTCTGGCTGACAAGTTCATCTACTCTGTTGCTTCCATCACAGCTTCCACTTCCGCTGCTATATTCTTTAACTGGTATCTGAGTCAGACTTTGTCAGGTTTCCAACTTGCACTGAAGACCACTGGCTCCTCAGGAATCTTCAGTACCAGACTGAGACTTCTAAGGAGTTCAGTCCTGTAGACTGAGCAGCTACTGGGGCTTCAGCCTCTCCAGTGTGAAGACAGACACTGTGAAACTCCCCAGACAATGTCATGTAGGTCAATCTAATAAACTCCCTTTTATTTTATTTTTTATTTGTGTGTATAGTGAAGGGTGTGTGCACGTGTGTGCTGGTGCCTGCAGAGGTCAGAAGACAGCATCAGAACCCTTGGAACTAAAGGTACAGAAGTTGTGAGTTGTCAAGGTGGGTGCTGGGAAGCAATCTCCAGACCTTTGGAAGAACAGCAAGTGCTCTTAGCTGTTGAACCATCTCTCCAGCCCCAAAGTCTTTGTAATATATACTGGTTCTATGAGTTCTATTCCTCTAGAGAACCTTGACTAACATAGATTCAAAACCCCAATTTCTCAGCACTTGCCTAACCAAGCCCTAAGTAAGCTTGGTATCCAAATGGAGACTCCAGAACTCTGTCCTGCTGCTCCTGGGGGAGCACTCCTCCCTCTCTCCCCTTTGCAACACTACTTTCCCTTGGATCTCTCCTTTGCTCCATTCAGCAGATGCCCCACCTCCTCACCTTTACTCACAATGTTATATTTAAGATTAACTTCCTTTTTAATTTTGTGCACCTTTGTGCATCTGTGCATGTATGTTTGTATGTAAGTGCAGGTGCCTTCAAAGGCCAGAAAAAGATGTGGCATTCCCTAGAGCTGGCCTTTCAGATGGTTATGAACTGCCCAACATGGGTGGTTGGGTTCCCAACAAGAGCAGCAGACTCTCTTAACCACTGAGCCATCTTTCTGGCTTCCAGTCATGTTCTTCAATTACGTTGTATCCCCTTCCCTCCCTTACCTCAAACCTCTTTTCCTCTGCCTCCATCCCCTCTTTATGGGTTCCCATACCATATGGTATCTAGGGAAAACTCTAGGAAAAAAGCACACTAATGTCTCTCCCTGTCCCATCTCCAAATGCAGATTGGTATGGCTCATCTTGAAGTACATAGCTATGATGAAACAACTTGCCCCCAAGATAGTTTATAAGTTTCCCAAAGACAAGACACAAATACTAGAGGTGAAGAAGGAAGGTGGGAGTCATGTTTTGAAAAAGCGAAATTTAGAAGAGTTTCTACAATCAGGCTGACAAGTGTCCTCTGAGTTTCAAGGTAACCAAGACAAAAGAATAAAGACGACATATGAAGGACTTTTTAATCTGAGTTTTATCCCATGAAGTCTTCAGTAGAGCTTTGGTTTTCTCAGCTCTAAACTCAAAGGAAAGTCCCATATACAACACTATATTAAAATCATTTAGCACCATGATGGGTAATATGCCTAAAAACATTTTACAGAACATATTAGCCCAGATAACTATTTCTTACCTCACACAAAAAAACTTAGGGCCTAATATTAACCTTATTCAATTAAGGCAATTCTGTTAGGAGCTAGAATGCAACAGCCCAGGTGCATAGCACCATGACTCTGCGACTTGCACACCACTGTGCACTGTCCTTCTAGGACTGAGGGGAGCAATCTATAACAAGATGAAAACTGAAGGTCACCCTCCAGGCCTGGAGGGACCTGGAGGGACCTTATCAAATGTGGCCCCCCTCACACAGGAAAATATAAATCGCTCTGAGAAAGGAGCACCTAATCTCCCTGGGGAGAAGTTCCTAAGCCAACGCCTGAAGGGTGTGAGAAGACAGCTCAGTGGGTAAGGGCTCAGCTGAGGCGCATGACCAGCATCACTGCTCTCTGTTACTTGGGGGCTTTGCTTGCTTCTTCCACTTCATCTAGAACTGGTGTTGGCATTGTCTCCAGCACTTGCCTCAACCAATTAAAGCCACCTAAGAACTGTGGGTCCCCTGTGTTTCTTCTCACTCCCAACACATCTAATGACGAGAGTGATGGTCGTGCACACCTGTAATCCCAGCACTTAGGAGGCTAAGACAGGAGGATCACCTATTTGAAGCTAGTCAAAACCCATAGCATGTTCCAGGGCAGCCTGGGCTATATAATGAGACCCTGGAGCAAAAGAAAGGAAGAGTGGGGGAGAGTGGGGAGGAAAAGAAGAGGAGAAAAGAGAAGCTGAATGATTTCAAAGTATCTTAATGTTTTCAGCAAGACCATAGTGTTTATAATCTAAAAGATAAAAATAAAAACTTAGTTTAAAAGGGGGAAATGGAGGAAGTATTATGGATGGACAGATGAATGGACAGATGAATAAAGAAAAGCAGCGGGCAGTGCCATTCCCATTTCCCTCTCAAATGGTCATGAAAAGAATAGGCTCCAGCTCGTCCTGGGGAATGTGGATAAACATAGTAGAGATTCCACAGCAGTGTCCATGCCACCTGGGCTAACAGAAAGCATGTATTGTGTGTCACTGAGAATGTTTGAAGTCCGAACATACACCAAGTGCAGCCTCACACATCACCCTTTACAGAGCTAAGGATAAAGAGAGCTTTCTGATTAGGCTGTCCCGGATAGCCTCTCATCAGACATAATGCTCCTGTGCCCAATGGGGACCCTGTTGTGGGGCTGTGGCTACTGTTGTGTCCGTCCCAATTTGGAGACCCTTCTGAGGGCTCCAGAGGGGATGACATGCTCCCATGACCTTCATTTTCATGGATGCCCAAGGGAAGATTATTATGAGGGACACTATGTGTATCATTGTGTGTCCCAGACAGCACAGGGCATCTTCTAATGCGTGGATCCAGAAGGAATGCACACTCTTCATAGCAGGAATATATCTTAGAAATAGATCACACACACACACACACACACACACACACACACACACACACACGGTGGGCAAGATCATAAAGCTTTTCTGAATAAATAACAAATGGGTAGGGAATTCTTACTGAGTACAGAAACATGGGGACTTGCTCTCCAGAGTAGCTGCAGGCAGCTCAGGCACATCAATTCTTGTTGGAGCTTCAGACTGGCGTCAGCATCTCCCTCCAGACCAAGGCTGCTGAGCTAGATGCTGGTGATGGAAAGACCCCTGTGGACCTGACATCCTCTTACAAACTATACCCATTCCCAAACCTCTGAGACAGCGGCAGTCACCAGACATCAGACACCAGAAAACCACATTTATTTACAGATAGAAAAATAAATAAATAAAGCTGAGTCACTCAAACAGCCCAGCCCGGACCCACAGCCTGACACATGAAGGTCACTACTGAGTCACCTGCTGAGACTGGAAGCTGGCTGCAGGTTAGTCCTATTGGAGAAATTTTCTAGCATTTATTCTACATGTTTAAGGTTGATGGGCCGCCTTGCCTCCTCGTGCTGATTTCAGGGGGCTCCTGCTACTACAGTTGTGTGTGGCTGTGCTATGGGCATAATTGTTCCTAAGCCTATCCCTCATCGCAGGGCAGGACTTATAAAGACTCTAGTGGGGGAATGAAGGCTACAGTCCTGGGGAAACGAGTCACCCAAACAACAACCCAGCATGGCCGGAGGAATGAAACATTTTCCGTGAGATTTTCCAAGGACATGGAAACTCAACAAGAGAAGGTGTTGCTGCATTAGCCACTGGTATCTAAATACACAACTGTATGTGTTGCCAATGCTATGGTAACAGTACAAACAAATAAGGACAAAAGCACACACACACATATACACACATATATACACACACAGCACTATCCCTCAGGCCTTGCCATCAGGGTATGTAGATCTTATGGAAGTATTTTCTCCATTGAGGTTTCCACTTTTCAGATAACTCTATCTTGTGTCACGTTGTTATAAAATTAATCAACACATACACATAAAATAAATTAGCAAGTAGCATGGCCTTTCTCCATGCTTCATGCTTTGCTCTCCCTAGGGACTGCCCACAAGGGTCCTGCCTGAAGAAAGTCACCAGTCATTCATTTACCCACTGGTAGTGGAAGGACACTAGATAGACTTGGGGATGAGAAAGTTCTACCTTCTGGGAACTCTTAGCATGTACTTGGACTGCACCTGGCCTCAGAAAGTATCTGTTTCCAGTTCCCTGAATGATAAGATGATACAGACTACACTTGACACCCCTGTCTTCATCCATCACCCTAGACTCAAAGTCACTGAGGAGAGGCCACCTAAGAAAGGAAACTCACAGGCCCAGCATAGTGGTATACATCTGTGATCTCAGCACTCAAGGAGCAGAGGCAGGAGGATGCCTGCTAGTGAGACCAGCCTAGTCTACACAGTAAGTTCCAGGCTATGTGGTGAGAAACTGTTGAAAAGAGAAATAGAAAAAAAATTAAAAAAAGAAAGAAAAGAGAAATAGGCGAGAAGGAATAAAGGAAGGAAAAGAAGGAAATGAAAGACAAAAAGGGAATCGTTTATTTAAAAGAAATCATGTTCTAGAAGCCATCAGTCCCACTACGTCCTTCAAAGCACCGTCATTACAGCTGGTGGTTACTGACACACAGGTTGACATGGATGTATATATTTGTGTATATTTTTGTTGTCAGGACATATGATGATGCTAATTTTTTAAAAAAGGAATACATCAGACCATACAACACAAGCTACCAGAAACACCTCCACACCATGAGACTATACAGAAGCCTGTTGAAGGAGCTAAGCTGGTGTCACAGGCCCCATCAGAGGTGAAACTTCTGAATTGCTGTAGGCAATATCAAAATGGACTTTTGTAGAAGGAGGGGTGGGCTGCGTTCCCTCCCGGCTCCTACACAGCTAGCTTTACACCCAAAATAACAACACACAAATTGTATTCATTTAAACACTGCTTGGCCCATTAGCTCTAGCCTCTTATTGGCTAACTGTCATATCTTGATTAACCCATTTCTATTAATGTGTGTAGCACCATGAGGTGGTGGCTTACCAGGAAGATTCTAACCTGCGTCCATCTCAGAGAGGAGAGCTATGGCGTCTGCCTCATTGCCTTCTTCCCAGAATTCTGTTCTGTCTACTCTGCTCACCTAATTTTCTGCCCTATTAAAAGGCCAAGGCCGTCTCTTTATTAACCAATGAAAGTAACACATAGACAGATGACCCTCCTACATCAGACTTTACTTTGTTCCTCTTATATGGGCAGATTCTATCCTTTGCCAGTCTCTGGTCTCAACACCCACCAGTTGTCAGATGCTATCATCTCTGCTCCTGGGACTGGAGATTCTTTGGATAAATCCAAAGAATTAGTGGACAGGAATCTTATCTGAACTTTCACATTCACATTCATAACTGTCCAGCACATAACTGGACTTAAAGGTAGCCCAAAGCACAAAGGGATGGGAGCAATGTGTCATCAACAGTCACAGGCCTCGGTGTGTTCCCACAGCTGTCCACCAATCAGGCAGACACAATCTTGTTCTTTTCCCAAAGATAGCCTCCAGAGGCCTGATCTCTGCCATCTCAGCTCACAGTTTCAAGAAAACCTGACAGGAAATTGGTATCTGGCCACCACTCCACCTGTACCTATACATTACTGCCCTAAAGCATCAGTAGGTCTTTGAGGGCATCAGGAACTGGACCCATCTTCACTAGCCCTGCAAACAACTCAGTAATGCCCGTGCTACAGTGAAGCTTGAAGTTCTTCCAGGTGGGGCTGGCATATTGAGACTCTGTGGTACCTGGAATCCAGGGCTGTGAGCTAGTACTACTTCAGGAGCACCTTGGGATAGTTATGAAGTGAGTGAAGCCACAGTTGGTTTATACAAGGCTCCAGCTGATGTGGGGTACCTGCTTCTCACTCTCATTGGTACCAACAGTCTCAAAGCCTGCTGCCCTTGACATTGAGGGAGGGTCATATGTCCTGAGCTGCAAATGGTGGAGCAACCGATCTGCCCTCAGAAAAGCCAGCCTGGCTCTAGAATCCCCCCGACTGTGAGAGCTCCGGTCAGCCACTCCCCAGCGCATACATGCACCTGCTTCAGAAGGTGGCTGCCTGATTGAGAAATGCCTCTGGAAATACATCTGACATTTGCTAAATGGTGGATTAATAAGGTTAAAAGCATGAAAAGAATCATGTTGCTATTTATGCTCAATGCTGATGGCAGTACCTTTCTCAGACCCTGTGTATGTGCTACAATGATGACAGGTTTTATTTCTTAAATAAAGGACAGCTCTTAAGTTCTGTACATCACATCTATATTTCCAGCCACTTCAACAAAATTCTGCTAAGCAACACAATGGGATAAATGTTTTATACAAGACCTACAGACATTTATCTCCCAAGGAAAACTTTGACAGTGGTCTTATGGGGATACTCAAATTGTCTGTATGCATAATTAATGGGCATCAGCAAACATATATCTTAGGATAAGGCTACCTGGGGCTGAGCTGGACTGAGTCTATCTATCTATCTATCTATCTATCTATCTATCTATCTACCTATCATCTATCTAGTGGTTTAAATGAGAATTTCCCCCATAGATTTATATATTTGAATGCTTAATCCTCAGTTAGTGGACCTGTTTGGGAAGGATTAGGAGGTGTGGCCTTGCTGGAGGAGGTGAGTCACCAGCTTTCTATCAATTGCTTGTGAACCAGACATAAGCTCTGAACTACTATTCCAGTACCACACACACCTGCCTACTGCCATGCTCCCCACAATGACAATCATGCTCTTCCCCTCTGAAACTGTAAGCAAGTCTCCAATTAAATTTAAAAGGCCTCTTTTATAAGTAGCCTTGGTCATAGTCTCTGTGTGCGTGTGTGTGTGTGTGTGTGTCCTCTCTCTCCTCTCTCCTTTATCTATCTATCTATCTATCATCTATCTATCTATCTATCATCTATCTATCTATCTATCTATCTATCATCTATCTATCTATCATCTATCTATCTATC
>NC_022030.1:49004551-49015558 GCF_000317375.1 Microtus ochrogaster | reverse complement strand
TATCTATCTATCATCTATCTATCTATCTATCATCTATCATCTATCTATCTATCATCTATCTATCTATCATCTATCTATCTATCATCTATCTATCTGCAGAAGCACTGCAAGGATGAGTTGGCATTCCCATTCACAGCACTCTTCCCCATGCATTTCATGAGGAGTTGATTGTAGAAAACTGCATGCATTCCCTTTATTCTGAGGTCAAGCTTGGGTGTATGTTCCAAACAGCCTCCAGCCTGAAGATGTGCCTGACATTTGCCCATCAATTTGTCCAGTAGATGGACATGGGTGATATTTTTTGTTTTGTTTTCCTAGACAGGGTTTCTCTGTGTAGCCCTGGCTGTCCTGGAACTCACTCTGTAGACCAGGCTGGCCTTGAACTCACAGAGACCCACCTGCCTCTGCCTCCTAAGAGCTAGTATTAAAGGCGTGTGCCATCACCACCAGCGACATGGATGATTTTTGTATCTCCTCTTACATGAGCACTATGAAGTCTCAATGCTAGCCCATTTAAATATGTGGGGTTATACACAGAATCCACATGCCCTGTAGTTCAGGGTTCTCCCTCCTCGACTCCCTAAACTCATCATCTGGTCCATCCTGTCTTGAAAGTCCTGGCCTGCTTCTGTCCATCTTCTGCCTTCTGGGATGACTTCTTTGTTTGCACTGCTTTTGTTCCTACGCTTCTCTCTCATTTGAGACAGTTCCCTCTGACTGGCCAGGGTACAACTCTGATGGTAGATCTTGCATCTTTTTTTAAACTAATTTTAATGTTTGCATGTATATGGCATGTATGAGGGTGTATATGTGCACACTTACGTATGTATTGGTACATGTGTGTGCATGCATATAGAGGCCTAAAGCTGATGTTGGCTTCTTCCTTCATCTCTACTTTTTTATTGAGGAAGAGTGAACCAGAGCTCCACAAGTCTGCCAAGTCTAGTTAGCCACCTTGAACCAAGGATCCTGTTCCTCCTAAGTACTGGGATTATGACAGCTGCCATACCTGTCTGGTTTCCACATGGATTCTGGGTACCCAAACTCTAGTCCTCACCCTGTATAGCAAGTGCTTTATACACTGAATTACCTCCCTACACCCTCTCCTTTTTTTTTTTTGAGATAGGGTCTCAACAGGTCGCCCAGGCTGGCCTCACACTTCAGCCTCCCTGTCACTGGGATGACAGAGTTGGTGTCTTGCATTTTCATCCAACATCTCTCCTGTATGTCTTCCCACATCATAAACTGTGTCACCCTGGTACAAACTGAGCTGGAGGTGTCAATCCACGTTTTCCTGGTAGCATAGTTCCTACTCTCTGCCTTTACGTGGTTTATATCCAACACTAAAGCTCAGAACTGAAAGATGGAGGCCCAGGGATCACCAGGGTAGAGGTGGTAGAAGGAATGTAAGAGCCAGAAGAGAAAGAGGAAGACTGGGAAATGCTGTCCTCTGGGTGTGCATCCCTTGCTAAGTGCAATAGGACTGACTATATCCATGTCCCTCCTGCTACTGAACTACTGGCTCCCAATGGTTTCTGGTGGACAGGCAGTGACTGTCTTCTGTTGTGTACTCACTGAGAAACCCATTAGGCTCCAGTGGATAGTTCCAAATCCATAGTCTCATAGATGATCCTCCCTAAACTTGGAGGGTCTCAAACGGGGGGAAAGGATGTATGAAAGTCACAGTTGGACCTGGAGAGATGGCTCAGCAGTAAAGAGCACTGACTGCTCTTCTAGAGGACCTGGGTTCAGTTCCCAGCACCCACATGGCAGCTCAGAACTCCTTATAACTCTAAGATCTGACACCCTCACACAGACACATGCAGGCAAAACACCAATGCACATAAAATAATTTTAAAAAAGAAAGTCACAGCATTGGAATGTACTTTATGCACATATGAAATTATCAAAGAACAAAGTCAGTGAAAGAGAGAGAGAGAGAGAGAGAGAGAGAGAGAGAGAGAGAGAGAGAGAGAGAAGTCTGAAGGAGGTGGGAGTTCTCATTTCTCACAGCTCTGGATGGCCATAACTTTGGAAAACAGAACAACTTTGTTCTCTTCCTAAACACACCACCTCTCACCACCCCCCACACAGAGTACATGTGTGATCACAGGGATTGTTTTTTCAAATCTATATTTAGGATACTATTCTAAGACAGAGTCCTCAGGGTGTAATGTCAGCGTATCTCTCTTCCATACATAGGTCAAAGACAGTTCACCTTTTGGGATCTCGAAGCAACACATCCACAAGAGTGTTTTAAAATTTCTGGAAGGATTAAAGAAATGACCTAGTGCCCTTGATCTCACGTTGATTGTTTCCTGACCAATGAAAATAAACATGGTCATGGCTTTCACACCAATGTAGGCAGGGGGACTTAGCCTGGTTTTCTATTGCAGCTCGGTTAGCTGACGAGTGCTGTCTTCCTTGAGAGCTCCTGGAACCAGGAGGAGGACTGTGATGACTTTAACATAGCCATTGCAATCCTATTTACTCTGTACTCAGGCAGTAGATGCAGGGTAGACTTCCTCCTAATGAGTTTTCTAGACAAAGCGGCAAATGTCAAAACTCATGCATACCAAAATGATTACATATCAGGCACATCCTCCAGGTTTATACAAGTGGCAGCCACTTGCTCCTCCTTAGTCATTTAGTAGGACTCTGAGGCAGTGTCCTCTGTGTCCTATCCAGCAGATATTCCAGTGACTCCTAGATTCCTTCTAAGACCTGGCAGAAAAGACTAGCAGAAAAGCTATTGGAGATTAGCTCTCATGTGCCTACAGCTGGGAAGGTGTTAGGGATTGAATGCTATCCTCCCCACCCAAGCAATATGTCAATGTCTACGTACCAATTCCTCAGAATACACACTGATTTGGAGATACAGTCTTTATAAAGATAATCAAATCAAAATAGGTTATTAAAATGAGACCTTACCCAGTATGAATAATAGAAACAATGTAGACAAGCACCAAGGAGGGACAACATGGAAACACACAGCGAGACGATGAAGGAAGCAGGATGAGGCAATGCATTTAAGGTGAGCAGCAACCCAGAAGAAACCAGTAGGCAGGTGAGGGATGAGCTAGCATCTTGATTTCAGACAGACCTATAAAACGACTGACTTCTGTGGTTTCAAGGTGACCGCTCAGTGTCAGTTGGTGACAGATGCCCTAGAGAACAAACACAGGCATCTTCTTATTTGGGTTCTGATTTTGTTTCTAATAATAGCAGCAACAGCACTGTTTGCAGCCTCACAGTTGATGCTAGAGAGCTGGAGTGGAGCCCTACCTAATCTCGGTGAGTCTAATTCTGTTGGTCTTAGAGAGTAGATATGCCATGGGATGCTTCTATGGTTAAATGTGCCCAGGCCACAGGGAAGCCCACACACATAGTGAATTCTTCAGAAAAAGCCATATTGCCGCTCAATTGTAATATTTTCTGATTCTTCCTTATAAAAATTTCAGTGTAGAATTAGCTACAAGTAATAAAAATGTATTCTATAACTAGGCAGACCTTGAAGAACTCTGGTAGGGTGGTCAAAGAGGTTTAGCAAATGGGGGAGAGGAAGCCAAGTCAGCAGGATGCACAAATGAGCCATTTATGTGTTGCAAAAATGAGACCAGAAGCCAGGCATGGTGATACATGCATTTAATGCCAGTGTTCAAGAGGCAGAGGTAGATGGATCTCTGTGATTTCCAGGACAGCCTGGTCTATATAGCGAATTCCAGACCAGCTGGTGGTACCCTTACTCAAAAAAATAAAAAGTGGCATTGGGCATGGGGAGATAGCTTAATCAGTATTTATTATGTGAGCATAAGAAGTTGAGGTCAAGTCCACAAAACCTACATTAAAAATAAAAGTCAGGTGTGGTCGCATGCCTCATAATCCCAGTGCTGGCTGAGGTAGAGACAGGCAAATCTCTAGGGCTCTCTAGTGAGTCGGCCTGATGAGGCTTAGGCCAAATGAGAAAAATAAGAATGGACGGAACCTAAGGAATAGCACCCAAAGTTGTACTCTGAACTCTCTCTATATATATACCCACATACACATGTACACACACACAAATATACATACTTTATATTCACACAAAAAGTGAAACCAGTGTCCTTCAACCATGAGGTGTCAAATCCCCTCAACCTGTTCTACAGGATGTGGGGCACTGGGCCTCAATATCACCAAGCGAAACCCAGCTCCCTCTGGGATTCAGAACTCTGAAGTGCATCAACATGTTTTAGTACCTATAGACAGCACAACTGTATTTGCATAGTGTAGATATCCATAACAAAAGAGGGAGTGATTGACAGGGAGGAACCAAGAGAGAAAGCTAGGACATTAGACATAGTTATGACATGAAATGTCCTCCTTTAACCTGGTTGTTAGAACCCTTGGTCCCCAGTGAGTGATGCTGTTTAAAGAGGCTATAGAATCTTTCAGAAGGAACCTGGTTAGCAGATAGAGATCCATCGGTACATTGATGTGGGAGTGATTTCTTATTAATAAAGAAACTGCCTAGGCCCCTTGATAGGCCAACCCTTAGGTGGGTGGAGTAAACAGAACAGAGGGCTGGGAGAAAGAAGCTGAGTCAGTGAGTCACCATGGTTCCCACACTCCAGGCAGATGCAGGTTAAGATCTTTCCTGGTAAACCAGCTTGTGGGCTACAAAGATTAATAGAAATGGGTTAGATTAATATGTAAGAGCTAGCCAATAAGAGGCTGGAACTAATGGGTCAGGCAGTGTTTAAAAGAATACAGTTTCCGTGTAATTATTTCGGGGCATAAGCTAAGCTAGCCATGTGGGCGGCCAGGTGCCGGGGACACAGCCCCGCTGCTCTTATTTCAACAGTACATGGCTTATGGGTTAGCCCAGCCTATCCAGTCAAGGTTCTTCTGCTCCCTTACTGCCAACATGACGTAACCAGCTGCTTCATGCTCCCACTACCCCAGCCGCCATCGCTCTCCTCGGCATGCTTCAGAGCAGTAAGAAAATTTACTAACACAGATATGTTCCATAGTAAGCAACGTGTAAATGTGCACAGACAGCTACAGTGAAGCACACACTTTGCATCCCCAGGCCCTTGTGTAGACCCTCTTCTTGGATATTGACTGGTACTCTGACCCACCTTGACCTCCAGAGTACAATAGAAGTGAAAGTGTTAGCCCTAGGCCTCAGATTTAAAGAATCCCACTTTAAAAAAAATTCATTCTCTGTAGGAATCTAGATGCTATGTAGAAGGGGCATCTACTATGAGTCCATCCTGCCATGAGAAGCCCTATCTGGACATGGTAGAGAAGTCACATGGCAGAGACAGAGTCCTGGCCTACAGCCCTGGCTGAACTTCCAGTCAGAAGCTAGCACCAGTCAGTGACCAGCCTGGAAGCTAATGCTTCTGCCCAGTCATACCTCCCTACCCAACGCCAGATGCCCCTTTCAGCCCTGCCAAATTATAGGCCCATTTGCAAATAAACGAAATGATTATTGGTTTGAGTGACTGCAGTCAATGTGCCCAGAACTTGCACATGTCTCTGGAATGTTCCAAAACTAACCAGTGTCTTCAGAATGAAATAAAATAGGTGACCTGTCATCTGGCCGTAGCTAAGCTTTCTAGCCACACCGACTACTACAGCTTCTCCCAAAGCTCCGCAGACGAGCAGAACAAGCTGATAGAGTCTCCTATCCTGCCTGAAATCACCCAGAGTAGCAGGCACACCCAGATCTACTCCTGGCAACTCTTGTCTTCATGGACATGACCTAATTATGGACCATGGCTCACCACAAACCGCACAGCAGCACGGACTATTTTCCAACTGAAACTAATTTAAAATAATTCACATTTTTTTGAAGAATTATAATGAGAATCCATAGTTACAGATAATTGAGATGAAAGCTGTTCTCATGACCTAGTAAAAATAAAGAGGCAGCATATGCTTAGGAATTAGTGTGCTTCTTGGGGATGCAATCTGGATAATCATTGACTTATTATAATCACTCTGGGACCTGTTTTATCCTTGTTGATTTTTTTTTCCTATCCACTGGGACTCTGGTTGTATAATAGTAACACAAGTTTAGAGGACTCTCATCTCCCGTTGCCTAGCAACCTATAGCTTTGAAGAGACTGAGGGATGAAGGGTCAATGGCAAAATAATGCTGCTTGCGATTTGCCAATTATTTAGAAGTTTTAGACCTATTAAAACTGTCCGAACTGTACAAATGTGCAGAGCAATGCCTCACTGGATCAGCTGCTTCTTTCACACCTTGAATTTGATGCTGGAGTCAATGATTACATAATGACATATATTTACCAACTAAACAAAGACACAGAATCCTATTGTTACTTCCAAAGCAGAGCTCAGAACATTGTTGGGAAAAATAAATAGAAAAATTGGTGTAAATTATAAGGATGCTAACAAGTTGCTAGAACCTTCCCAGAAAGTATTAACTTTCAACACCACCATTATTACTGCCATCACCAAAGAGGACCAGATAAACTGGCTTGTGTGATGAATTCAGCAAACAACACATGTTCCAAAATTCATTTTGGTGGTGGCAAATACAAGTCCAATCTACATGTTCCCCATTCATTCATTTATTCATTCATTCATTCACTGTTTATTGGACAGGCACGGTGGTGAACCCCTTTAATCCCAGCACTCAGGAAGCAAAGGCAGGCGGACCTCTAGGACTTTGAAGATGACCTGGCTCTACATAGTGAGTTCCAGGCCAGCCAGGAAAAACAATATCTCCCCTCTAGTCATTTACGATTTACTTGATCAGCAAATGGTCATAGAGCAACTGCAAGCACCGAGAGAATATCTGGAAACATCATAGACTGGAAAACTGTCTTCATGGGCTCTTCAAAGGGGAAGAGAGATGGCAAGCAACTAATGTAAGCCGTAGCAAGAAGGTGGCAAACAGGAGACCAAGATGAGCCGATACTTAATAAATAGGGACTGAAGGATGAAGGCAGCTAGCCATGAATATAGGTAAGAAGTGTGGCGTTGGGAGGAAGATCACACACAAAGGGCTGAGACACCAAAGAACACATGTGTTTGTCTTGGGAGCCCCTCAAGTTATGATGGACACAGTGGAAAAAGAGGGAGATGGAGATGGATCCGTATCCTTATGAATTAGGTGCTACACGTGAAGCAATAAAACCTCCAATCATTGCTTGTTTGCTTGTTTTTCTGTGCTGGGAATCAAGCCTAGGGCTTCACACATTCTAGGCAAGCACTCCACCACTGACCTACAGGGGGATGACATGTGTGTGAGCGTGTGCGTGTGCGTGTGCGTGTGCGTGTGCGTGTGCGTGTGTGTGTGTGTGTGTGTGTGTGTGTGTGTAGGGAACCCAGAGATCAACCTTGAATGTTGTCCCTCACACTCAGTCCATTTGTTTCTGAGACAAAGTTACTCATTGGCTGAGGGACCACTGTGTGGGCTACACTGGCTGGCTAACAAGCCCCAGGTTATCTTCCTGTCTCTGCCTTTCTAGGACTAGAATTACAAGCGTGTAGTACCACAGTTGGCCTTTTATGTGGGTTCTAGGGATCCAATTCAGGTCCTTAAGCTAGTGTGACAAGCACTTTAACAACTGGGCTATATCTTCCCAGCTCACAAAGTTACATTTTTGTTGAAAAAATATGTCCATGTTTTCACTCCATATAGAATGAAGCAAGGCCCCAGCAGTGAAACCAACCTTCATCCATTCCAGTTGACTTGTCAATCACTCCATCAGCCTGGGACCTCTATATCTTCTAGACCAGACTCCACCATCATTACCATGAGGGCATCTGATTACCAGAAGGTGGAATCCCAGGAAGCTGAAGCACAACGCCCTCTAGAGTGTTCCACCAAAGACAAGGCACTGGGTGGCCAAGGGATAAAGCAAAAAGAAATACCAGACACTGGTTATGCCAGCAAAGGCAGCCCTGGAGGTTCATAGGCTCACACATCCTGATCCTCAGCATTCTCACAGAGTTCCTCTGGGCCACCAGTCACACCCCTAACTGAGTTTTCAGAAAAACTTGCTTGGGCAGCCCTCTCCAGTTGTTCCTCCAAATACTGTAAAGGTCCCTCTCAACCTTCCTGCAGCAAAAACCAAACTTCTGTTATGGAACAGTGATTGCTAATGGCTGAATCAGCATTCCTAACACCACAGTCTATGTGGGGGTCTTCTGGATGTGCTCAGAACCTTAGTCAAACATGTGACTAACTGTGGCATTTCCAGACATACTAACAGGGAGGGAAGAAGTCTTGTAAGTTTTATTGCTAACTTCCTTTGAATCCTAATAGAATATGGACAGACACAGGCAAGTAAAGCCATGGCCTTGAAAGGACTTCAAGGTACACACACGTCCTGGTTGCTATAGCACTGCCTCTGTCTGATACGTTCCTACCCATTTGATTCTGTGCACCTTATTCGAACCATGGATATAGTACTGGTCCAATTTTATTTTCTCATTTAATCTCATCAGAACAAAGTTGTCTCGCTAAAATCTTTGGCAAAGGCTCTTTAAAATTCTGTCACTTAGTGGCTGGAGGGATAGTATCATTGTTAGGAGTGCAAACTGTTTGTGTAGGGGATCCAAGCCTGGTTTCCTCACAAGCTCACCTGTAACTCCAGCTCCCTGAGAATCTGGCATGTTGGACCTTCGTGCACCCAGACACATGTGCATATATCTACACAAGCACATGCACACATACACATAATTTAAAAATAAAATAATTAAAATTCTATCACTGGTTTGTGTTATTATTTAGCATTCTACTGTTACGTTGGCCCTTTGGGTCTGTCCCATTTGAGGGCTATAATAAATAATTCCTTGATAATTACCTCTATTTATAAAACTTTGTTCAAATGTCTATTTTTGTAGGGCGAGCTCCAAAAAGAAATATTGTGAAGTCAAAAGAATTGAGGGTTCTTGGTCCATAGTGTCTAATTGCTTTCTAGAAAAAAGAAACAATTTTCATATCCAACTTTGATCTAAGTGCCCATTCTGCTTCAAGGGGTATATATCCAATGCAATTTAAAATTACTTTAATCTGTCATAATATTTTAATACCAGCTAGCTGCCAACTGCAAACATGGGGCTAATAGAGTGGTTTTGCACAATATTTATGTGTCTGGCAGTGCTGTATGCCATAATGATTTCCAGATGGATTCTCAGTTGACTTTACCTTATCTGTCATCATTTCACTCCTTTCTATCCTCATAATCTGGTTTATAATTAAAATTGGGCAAATGCTTGGTAAGCTGTAGGTACAACAGACTCAGTGCCCATTGTCCATCAAGGCAAGCCCACATAAGCAGACACACCAGTAGGAAGGTGTTTAAGACCACCTTAGACAATAGTTGTATCTAACATCCTGTACCGTAATAGAGCAATCCAAATGTTAAGAGGACCCCCCCCCAAGACAGGATACACCCAAGGGACCTTCATAGAAAGGACATTGTCAGAGCCAGGTCACCTAGAAACCCATAAATCTCTCAGAAAACTTGTGGGCAGCTAAACTGCCACTTGACTGTTTACTAGGGCTTCCCTGAAGCAACAATGAGGCCATGATATTCATACAAGTTTGGATGTCAAAAACCTCAGCCACAAGAACCAGGCCATTCTCTTCTTCTTTAGTTACAGAAATTTGTAAAAAAAAAAAAAAAAAAAAAAAAAAAAAAAAAAAAAAAAAAAAAAAAAAAAAAAAAAAGACAAGAATTTCCCTAGAATCCTCCTGAACACTGTGAACACTGAGATGTAACAAAATGTGGGTTGTGGCACCAGCCAGACACCCTCTCAGAACCATCTGTGGGATTCCCAGGATCTTGCCTGTAGGGGGTGAGACAGTCTGCTTATAGCACATGAGCTACACCACTAGACAGTACCTTCAGGGCCTTGACCTTCTATCCTATAAGGCAGGATAGAGCTCTCATGAAATACCATGTTTTGCACACTGTGCCCTCTGGCAGTATATAAGAGGATCTAATCTACAAAGCCAATTCCTGGGAAATTTTCTAAACTTACACCACCTGAGCACATAGTGAGGATGAACTCACAAATCTAAGTTTAACGTATGGACCTTAGCCCATGGTACAAGCAATCTCTGCCCTTCTTCCCAGGCATTTTGTTGAATCCTGCCTTGTTTCTTCCAAAACCAACAGTTGGGTAGCTTTCATAAAACCATATCTTTTTGTTTGTTTGTTTTATTCTATTTTATTTTGTTTGATACAGGATTTCTATGTAGGCCTGACTATCCTACAACTCAGTCCATAGGTCAGGCTGACCTTGAACTCGAATATCCACCTGCCTCTGACTCCAAGTGCTGGAATTAAAGGCGTGTGCCACCACTGTCCTGCTAGAAACCATGCTTTCTTAATGATGCATGAGTTTAGACATGTGACTCCTATTAAAACACATTCAAATATAGGCAAAAATGTAAAGCCATTTTAAAACATGTCTCTTCATACAATTTGCCTTAGCTTCAAAAGCATCCAGAAGGGAAAGAAACAAGCTGAGTATATTCATATCAGCACACTAGAAAGCATTCGTGATGTAACTTGGAAGGACATCAAAATGTCTGAAAAAAGTATGTTGGATTCATTAAACTCAGACTGGGTGGAGAGGAAATACCACCACCTACCAGTATGAAACTCTCTTGCCACTTCCTACATTCTAAAAGCATGCACACACACATGAATATTCCCATGATAGAGACATGATCAGAAGTAGTGGGTGGCAGAACCACCCATAGTCCTCTCTGACTCCCTGGGAAGACTCCAAAGCTCAGGAACATTTTAGACTTACAACATACACATGCTATGACTAAACTCCAAAGGTCAAATCATTGTCCAAGGACCTCCTTCAAGCTGTGATAGAGCCTGGCTTCTAGATGTCCTATCTAGAACTCTTGGTGTGGGTCAACTGTCTATCTATTATTCTATCAATTATTTTTTTTATTGAGAAAAGGAAAAAAAACAAGTTTCCGCCTCCTCCCAGCCTCCCACCTCCCTCCCCCTCCTCCCA
>NC_022030.1:49001791-49002490 GCF_000317375.1 Microtus ochrogaster | reverse complement strand
AGGACAGAAACCCAGACAACAAACTCTCTCTACTATGTCACTCCAACACGAGACTTACTAGACTTAAAGATTTATTTTTCAATTCAAGTGAGGGATCCCTAAACAAATATTGGCAAGCATAATTTGAGTAATTATATCTAAGGCTGCAATGGTTTCCTTCCAGTGGGTCACTAGAGTCTCAAATTGCTGATGAATAAATTTTCTGAATGATCAACCCCAAGTGAAAAATCTCTCTACTATCAGACAACAACTAAGTAGTTAGCTATTTAGCCAACTAATTTCTCCAAAGAAATAGATGCAAAACAAGAATATGTCAAGTTCCATAGCAATATAATACAAAGAAAAACTTGCAGTGCAAAACTCAGTCCAGGAAGTGTAAAAAGAAAAAATGCCAATATACTCCCAGCATACTGCCTCTCTCTTCCTATCCCACCCAGCTTACATCCAGAACCCTCCCCCCTTATGCCTCCTTTCCCTCTTCGGGCACATAACATTACCCAGCTCAGCCTGTCTGGGCCCTGGGGCCGAATCCTGAGGGCAACTGGGTGGGCGGGAGCTCCTTTGTTTCAATAGCCTGCCTGCAGCAAGCAAGGTAGGCGCTTTATTTACAAGCTACCCAACCAGCACGGAGATCTGATCTTGGCACCAGGAGAGACATCACTGGAGCACCAGGAGAGCCATCACTGGGGAGTGCCATCA
>NC_022030.1:48959461-48997241 GCF_000317375.1 Microtus ochrogaster | reverse complement strand
GAGGAGGGGGAAGGGGTGGGAGGAGGGGGAGGGAAATGGGAGGCTGGGAGGAGGTGGAAACTTTTTTTTCTAAATAAAAAATTAAAAAAAAATAAAAGAAAAAGAAAAAATGCCCTGCCTTGAGAGGTTCCTAAGGCCCCTAAAACAATACGGTCAATTACTACTACTGTGAGTTGCCCACCAGAAGTAGATAATAAAATCCTATTGCTGAAGACAACATAGGTTCTGGTCCCAGGACAAAGAAAAGTCCAGCTGAAACTGAACTGGAAACTTTCTACCTGCTGGTTAGCCTTTGTAGTGCTGGAAGGTGATGTGTAGGCTTTAAGGGATAGCCTTTGTTAATGTTATCATTAAAGGGTCATTCAGCTGTGAAATCTGTGTGCTATTCTATACACTGGCCAAGATGTGCCATCTGCTATGATAGTGGCAAGGCTGGTAAAGGAGTAACCAACAGCTTTCTGCTTATATTTGAAGGAGGAAATTCAAGTCTGATACAGAAAACATGGTAAGCAGCCCCATGGCTAGAGAGGACACAGGCCCTAGGCAGGAAGTTATGGCTATTGCTTTGCTGTAAAGAGATGATATGCTTGTCTTTACTTTTTCAAGGATCTGAACTCTATCCATGGTGTGGGGGAACACAAACAGTTTTTAGAGCTTCAATTCCAGCAGGAAAGTTTGCACAATGAATAGGTGATGGGTGTTACAGGGGAAAAAAGTAAAATAATAAAACAATAGCCTTTCTGTGTATTTATATGTGTGTGTTCAGAAACCCAGGACTACTGCTTTATGTTTTACTTCAGTTTTTTTGTTTGTTTGGGGTGTTTTGTTTTTCGAGACAGGGTTTCTTTGTAAAGTTTTGGCTCTCCTGGAAACTCACTCTGTAGACCAGTCTGGCCTCGAACTCATAGAGATCCGCCTGCCTCTGCCTTCCCAAGTGCTGGGATTAAAGGCGTGCGCCACCACCACCTGGTTTACTTGGGTTTTTGCTTATCACATTGCAATATTAATGTGTATGATATGTCCAAGTCTATTTGTATCAATGCCCATGAATTAAGAATGAATGCCGGCTGGGTGTTCATTGAGAGGCTGAAGCCAGAATATTGCAAGCAAGGTTTAGCCCTATCACAGTCACACAGTGAGATCCTGCCTCTAAATAAAGTTTAAAAGGGGGACTAGAAGTGTGGAGAATACTTGTCTAGCATTTGTGATAACCACACACTAGAAAAAACCGTCAACGTACTGTACAAGATCTTATGTCAGCAAAGCTGTCAGGCCTTTTCAGCCTCGCATGTAGTCCTTTGGTCTGAGTTTCATGTACAGTTGAACCTGGCTATACAGAGCACTCATCCTGCTGCAGACAACTAAAATATTAAAAATAAAAAACAACAACAAAAAAACACATGGCTTAAAAACACCAGAAGGTGTCCAGTACTGGGGAAGGCTTCTCCATCAAGAATATCTGAATTTTCCAGAAGATACCAGAGAGCTGAGGAATTACGATGAGGCAGTGACAGCTTTGCTGAACTAGACAATATTGAAATTCTAAACCATCCTAAAGGCAACACCTGGCAAATTCCTCTCATTTGGGGTTGGAATCCCAAACATTTAAAACTACACAATAAAGAGTGAGACAGAGCTGCAGTGTCACAGAAATAAACCTAGTTATAAACATAAACAACCACATCTATTAAAGGACAAATGTTATTAAACTGCATAAGACAAGGAACGCAACTCTATGATAATTATATATGAAAATTCAACTATAAAAAGAAAGGGCTCTAGGCACAGTTCAGTGCTTATTTGGCATGTGGAAGGCCTGGATTGAGTCCTTAAAACCACGAAATAATAATGATGAAATAAGGATGATGGGAAAAAAGATTAAGAATAAAAGAAAAAATAAGAAAATGAAGAGAAGGAGTTGGAGAGATGGCTCAGAGGTTAAGAGCACTGACTGCCCTTCTGGAGGTCCTG
Organism: Microtus ochrogaster; assembly: GCF_000317375.1. Taxonomy (NCBI): domain Eukaryota; kingdom Metazoa; phylum Chordata; class Mammalia; order Rodentia; family Cricetidae; genus Microtus; species Microtus ochrogaster. The sequence continues at coordinate 48,995,270 of NC_022030.1, read as the reverse complement.
AGTTCAATTCCCAGCAACCACATGGTGGCTCACAACCATCTGTAATGAGATCTGGTGCTCTCTTCTGGCATACATGGAGGCTGAACACTGTGTACATGATAGATAGATAGATAGATAGATAGATAGATAGATAGATAGATAGATAGATAGATAGATAGATAGATAGAAAATGAAGAGGAGAAGGGATAGGAAGAAGGTGGAGGAGAGGAAGAAGAAGAAAAAGGAAGAAGAGAAGATGAATGGGTAAGAGAAGACAGAATGGAAGAGGAAGAAAGAGAGGAAGAGAAGGGTACAAAAAAGTAGACAATAAATCAAGTGGGAAAAGACATCAGAAAACATTAAACTGAAAGAAAATGGATTGCAGCAACATTAGAAAAAACACACATTAAGATAGCTAATATATTACCCTAGTTTACTTTCTACTGCTGAGATAAACACCATGATCAAAAGCAAGTTGGGAAGACAGGGTTTATTTTATCTTAGCATCCATCACCAAGGAAGTCAGGACAGGAACCTGAAGGCAGAAACTGAAGCAGAGGCCATGGAGGAACGTTGCTTCCTGGCTTGTTCCTTGTGGCTTGCTCAGCCTGCTTTCTTTTATTTTTGGTTATGAGCCTAACCCTTACCAACCATCTCTCCAGCCCCCACTTTCTTATACAACCCAGGAACACCTAGGCCCAAGAAGGTTACCACCCACAATGGATTGGGTCCTCCCACGTCAATCATCAATTGAGAAAATACCGACCCCCCCCCCAACCCGCGCCAGCACTAACACCCTTACTTGCCTATAGGCCAATCTGTTGGAAGCAATTCTTTGCAGGTAACTCTAATCTGTGTCAAGGTGGCAACAAGAACTAACCAGCATATATCTAACAAGGGGTAAAGAGAACTGTGAAGGTTCCATTGACTAGAAAAATGTAACACAGAAACACATATGCATTCAGAACAAGAAACTTGCTTACTCCTAACAAACACTCTTAGCAACTGTCAGTGCTGCGAGGGCAGCAGGGAGTTCCTGCAGGCTCCCCTCTCGTTTCCCTTGCTACACACCGTGCACTAGTATGTGACGTTTATTCCATTAATGAAGCAACAGTGGCACACTGTCATCTAGAGGCCGGGCTCTGTTCAGATCTTCTTACTTCTTCCCAGGGCTGCGTGTCTATTGCAGGCACCCACGCAGCATTTCCTCCTTGCGCCTCCTTTGTCTCCTCTTTGAAGAGACAGTATCTTCCATGACCTTTCCCTTTCTGATGACCTTGATCATTGCAAGGAACACTGAACCAGGATTTTGTAGATTGTCACTGAATGAAAATGTGTCCGGTATTTTTGCCATGATCACATTCGGATCGCAGGTTTAGAGGACACACACACACACAAAGCTTCTCTCATATAACAAAACAGCAGATTAAGCTAGGGAAGGGAGATCTTTTCATTGGCGATGTAGCCTCTGCTCTAGTAAATAATAGACACACACACTTATGCTCAGATGGGCAAACCTGATCAAATTCACTGGGTCACTAAAAAACAAGAAAACTAAAATCAGGAAAGGCAACTCCTCAACTCATGCTGTAGAAGTGCCTGCAACGGGAGAAGAGAAGTGTCTGCCTGGGACCCCCTTTATCCGCCAGATGCTCCAGCTCGTTCCTGAGCCTCCCGGGTCAGTTTCTACTGGATGCTTAAGTGTCTGCTGTGATGCTGACCTATTTTTCTGCTGCTTTATTCCTTTATTGCTGCTTGCTGTGTACTCAATAAATGCACTCCTTCTAAACTAAAGCATGGCTCTCATAGGTAATTCTCAATACCCAACTGTCCTCCTAGCCTGTGCACTACAATATTTTGAAATTACCTTACCTTTGTCTTCACAGTAAGATACTACTACTTAAAATAAGAGACACAGAGACCAATATGAACAATGACATGTGTTCATGGCCACCATAAAAAGTACACTTGTAAAAAAAAAAAAGTACACTTGTGCCGGATGGTAGTGGCACAGGCCTTTAGTTTTAGCACTCAGAAGGTAGAAGCAAGTGGATGTCTGAGTTCCAGGACAGCCAGAGCACACAGAGAAACCCTGTCTCGAAACACCAGAAGCAAGCAAACAAACAAAAATACATCTGTGAGAAGTCTCAGCGGATCTGGCTGCAGATGCAGACAGAAGAAATTTATTTTTGCTGAATTGCCACCCAAACACGAAGCATAGCTCAATGAGGAAAGCAGGAAGGCATATTAGCATCTCCCAAACACGAAGCATAGCTCGATGAGGAAAGCAGGAAGGCATATTAGCATCTCCCATGCCAGTCTCCTGGTTTCCTTAGGAAGGACTTCCAGTGTCGGTCTGCGGACTGGTGACTTTCGCATGCCCAAATCCTGACAGAACATGAAAGAGAGATTTGCATTGGTTCTTGGTTTCAGAAGGTCCAGTCTATGTTCGTGAACTTAGGCAGAACATCATAGCAGTGGAGGTCATCACTGTGGCAGACAACAACTGTTCATATCACCGTCGACCAGTAAACAAAAAGAGACAGGACATAGCCAAGGATAATATATCGCTGAGGGTTCTCTTAAAAGTGACCAGCTAGGCCCCACCTTTCAAGCTTCCAGAACCTACTCAAACAGGGTGACTATGCATCCAAACTGAGAGCCAATGAGGAACATTCCAGATTCAACTGCTTACAGTCCACGTGTTTCCACCAGGGCTACCCATCAAGCCCAGTGATAGACACATGACTCAGGCCTGGCCAATCAGCAGAAGTCAATCCTCTGGCTGCAGTGATTGGCTCAGAGATACACATGTGACTTAAGCCAGCTCAATGGAGCCAAGCCCAGGACTTCATAGGAAGGTGGCAGCAGGGTCTCTCTTCACCTACAGCTCCTGCCTATGGGATAATGTGAATCTGTAGCTACTGGAAGTCATCGTTTGCGCTCTGAGGGTAAGGCCAACACGAAGGACAATGAGGCTGACAGACGTGGGGACTTGTGACCTGGGTGCTGACAAACTGAGTTTCCACACACTGTACTCTTCACATGACACTGAAGACTTGCATTCTGGTGTACACAGTCTGAGTTGGGTTTTCTGTTGCAAACAACCCAAAGAATTCTAACATAGGCAGGAAGAACCGTGATCTAGCCCAGACTTCCAAGCTCTGTGGGTTTTATTATTTTCAGCTATAAGATGAAAATAAAGTTAGATGTGACACAGTCTTTAAACTCTTTACAGGAACATTTAATGTGTTTATATTTAAGATGCTGCTAAATAAAATTCACAGCACTGTTCTGTGTTTTTGCTCATATGAACACATAAACATTATGATTATCTAAAACCAGGGCTTCTCTGGATTTTTCTCATAGTTAAGCAAATTACTGAGCTTCATCTTCTAAATGGTTATGTGAGCTAATTCTTATTCTTTTTTTTTTATTCTTAATTTTTTTTTATTAAGAAAGAAAAAAAAATTTCCGCCTCCTCCCAGCCTCCCACTCCTCCCACTCTCCCCCCCTAACTTCCCCCGCTCCTAACCTCCCCCCCTCCTCTCCCCCTCCCTCTCGAGTCTGAAGAGCAGTCAGGGTTCCCTGCCCTGTGGAAAGTCCAAAGTCCTCCCCCCTCCATCCTGGTCTAGGAAGGTGAACATCCAAACTGGTTAGGCCCCCACAAAGCCAGAGCTAGAAGTAGGATCAAAACCCAGTGCCATTGTCCTTGGCTTCTCAGCAGCCCTCATTGTCCGTCATATTCAGAGAGTCCGGGTTTATCCCCTGCTTTTCGAGTCACAATTCAGCTGGCATTGGTGAGCTCCCAATAGATCAGGAAGGTGAACCCAAAGAAAAACATATAGCTATCCTCCTGGGAAGGGGAAGTAGACAAGATTGCCAGGCAAAAAATCGGGATCTTTAGAGTGGGGTGGGAGGGGGGTAAGGGGAGATGGGGAGAAAAGTGAGAAGGGTTGGATGGGGAGAACTTGGGGCAACGGGATGATTGGGATACAGGAAGGTAGGATAGGGGAGCAGGGAAGCACATATCTTAATTAAGGGAGCCATCGTAGGGTTGGGAAGAGACTTGGACCTAGAGGGGCTTCCAGGTGCCTAAGGAGAGGTCCCCAGTTAGTTCCTGGGGCAGCTGAAGATAGGGAACCTGAAATGATCCTATCCTATAGTCTTACTGATGAATATTTTGCATATCACCATAGAACCTTCATCTGGCGATGGACCCACACTGGAACACTGGACTGAGCTCCCAAAGTCCCAATGAGGAACAGAAGGAGGGAGAAGATGAGCAAGGAAGTCAGGACCAAGAGGGGTGCAACCACCCACGGAGACAGTGGGACTGATCTAATTCTTATTCTTATTCACTCAGTTTACCACTATGGGTTTTATGTCAGTTAAAATAATAACAACCGCACTTTCAACTTGGCTATCTCTAAAAAGCGTTAAGAGGGAAGACTTTGAGACATACAGAAATACTGCTTCTGATCTAAATTCAAAGAGTTTTGTGTGTCCAACAGAAAGCAATGGCACGCTCCTCTAGGAGGTCTTTGATTCCCAAACTATTAAATGATGTTATGGATATAGTTAATATCCCACTGTCGTAATTCATCCTGCAGTCTCCAAGTGGCTAGACTGTCCCCCGAGGACAATGTCTTATAAACAGGGCTTTTCTTCTGTTGCAGGGATGAGTAAAGCAGACAGCTGTGGCCACACAAGGGACACCCTGCACATGGGGCTCCGATCTACCCACCTGCTCTATTAGTTTTCGGTAGGTCATCAAGACCTCTAGCAAAAGGAGCTCCAGTGAAATACATGGATCAGGACAGGGAATGTAGAGGTGAGAACCAGGCACAAGGGTATAGCATAGAGAATTAAACATTCAATTGGTGCTGAATGTCCATGAAGATGGCTCTGTTAAGTCTCCATAGGAGTGTCTTCAGGATTGGAAATGTCTAGACTTAAATGCTTAGTGAAAGAGCCCTGGGTGCAGAATTGGCAAGTTCTTATCCTGACTCTAGCATCCATCTCTTTGATTTTTATTCTCTTCCATAAAAATCAACTGACCAAGCCAAATTTACATCTCAGCTACATTCAAGATGCTGCCCTTGGAGTCTGTCCTCATTAGGGTTTCTATTGCCCTGAAGAGATACCATGGCCACAGCAACTCTTATAAAGGAAAACTTTTAATTGGGGTGACTCGCTTACAGTTTTAGAGGCTCAGGCCACTATCATCATGGCAATGGGCATGGTGGTGTGCAGGCAGATGTGGGGCTGGCTATATCTTGACTTACAGCCAAGAGGAAGTTGACCAAGACACTGGGTGTCCTGAGCTTAGGAAACCTCAAAGCCCACCCCCACAATGGCACATTTCCTCCCACAAGGCCATACCCACTCTAACAAAGCCATACCTCCTAACATTGCTACTTTCTGTGAGATAATGGGGGCTAATTACATTCAAACTAGCACAGAGTCAGTACTCCAAAGTGACTAGTGGAGGAATCAGAACCCTGCATGGCTTGACTTTGCATTGAAAATCCAGAGAACTCTGTCTTCTCTCCTTCCCTGACATTCCATAAAGCTGAACACAGACTATGGGTAAGTCAGACCTGGGAGAGTCCCAGCCATAGGAACAGAGGACTGGGTAGGTAGCAGACATTCGTGTTGACTCTGACTTGAAGATGCGATTGCTTTGTGAGAGTCTCTGGGCCACAAGAACTAAGGAGATGGCTCAGTCTTTAAAGAGTTTGCCACACAGGGATGAGGACCTGAGTCTGATTCCAAACATCCACATAAAAAGTTGAGTGCAAGAGAAACAGTGATAGGTGGGTCCCTGAAACTTTCTGGTCAGAGGATGAAGCCTTGGCAAGTCACTGAAAAGCTTTGCTTTAAACAAGGAAAAAAGGAAACAAAATGCACAGCAATTAAGGAAAAACACCCAAGTTTTTCCTCCACCTGCCATATACATAGGTGCACATACATACACGTGCATGCACATATGTGTACACACACACAAAAGATTCTGGACATAAGAGGACAAATTAAACTTCTGAGGTCAAAATTCTAATTCCCAAGGAATTCATAAGAACAAATGTAGCAGTCAAAGGGCCTGGTAGTGGTTGCTAAACAACAAGGGATCGCCAGTCCTTTGAACCTGTTTTGACTCATCAGCAAGTACAGGAGTCCCACCTTCCAATCTACTCTGGCTTCTCATTTACAGGGAACCCATTAAACACTTACAACATGGATGCTTGCCATCAACCCACATGAAGCAATCCCTTAACAAAGAAGGCAGCTGAGATGGTATTCCAGCCTGCAATGACCACTGGGGAGTCTCTGCTCCTGTTGTGGTATTGAATTTGCTTGATGGGGGGCCAAAACCCAGGTGACAGGAGTTGTACAGAGTTTCAGAAGATCCCTTGGTAGCTCTCACCACACTTTCAGGAGCCCTGTGCACATGTGAGGTCAGAGGAGAACCTTGAGTACCAGCAGGCTTCATCTTTCATAGGCACGGTCTCTTGCTCACTGCCACTGAAGCCAAACTAGCTGGCTTGCATGCTTCTGGAGACTGTCCCGTCTCTGCTCCCCATCTTGCCACAGGAGCACTGGGATTACAGCTGGCTCATCCAGCTTTATGTAGGTTCTGCAGATTCAATCTGGTGTCCACACACTTGCAAAACAAAGGCTTTACCTACTGAGTGAGCCATCTCCCCTGCCTGAAGGCCACTTTGTGGTCCGTCAAGTGCTCCTAGAAAACACTGTTTTTCCCAGAGGATCTGAACATACCACAGGAAATAGAACAAGGCTCCATTCACTGGCAGGTAGAGGCTGTACTCGGGGTCTGGGCTGAGTCAGAAAGCAGAGCTCTCCAGCATGCAGTCTGTTCCAGGAGGGAGTCATGAAAGGCTGGGCCTTTAACTAGGAAGCCATGGAGTTGGGATATCAGAATGTCACTGAGAGCTAGACTATTGACTGTGCTCAAATGGGTTCTGGACTACTCTACAGCCAGGCCAGTATAGTAGTAAGAATATACCATCTGGCCTGGGGTGGGGGTGCGGTGCAAATAATCATCCACCCTAGTTTGTCTGTTGCTTTGGAAAAAACAGCACAGGGGAGGAAGGAGATGTCTGTTTGCCTCACAATTCCAAATTACAGTCCATCATTTCAGAAAAGCCAAGCCTTGAAACTCAAGCAGTTAGTCACGTGGCAGCCAAGGTCAAGGACAAGAGAGTAAATGCCTCCTTGTTTGCTTGCTTCAAAGTACTCAGGTTGCTTTCTCCACTCCTAACCTAACCTAGGGAACTACGACGCCACCCACGATGGGCCAGGTCTTTTCATGTCAATTAACAATCAAAACAATCTCTCACAGACCCTCCCACAGGACAACTTGATCTTGATAATTCTTCATTAAGACTCTCTTCTCGGGCAACTCAAGGTTCTGCCGAGCTGACAATCAAAACTAGCCATCACAGCATGCTCAGCCAACTCTGGGGCTCACGTTGAAGATAACACAGATAGAGAAGCATTTAGCAGAGCAGGGGAGATTGCTCATTCTGCAAAGTACCTGCCACAGGGCATGAGGACTAAGTTTGAGTCCCCAGTAGCCATGTAAAAAAAGAAATCAGGCAGGGCAGTATATTTGTATCTCTAGCACTAGGGAGGTGGGGTAAGTGGATCCCTGAGGCTCACCAACCTGTCTAGATAGTTAATGAGCGCCAGCTTCAACAAGAGATCTTGTCTTAAAATAATAGTAATAACTATAATAACAGTAATAATAATGAAGATATGGGGAATGATAGAGGAAAACACTCAACATTGACTGTGGCCTCTGTGCAAGCCTGGCACACACATGCACATCCACGTACATACATACAAATTTTTTTAAATAAAGAGAAGGACAAATTTCCAGTCCTTAAAAACATTAATATAACATTATATGATCCAGCAAGTCCACTCCTAGCATAGACTCAGAAGAACTGAAAACAGAAAATCAAATGCTGGTACAAGAACGTCCATAGCAGGGCTCTTCACAGTAACCAAAGAACAGAAGCAGCTCATATCCATCAACAGATAACTGATAGATAAAATACAGTGTATTTGCACATATGCATGCACATGGATTTGTTCAATTAAATCCATTTTTAAATGAAGTTGTGGCATAAACTGCAATATGGAATAATCTCAAAATTTTAGAGGTATGGGAAGCAAGAGAAGTCAGACCAAAGATTGTATAATTATTCTGTTCCATTCATACAAGAAACCAAGAGCACGCAAACCCAGAGGCAAGTGCAGGTTTGTGATGACCAGAGACTGTGGGAGGAGTGAGGATTTGCTTCATGGGCCCAGGATTCCCTTTGGGGGCAATAATAAAATGTTTTATGTCTTAGTTTATTTTCCCATTGCTATGATGAAATGCAACGTCATGCAGAGGAAGGCTGGTGTGGCTCACAGTTTAAGGTATAGACCATCATGATGGGAAGGGCTGGTCACATGGCACCTTCCATCAGGAAGCAGAGGGCAATGAATGCACGCTTTGCCTCAGCTCCCTTTCTCCACTTATTTAATCCCAGATACCAATCAGTAAATGATGCCACAGGCAATCATGGGCTCTTTCCATCCCAACTACTGTCATCAATATAATCCCCACAAGCATGTCCAGAAGCTGGTCTCCTTGATGGTTATAGATTATATCAAGGCAATAAGAAATACCAGTTTTCACATTCTGGTGTTAGACTGTGAACCAAATGTCCCTCGATTGTTCATTTTAAAATAGACTTTTTTTAAGGTCAGGAATCGGTAGTAGTTTTTATATTATGTGACTTTTACTTCAATTTAAGAAAATCAAAAATCAAGATGAGATGGTGTAGATCTATCTGGGCTGGTGTGGTGAGAGCCTTACTGTGGGGATCGGGATGAATCCAAGTGTTCCAGAGCCCTGCTGCCATCCACCCAGAGGATAACTGCCATATCCAAAACTCCTTTCCAATGCCCCATAGCCAGAGCTCTAAGAATAGAAATGTAGAACTCTCCACATCTTTCTGGAGCCTTCAAAGGATGCATCTGCTGATGAACCCTGACAGGAATATAAAATTCCTCTTTCTGAGAGACAGCCATATTCCACTAGAGAAAGGATCTTTAGGAACGGGTAGGGAAAGAAGGTAAGGAATTCAACCCACTCACGGTTCCCTGTGGGTCACTCTTCTTCTGGAATGATGCTTCTCCACCATTGAATCCAGGTTCTGTGTTTCCAGAGTTATGGGAGGGAGAGCAAAGGACTGCATGCACACTTCACATGCTACCTGGGAGATGTAGGTTCAAAGAGGATCTCGCCTTCCCTTAAATTCCTATAGACTCAGATGCCAGGCTGTGGTGGCGCATACCTTTAATCCCAGCACCCAGCAGACAGAGCAGGCAGATTTCTGTGAGATCAAGGCCAGCCTAGTCTACAAAGCAAGTTTCAGCACAGCCAGTCATATGGACTCTGCTTGAAATTAATAATAATAATAATAATAATAATAATAATAATAATGATAAACTGTTTAAGCATACAAAAATATGTAGAGTCCATTGAAGCCACAGGAAGCAAACTGGGCATGGTGACCCACATCTACAGTCCCAACCCTTGGGAGGCTAAGATGAGGATCACCACAGGTTTGAAGCCAGCCTGGGATACATAGTGAGACCCTGTCTCAAAAATAAAAAGTATGAGAAACACTGCAGTAATAACATCGATTTGTGAATTTTTTTAAGCTGCTGGCATATACCACTGAACTTGGATCCAGCAATTTTTCACCTGTGAAACAAAAAGATTAACCTCCCTTTGTGTCAGAATAGCTCAGAAATCCCTATCATGCCTCATCCCTTCCTTCTTCAGTAAAAGAAAAAAAAATAATATTAAATCTACTTTTCTCCAGCTGAGAGTTTATTTTGGTCCTCATAAAAATGCTAATATTAGTTCTCATTTTTCTGTCTCTCTTAATATTTCTCTCATTATGAGGCTTTTCTATAGAGATAAAAGAATTCTCTTTTGCACCACCAAAAACCAAAAACAAAACCCCCAAATGGCCAATTTTAAAGTGTGAAAATAAACACAGAGAAACACAGAAACCCGATGGCTGGGACTAATGAGGCTGTTCTTGAAGAGAAAAGAGCTAAAAATATCGTGTGAATATTAAGGCATGGGGAGTGTTGCTTCCTACTGAATATTAGGCCAATCCTTTCCCTATCCAAGAGGAATGAAAAGAACCTTCTAGAACTGGAACACTAAACCTGTGAATGCAAGAACTTTGAAAGAAAGTTCTTTTCACCAATGATGCCATTAAAACTAACTTGGCAGCTTTAACAAAATATCAGGCACCCGGCCAAGTATTAAGGGGCAGGGGAGCTGAGTAGTTCTTTTTTGAGAAGAAAGGAAGATTCCTCATTAAACAGTTATTTTATTCCAATATTTATATAAAGTCATCACAAAATTAAATATTTAAATGTGATTTATGCCAAATTTTTGGAAGGGCCTGAGACAGGATTTCTCTCTGTAATAGCCATGGATGTCTGTAGACCAGCCTGACCTTGAATTCAGAGATATCCACCTGCCTCTGTCTCCTGAGTGCTTGGGGGAAAAGAAATGTGCCTCCCCCATCCCAGCTATGCCAACCTTTCTAAACAAATATATGCTAAGGTAATAGCCACAGTGTGTTTTTAAAAGCCAAGAGAGTCAACTCGAGAAGTATAAACCTTGACTAGAATGAAATTCAACAGAGCTTACACTACCACAGGTAATGGGCTACTTTCCTTCATTAATAAGGTGTGACTACAAATCAACAAGGTGAAGAAAATATAGCCCAAAGGAGAATAAATAAAAAATAAGAAGAGAAAACTCATTGTTCTCCCTCATTTTAAAATATGTTTCAGGGGACTGGGGAGATGGCTTTATACATAATCACCAAAGCCTGATCAAAAAGCATTTGTTATCAACTGGCTGAAAAATAAGTAAATCACGGAGAAGCATGCAGTGGGGTACTACTTGGCCATAAGGAACAGACTCCCAATAACAGAGACCACGGAATCAACCTCAAAGGCATTCTACTAGCCAAGTATGGTTGCATGCCTATAATCCCAGGTCTTGGGAGGCTGAAGCAGGAGGATTGCTGCAAATTTGCAGAAGCCCCTGGCTACATAGTGAGTTTAAGGCAAGCCTGAGCTACATAGTATGATAAATGCTTTGTTTGTTTTCTATCAAATATGGCAAGCCCACCAAGAGCTAATTTTCTGTAAATCCCTCCCATCTTACAGAACATCTATGCAAATCTTTTCCTCTCCCCAAGCCCAGAAAATTTTTGTTCATGAGAAGGCCTTCCTGCATTCCCAGAACTTCCTCCTCTCCTGCATTTCCTTCCTGCTCCTTTCCATATAAGCCAATCATAAGTAGACTGTCAGGTCGAACACCAATGAGGAACAGCCAAGCCCTCACGCCCTTATGTTAGGGATAGGAGACAGAGGCCATCATGGCTATATGTGCTACTCACTAGCCCAGTCTGAATCATGGCACACCCTTTTTACAAAAAGAAATTGCCTTGAAAGTTACTTTGGCTTTGTTTGGGTGTCCCTTTGTGCAACAGCAGGAACATTCTTTTCCAACAATAGTCAAAGCCTGTCTCAAAGTTTCAAAAACAGACAACGTTGACAACGAAAGGGCAGAAGGATATTTGTGGAACAGAATAATTGTGATGGTGGTTTAAAACTCGCAAAAACAAAGGACAAAATGAGTGAATTTCACGTTCTGTAAATTATACCTAAAAAGAAGCATCTGAAAATCCAGCGGGAGAGCACCGATATCAAGGTGGAGATCCTGGGTCTCTCGCTATTGTCCCTGTGTTATGTCCTCTCTTCCTAAGGTAACATGGGACACATTTAGCCTTTTTCTTGTTCTAACACATTCAATTAAGAATGGGATTTTGTACCTTTGCTGAAAGCTAAGCAGAGTGAGGGAGTAGGGGAGACCTAGGAATCCTATTTCAGCATCTACTGTGCATTCCTTTTAGCTTCTCATCCTACATAGAAAAGAGGGACTGTGGAAGGTAAGCTGGCTGCTTAGTGGGTAAAGGTGATGGAAAAAGAGACTCTAATGCCAAAAGTGGTCCTCTGACCTTGGAAGCACTTGGTCCTAAACGAGATATCTACATCAAACCCCTCTTCTCAGGGTTTGGGGAACTAAGAGCCAGAGGGATGGATGACACCGTGGAAACAGTATCTTCCAGACACAACAGGCCGAATGCACATATGAACTCGCAGAGACTGTGGCAGCACGCACAAGGCCTGCACAGATCCAAGCCAGGTGGGTCGCAGCCCTGAGAGAGGGAAGTGGACAGGAGCCCCCATCCCTAACCCAGAAGCTATCTCCAATTGACTTCTGATTGTAAAAAAAAAGCAATGAGCTTTTCCCAGTGGGGTCGCTCTTTGTATAAGAATCACACTTAAGAGCAGGAGTGTGCCCAGCAGTCGATGAGAAAACAAAACAAACTCGGTGGTATTTTTGGAGATTTTTTTTGTCTTATTTTGTTTTGTATGAACATTTAATTTTTAACTTTCTGGTCTTTTGTTAGTACATTATAGTTCCAATTTTGTGTTTTTGTGGGGTTGTTTATATGTATGCATATGTCTTTGTGTGTACATGCATCTCATGGTTTTTCTTTGTTTTTTTAAATTTTGGTTTGTTTGATTTTACGTGACTGTTTTCTAAAGAGAGAAAGAGGCCATGGAGTTGGATGAGTGGGAAGGATCTGGGAAGGAGATAAGGGAGGGAAGACCCTGATTAGAATGTAACATAAAAATACATATATGATATATTAATATATATAGTAATTATATATATATTTTCAATTAAAAAAAATTTACAGATGTTCTTTGAATTCCACATCTGTACCATGCAATGTGAGTACACAGAGATAGACAGATGATAGATAGATAGATAGATGATAGATAGATAGATAGATAGATAGATAGACAAATATCATTTTAGCTTTTTTTAAAGAACTCAAAAGAAAATAGGGAGTAGATATATTTTGTCCTTGTAATTCCACCCAGCACAGAAAACTCATTCCATAGAGAAGTTTCAATCTGCCTCTGAAACCCAAAAGTAATTACAAACCCTTCTTCAAATTAACCACAAGAAGCAGATAAGTGCCAGCACTGGAATTCTAAAGGATGCTCTGGGCTCCAGGAGCGGGGAGCAGAGTGATGAGTGTCTCCTTCGGCGCCTTTCTCCACTCTTCTCAATTCCTCGCCCTCCTTTATAAGCTATCCCTTTTCTTTTCTCTTTAAGAAGAGAAACTTTCACTTTTTCAAACAGTTTGAAGCATCTATCCATTCAGATGGATAAATGAATAAATAAATAAAACCTGCCCATCCCTACCACTACCCTTCCCCTCGCCTGGCTGTACTCTGAAAGTCACACGGAGCAGGTCAAGGCACTAGCTGCGTAGCCATTGAGATAACACAAAGTCACAACACCTAAGCTTAGCTGGTCCCCAAGCTACAAGGCTCAGGGTAAATTTCCTCAGCTATGAAATGGGAGTGAGGGAATCCATATTCCCTTCTATAAAGACAAAGACAGCAGCTTGTGCTCCTGCAGGGCCAGTCTCTGCTAGGGCCTCCTCAAAGGGTTCTTTTAATTCTTCCAACCATCTTCCTAATGAATGAGGAAACAGCTTTTAGAACCGCACATTAGCTAGTGGTACCGTAGCAGGGATTTTCCTCGCGTGCCAAAGCATTTCAGGCTGCCATTTGTCTCTCCTGATGCTCAGGCTTTCCTAGAAACGGCATGACCAAGGTGTCTAGGTGCACTGAACAAGGACAAAGACAAAACGAAAAGCTACAATCTGCCCTGAAGGATCCTGATCTCAGGAGCTGGACAGATGGCTCCATTACGAAGCTTGAGGATCTGATCATGAGCCCCCAGTTACACATGTAAGCACATGACCCCAGTGCCGTGGAGGCTGAAACAGGAGAATTCTGGGAGCTTACTGGCCAGACAGTCTAAACAATCCATGAGCTCCGGCTTCAGTGAGAGATCCTGTCTGAAAAAAATACAATGGAAAATAATTGAGGGAGACACCTCTGGTCTCCTGTCTCAAGAATCCCTTCCCTTGGGAGATGAGAACAATGTCCACTCCCTCCTTATAAGGTCCCAGAGGCAAACTAAAATATGCTTCCACCAGAGGTCGACTTGGAGATGTGGTGGGTCTATTGTCCTTACTTACAGAGCATGGGTGAAGGGTTGCTTACAGAAGCACTGATGACCATAAAGACTGAAAAGTCTTTACCGAGCATGACAGTTTCCACAGCTGCATAGATACAGCACCCTCTTAACCATCCTGTCTTGAGCCTATGAACTCTAACACCTGCGCCCTATAGGCTAAGGTTTTGAGTGGTTAGGGCAAGATTTCATATAAATGGTTAGGAGGAGGAGCTGGAATTTCAGACAAAGTTCCAATGACCTTTCCCACCTCTTCTTCCTCTGAACAAACATCAACAATCTACAGGTCTGCCCCTGATGGTCTTTTACAAGCTGGCCCAGCTTATCTAACAAAGATGTGGTTGTTTTCCTCAGTGGACTAAATTCTACAATACTCCCACACATGTGCATAAGGACACACATGCACATGTACACACACACATAGCCAGCAAGCTCCAGTGACCTTCCTGTCTCCATCCCCTAGAAATCTGAGGTTACAGATGCATGCAGCTCCATCAAGCTTTTGACATGGGTGTTGGGATCAGAATTCAGGACCTCACAGTTAAGTAGCAAGCATTCTTACCTACTCTGCCATCTCTCCAGCCTTGAAAGGTATTTTTAAAGGGTTATTAGAAATATAGAAGCTAGGGCTACTAAATATATGTGTGTGTACATATATGCATTATATATTCATTTATTCATTCATTCATACATACATACATATGAAGGGGCTAGAGATATGATTCAGCAGTTAATAATTCTTGCTGCTCTTGCAGAAGACGTGATGAGTTTGGCTCCCAGCACCCACATCAGGTATCTCACAACCGCCTGTATTTCTAGCTTCTGTGACTTAATGCTCTCTTCTGGTCTATACAGGTATTCACATGAACATGTCTATATATACCTGCACATAAATAAACAAAACAAATAAATTTTAAAAATAATAAAATTCAATTTTTTAAAAATATTTGGGGCCAGGCAGTGGTGGCACATGCCTTTAATCCCAGCACTCAGGAGGCAGAGGCAGGCGGATCTCTGTGAGTTTGAGGCCAGCCTAGTCTACAAGAGCTAGTTCCAGGATAGACTCCAAAGCTACAGAGAAACCCTGTCTTGAAAAACCAAATAAATAAATAAATAAATATGGATAGTGGGGCAGTGGTGGCACACGCACTTAATCCCAGCACTTGGGAGGCAGAGGCAAGCGGATCTCTGTGATTTCAGGCCTGTCTGATCTATAGAGCAAGTTTCAGGACAGCCAGAGCTACACAGTGAAACCCTGTCTCAAAAACAAAACAGTAAGAAGAAAATATGGAATTAAAAAAAAAATTTTAAGAACAAACCTGGTACTAGGAGAAACGAATAAACAGTTAAGAATCCCAATGCACCGACCTCCCAAACATGACTCCTTCTCGACAGATGTTCAATAGGCCCCACAGCTGTGGCCCACCGAGGCCAGCTATCTATGCAGCCGTACTGTGAAGCACTTCTGAAGACTGGGGAAATCTGAAAAATCGTCGAGATTTAACCCATCCCACCTGCTCATGACCGCTTGCTTTCAGTTCACTGTAAAAAGCACCAGTTCCAGAGCTAGAGCTAAAGCCTCTGGCACGTGGGTCACTATGGTAACCGCTGATGAACTGTGATGTCATATGTGCAGGTCATCCATTAGTTCTAACCTCCAGCGGCTTCACCCAGTAAAGATCCCAAAGCCACAGCCTTGGGGAGTAGGATTCCAGAACTGCTTTGTCTCCACATGTGACCACTTCATAACCTCTGCAAAACTCATCCGTTCAGCAATGGGCATAGCACATAGGGCAACCCAGGCATGGCTTGGTACCACTTCTGGATGCGGCTCCTGTGTGGGTGCTAAAGCGCCCTCTCTCTGTCTCGGCTGGAATTGCTTTAGTAGGGAGAGCACAGGGTCTCGTACAAGGGCATCTAATAGCTATGGGTGACTGAGTTCAGTCAAAACAACCAGTGGGGACTGGAAAGATGCTTCCACTGGCTAAACACCTGTCTTGAGAGCTCAAGGATGTGCATTCCAGCACCAGAAATTGGGAGAAGTGACACATGTTTATAATGCAAAGACAGGCAGACCCCTGGGGTTCGTGAGCCAGCCAGACTAGCCTATTTATTTGACTTGACTACTTCCAAGTCATCAAGAGACCCTGCCTCAAAATAACATAGATGACAGCCAAGATTGCCCTCTGACTTCCAAGTGCACATGTATACACAAGACAATCTGTTCGTTCTTCATTTGTCATATTTCCTTGCTGCTCTTTGCACCTACTAAGTTGGGGAGGTCAGAAGAGAAGAAGGTCAATGTATTCTATGGGCACATCACTGGGCTGGATTTGTCTAAGCCAAAACCATCTTCAAGGCTAGTATCTGGATCTCAGCTTCCCATAGAGTGACACTCATACTCAGAGGAAGAAGTTACCAATTGGAGGGCATCCAGAGAGAGCCAGGTTCTGACCCAGGGATCCCCCAGTTGCACCCTCCCAAGGACCTAGACCACTTGAGCCTGTCTGGGAATTCCTGAGCCACGTGTCATATGCTCAGGAGTTGAAGGGGGTCCTCTCAAGCCTGACAATATAGAAGAACATGTAAAGTTACCTGTACCCCGTTCTTCCCCAGTAGATAATGCATAAATCAGAGGCTGGTGGTCAGAGGGCACTAAAAACCCAGACACATTTGTTAATGCTTCCTGGTTCTTTAATATATAACAAGGACTGAGCTGCAGTGATGGGGTTATGGGAAGGGCATGTAGGAAGACATCTTGCCTATGAAACTGTCATGCTGGTAGATGTTCCACTGGGGACCTGGATTCTGCAGCTGCTCCTCTGGGGTGAGTAACTTTGACCACAACTGCCTCCTGAGTTGAAGAGGATGTCTAAAATTACAGCCAGACATTCTGCTTTTTGACTCAAATGCCCTTCAACTGCAGGCTAGGTTTTTTTCCCCCATGGATGCTCATGAAATGAGGACACAGAGCCACTTTGGATGTTGGGTACCAAGTCATGAGCGGCGTAAGCAAAGACACTAAAGACCAAAAATGTGTTTTGTCAAGTGGCCAGGATGTGGAAGGTGATGTTTCCTATGAATGGCCAAGAATACCACTCACAGATATAAGAAAAGCATAGAAAATCAACTGTTACCTTCTTTTCTTAAAACTGTTACAAGAATTTTGACACTTTGAAAACTCTTTCATTTCAAAGGAAATGTCAGCTCACTGAGAATTTTACTGAGAAAACATTTATTTCAGAAGACGAGAACAAAAATTTTAAGAGTTAATTTGCCATTTTAAAAACTTATAACACTGTGGTTCTAGTGCAGAGAAAACCCTGAAGGGAACCAACCACAGACACTGATTTAACTGGTAAAACTGGATCTTACCCAAGAAAAAATTAGGTCCTTTTCTTATACTTCCTATTTGTGCACCACTTTACATTGCTCCAAAACTTTTAAGCATTCATTCTTATGCCATGTATAGTGGTGCACATCTGTAACCCAACACTAAGGAGGTTGCGGCAGGAAGGACCCAAGTGCCTAAACAGTCTGAGCGATGTAATGAGATTGTTGAGAGACAACAAGATGGCTCACTGGGAAAGGCATTTGCCACCAAGCCTAACAGCTTGCGTGTGATCTCTGAGACCCACATGGCAGAAGGGGAAAGTTGTCCTCTGACCTTCCTGCTGCCAAATAAATAAATAAAGATGTAAAAGCAAGCATCATCTCTATTTTCACACACTTCTTCATGCTTAGAGTAAAAACTTTCTGAGATTCTCATTTGTGATTTCATGGCATCTTAAAAGAAAATATGGCAGGTAGTTCATTTCAGAGATATGAACACTGAGGTTTAGAGACACTGAGTGACTCTCTCAAGACTGTAAAAACAATTCATAGAGAAGCCAGAGAGAGGGTGGTGGTGGTGCGTGCCTTTAATCCCAGCACTTGGGAGGCAGAGGCAGGCAGATCTCTGTGAGAACAAGTTCCAGGATAGCCAGAGCTGTTACACAGGGAAATCCTGTCTCAAAAACCAAACCAAAACAACAAAACAGAAAAAAATAAAACAAGTAAAAAAGAGAGATAAATTTGTACACTGCATTTGATTGCTGTTAGATACCACAATAGTGTGTGTGTGTGTTTTGTGTGTGTGTGTGTGTGTGTGTGTGTAAAAAGTCCAGTCTTTGTTAGCAATGTAAGGCAAAGAATTACAACCTTTGGTTATTAGCTAATCTCAGCCAGAGGCTGAAGAGTCAGTAGTTTACTGATGGCCAAAATTTTGCAAGACTGATTCCAACTCCAGTAAAACAAAACAAAAAAACAACAAAATGTTTAGTATGCCCCAAGGTGATGGGGCGGGGGGGGGGGGGTAATTGATCTCCAGGGGAGGAAGAAATAGAAATAAAATAGATCTCATGGGTAGACTACGGGCAAGTAGAGATGGGAACAGGATGAATTAGGTACAGGGTGTGGAGGGAGAGAATACTGGGAGAAATGATAAGAATTGGGGGGGCATTTCTGAGGTGAGGTAGAAACCTAGTGCAATGATAACTCCCAGGAATCCACGAGGGTGACGCTAGTGAAGACCCCTAATAATGGAGAAGATGGAGCCTGACCTGGCCATCTTCTATAACCAGGCAAGGCTTCCAGAGGAGGGATTGGGACTCAAAACCTTCAACCTACAATGAGTCCTGCCTGCAAGATGTGCTGGGGTCAAGGAGGCACAGAATTTGTGAGAATGGACAACCAAAGACTGGCCCAACTTGAGACTCACAATGAGAGAGGGAGCCCATACCAGACATTGCCTGGAGGGCCAGGAACCATAATCTGAATAGCCCAGAGACCTAGGATAGAACCAAGCATGCCCAGAAGAAGAAGAAAAAAAAAAAAAGTCAAGGCAATGATTCCTAATGATACTCTGCTATACTTGTAGACTGGAGCCTAGCATAACCGTCATCAGAAAGGCTTCATCCAGCAACTGAGGGAAGCAGATGCAGAGACCCACAGCCAAACATTAGGTAGAGCTTGGGAAATCCTACGGAAAAGGGCCTGGAAGGATTGTAGGAGCCAGAGGGGTTGCGGACACTAGGAGAACACAGCCCACAGAATCAACTAACCAGAGCTCATACCAGTTCACAGAGACTCAACCAACCATCAGGGAGCCTATTGGGTCTCAGCTAGGTCCTCTGGGAATGCTATGGTTGTGTAACTTGATGTTCCTGTAGGATTCCTAACAGTAGGAATGGGTGCTGTTTGTGATATTTTTTGCCTGATTTTGGGACCCTTTTTCTCCTACTGGGTTGCCTCATCCAGCCTTAATACAAGGAGATGTGCCTAGTTTTTTGTTTTTTGTTTTTTTTTATAACTTGACATGCCACGTTTGGTTGATACCCCTGGGAGGTCTGCCCTTTTCTGAAGGGAGAGGAGGAGGAGTGGATCTGGAAGGAAGGGTATGTGAGGGGAGGGGGTACTGAGAGGAGGGGGAGGGGGTACTGAGAGGAGGGGGAGGGGTACTGAGAGGAGGGGGAGGGGAAGCTGCAGTCGAGATACAATATATTAGAGAAGAATAAATTTAAAATAAATAAGTGTTTAAGAAAGAAAGAAAGAAAGAAAGAAAGAAAGGGATCTGTTCATCTGAACCAGTTTCAAATTAGTGTGCTTGATCAGAAGAAATCTCAAATGAGCTTAATGAACACCATTAACTTAAATAAAAACCTGCTAGGAAGTGCCCCCTTTTCTCCAAAAGGGCAGAAATTGATACATTTTTATCTTCTTTCCAGAGGATAAGTTCCTTAGGGAAGGTGTAATGAAAAACAAACAGGTGTCTAACCGCTTGCATATTTGGCAGAGGATTCGGTCATTAAAATAAAATAAGCTTTACAAATAAATACAATCCACGTTAAATAATCGCTGGCTTTCATGAGAATTCGACCACTGAATTCATGAGAATTCGACCACTGAACCACCTGTGTGCTTACCCTGACAGAAGCTCTGGTTAGAAGAGGAAGACTGGCCAGATGCTGACAACTGCCACCTTCCTGCATCCCTAACCACTTGGGGTTGGGGTGGGGGGGTTGTGTTTGATGGGTTGGTTTTGAGACAAGGTCACTCTGTAGCCCAGGCTGGCCTAGAACTTGAAATTCTCTTGCCCCACTGCCAGGATTACAGGTGAGCACCATCATGCTCATTTCTCTTATGTAGTGTCCACCTGCTTGCCGCTGTAGTCGAGTACCCCAATAGGACCTGGAATCATGAGGGCTTGAGTGAGTGTGAGAAAGAGGGGGACCAGCCTAGGATAATGAAGCAGTGACATCATGCAGGGACCAGTGTGTGACCCTCCCCATGAGCATCAAAAGAGGGAGTGCTTAGGCCCTTTATCAGCTTCCCTTCCCTGGATATAGAAGGGAGGAGAAAAACCAACAGGCAAGCCTCAAAAGCTGCCAGCAGTCAACCCCGTGGTCAACACAAGACAAAGACGGAGAAGCAGTTTGAAGATAAGGATAAAGAAACCATGCCCCGGCCACCTCTGTCACCTCTCATCATGTTTAACGGAAGTTTCAACCCCATTTGACCCTGTTTCCAGGTTCTGTAAGCTCCCATCATGCCACTGACACTTCAAGAAGCCGGTTTCAGAAACATGAAAATGACAGTTGATTAGTGATCAATAAGGTTTTGTTGTTTGTTTTGTTTATATTTCTCAAAACAAAAGGAGACCTCAGTGACAGGTTATAATGTTGCCATGGGCTAAACTACCTTTGTAGGGAGAGGGCGACACTGTCAGGAAGACGCTTCCTAGGCAGGTCAATTTCCACTCTCGGTCTGTGCAGCGAGCGTTATCCACACCCTTTACCCTCATCTGTCACTATCCTTGCATTTGTTTCTGGTTTGATTTGGTTTGGTGTGGGTTGGGTTTTGGTTTTTTTGAAGCCAACTACTATAGTCCAGGCTGGCCTTGAACTTGCCCCGTGGCCAAAGAAGACCTTGAACTCTGCCCTCGCCTCCCTCATCTTCTCATTTCACCACCACACCCAGCGTGTATTTGTAGGTAGGTTTCTGTTCTTGTGTTTTCTGTCTCTGCCTTCTCTATTAAGGTTACCTTCTGTGTATTGTTTTCTGATACCAAATTAAAATCACCAGGAATCAATTTTTTTATGGATTATAAAGCTCTGAATCCTCTATTAAGTTTTTTCTGGGTAACTGAGTCTGAAGTTCCCACTTGGCTCAGTTTTCCTCTGAGGAAATTGCAGCTCCTCTGCTCTCCCCACTCTGACCCCAGAGCAGGCCCTGCTCCTTCTCCTTGGGTGGGCAGTCTCCCTCACACAGCTAACCCTACCTTGAGCGGGAGCTGTAGAAGGAATCCAACTCTGTTTTGAACAAATTGCTTCTGAAACATTAGTGAGCCTTCCAGATAAATTGCCTTAGATATTGAACCAAATAGTTGTGCTTTTTCTGTTATCGTCTTTGGGGAGCAATAAAGAATGCTTTCTCTTGCTTGAATAATTTTCTTTATCTATTTTTAGAGTCACACAAAAATATCTCTGAGTTGTATTAAGTGCCCAATGCCTAATTAGCTTTCTCTTTTTACCTAAACTGGTTTAGATTGATAGAGCTCTCTCCCTGTCTGCTTATACTATACCCATTTCTCTCAACGAAGAAACTCAGGCATGCAAACATAGCAGCAGCTTGATAGAAGCAGTCAGACATCTCCCCGGGAAAAGCTATCATCTGCCAGGAGAGAAAACAAGTATAAATCCACCCTCCGACTTCAACCTGCAGGTCTGTCTTACACAGACCAGACTGTGTCCCTGATGGTTTAGATGACTCTACTAGGCTTTTGCCTACAAGAACGGTCGTGCAGAAAGTCCGTTTGCTGTCCATACCACACGAAACCCCATCGCCATCCCCGCTTTTCCCTTGAGGGAGTTAACATTTACTGAAAGCAGTTAACAAAGAAGAGGACAACAGCACTGAAAAAAGAATCAGTATCCAGCTTTTGCTACTATGGGGGTGGGGGCAGTTTGTAATAGAAAAGAAAAACAGTCTGTATACCAAGGTCAAGCCTCTTTATCCCTGCTCACCTCTATTTTACAAATGAAAGCCTATCTCACAGAAAGGGTGGCCTCCTCGTAGGTAAGTGGAGCTGCTCAGAGCATTCTTAACGTCTTCAATCATTGTATCAATCTATAGGAAACAAACTCTTCCACCCTAACTGTAAGAAAGCAAGCGGATCCCAGAGGCGTCCCACCTTCATGTGGTTTAATCTAGCTGTTTCAGATGGATGCTTTTTTTTTTTCATCTTTACCCTAGAGTAGCAGCTGTGCGCACACAAGGAGCTACCAATTTGCACACGGAAAACGTTTGTAGGTTCTTTGTGCTTTAACACACTTATAAAAGTCACGTTTATTTTCTGTCAGATCTCTCTTTGGACATTTCCAGTTCAAGGACGGTTGCTGGCCACCTCCCATCCCTCATAGTGTTACAGCTTTCTGAGACTTCCCAGGGCCCCTGCTTGTGTCCTGGCTACGAGAGCGTCCAGCCAGAAGGGCGACTCGGCAAGACCCAGCTTGATGCCCTCGAATGTCTCCACCTGTTCCGACATCGCCACCACCCAAGCTCAGACAGGGCTGGCAGCAGGCCAAGGAGGCAGCTGCCTCTGGCTGCCTTGTCAGAGCCCTAGAGGTGGAAGAAAGGAAGGAAAATGCCCCCCACGACCTGGCATAGGGCCCACCATCCTGCCCCCACTTATTGCATTCTTTACACACATCGGATCCAGTAGGTTCAGGAACAGAGCCCAGCTGAACATTGAGTACCCCACAGGGGACTCACAGAACCGATTCCTCTGCTCTGCCTAGCCTGTGCTCAGCCTGGGCATCCCCGAGGGGGCGCGCCACTTGGTGGTTGATGATACATTCACGAGTACCAGGGATGCGATGGGGTGACTGCCGGGCCCTGGAACACAGGACACGCCCCAAAAGCCCCAGTTGGCATTGCCAGGTAACTGAAGTGGAGAGCCGAGCCGCACTTGAAGGCTGAGCCCCCGGTCTACACCTACGAATTCCCTTCCTAAAGTAACAGAAGCTAGTTAGCATCTGGAGTACTGGAGACCCAGCCGCCGGAGAGAGGTTGAGTGTCACTGGGCGAGTGTAGGCTCCACTCACCTGGCAGTAGGTGCCGGAGACCCCAGCGGGACAAGTGCAGATGTAGCCGGCCTCAGCGTCGGCCGCGGGATGCTCCTGGCCGGCCACCGAACGCGGGGTGCACACACCCCCGTTCTGGCAGGGCTGAGAGGCGCACGGTCCCGGAGCAGACAGGGGCGCGGTGGGCACCGGGCTGGCCAAGCAGCCACCCTGGGGCCCAGCACCGAGCAACAGCGGCAGCAGGGCCAGCGCGGGCAGCAGCCGGGCACCGGGCGCCTGGGCTCGGCGGGGAGGCATGGCAAGCGGAGAGGACTCAGGAGCCAGAGAAGAGCTGGGAGCGGTGGCAGCGGCCGAGCTAGCGGCGGAGATGGCGGTAGCAGAGGCGCCAGCGGCTGGTGCTGCTCAGCGGGGCCGGACGCTTCCTGCAGCTGCAGGAGCCCGTGGTTCCCCCGGCAACCGCGGGAGGGGCTGAGGGCGGGGCCCACAGAGGCTGGGCGCCGGGCGGGAGGACCTGGGATGGGAACCCTTCTGCTCCGAGTCTCAGCAAGTTGCAGTGAAGCGGTCCACGGTTTCCAGCCTCAAGGGGTCAGAGTCGTGGGTGTGTCCAAAGGAAAACCGGAAGGCACAGAGATGGGGGCGCGGGCCCGGAGTGGATAGCGAGGCGATGCTGGGGTGGAAAGTGGGAGGAGAGGCCCCAGAAAGCTTGGAGGGACCGCTTCAGAGGACTCGCAGCTGCCACTCGCGACCTCTTGGCGCAGAATCTGTGAATCCGCAGAGGGACCGGCTGACCTCATTCTCGCGGGTGCCGCCCCCCCCCCTTTCACATTCCCAAAACACTTATCCCTGTCCCCAGCACGTACAGCTCTCGCACGCCACCGGCGAACACTGGCAGTCGACCTGGCGTGGACCTGACCTTGTACCTCCAAGACCGGCTGCGGGGCCCTTGTCCTTGGTGCTGAACCGACAGTCTCCTCTTCAGGCTTTGCGGAGCACGCTGCTCAGAAGGGTTGTAGTTCACAAGAGCTCAAAGAAGCCTGGGGTGGCTGGAAGCTGGGGGTGAAAGTGGCCAACCCTATTATTGAGTACAGGATGAAACAGACCCAGACCGGCTAGACTGAGACCCGTTGGTCACTTGAATTCCCTCCCAGAACACTATGGGAACCCTCTTGCAGTTTCGCAAAAGCCCTTCCATTTGCTACTGAACTTTGCGGGGAAGGAGATTTCACCGTGACCTACTTCAAGAGCTGTTGTGTCCTCTCCGTTAGGTACTCCTGGAGGTCAAATCCACTCGGCAAAGCTCATCCGGCTTTGTCTCCACTCAACCCGCCTTTCACAGCCTCTACTGTGAATAGACTCCAAAACTAGTTCCCCCTCTCTATGCAAAACTTAGAAAGGAGAGGAAGGGTGGTTGAGCTGGGCAAGATGGCTCACCTCTGTAATCCCAGTAGTAGGAAGGCGGAGGCAGGAGGGTCAGAAGTTTCAAGGTCAGCTCGGCCACCTAGGTCAGTTTGGGCTACAGAAAACCCTGGGAAGGAGGGGAGAGAAAGAAGGAGGAGGAAAAGGGAGAGAGGGAAAGAGGGAGGGGAGGAAGGACAGAAGGAACGAGGCAGAGGGAGAGAAGAAAGGAGCGAGAACAGGAGGAAAGGAAAATAAGAAAGGGAGAAAGTGACTCTTTTGGGTTAACAGACAGTAAATTTTCTTAGAGAACACAAAAGGTAGTTTTGAAAAAGGCTGAACTAATACAAAAGTAGAGACTTCATGAGGTGCTTATAGGCGCCACAGATCTAGAGACCAGGGGCTGGTGAAAGCCCTCTAGTGGAAGCAGAAGGCCAAGTGCTGGGCCCCTACCAAGCCAGCTTAGATCTCAAGTCTCAAACCTCTGTGTTTAGAAGATGCCAAAAACTCCGTGTTGCAGGGTGACCCCCAACCAGCTCTGTGCCCAGCAGGGGTTACCATTCCCTCCCACCTGCTGGCGTTTTTAGCTGAGACATCTGAAGTCCTAATTTTGTGCCTCTCCAGCACCCTCTGCTGGCCCTAACGTCAGTTCAGGTGGTTCTGGAGCTCTCTGAGATCTCCTCCCTAGAGTAACCACTAGGGTCATCACTTCCTTCCATCAAGATACAGACAAGAAAGCCAAAAAAACTTTTTGTTTATCAAAAAGGTCATAAACAATTAAAAGCACGTTTCCATTTATTAAGTTTTTTTCTAAGCAAACCCTTTCTGAAATGGGGAGATAAAGAGTAGCCTTATTTTCTGATGCTGATTTCTGAATTTTCTAGTATCATGTCTTTAATTTTTAAAGGATATACTGTGGGGGTGAAACACACCATTTTGTCTTTACTACAAGCTAAGTCTTCCAGCTAAAAGGAGAAACCTCCAATTTGCACTCATTAACTAACTTGGCCTGGAAAATATAATGAAATATATATTCACTGTGTATAGAAAGAACTGACAGACCCAAAGAAAATATTCCATCCAGATCCAACTTCATGAAACAATGGATATATTGGGATTATTACAGGGGTATCAGTGACACAGCTATGCTACCAGGAAGTCACCTGAACGACAGCTTCACCACAGAGAATTCCCACCCACTTGGATCATATAGTGGCAGCTGGGACTCTCCAGGAGGGGAGGAGCCTTATGAGTGAGTGTTCAATGCATCTCCCTATCTCCGTGAGAGAATATTAATAGGTCATCTTGTGTGGGACATCATAGTTGCTCTGCTTCAAGGTGGCAAAGGTCTTGTTCATTCGAGAGGAGACAGCTATATCACATATACAGAATCATGTGGTTGGTTCTGAGGAACAGGACATGGGTTTGTAGCTCCTGGCCCCATGTAGTAAACACCATGCAAGTATTGCATTACTGTTGTTGCTCTCATAATAAAATTTCCAGACTGTGACCTTCTGTGACAGCAGCCACAAAATGAAACAATGGACGAGACTGAAGACCCCCATATTGTAAGTTTTGAAGCATACGCAAAAAAAGCATGTCTTCATCCTTGTTCTGTTACTGTGAAGAGACACCATGACAGAGGCAACTCTTACAAAAGAAATCTTAACTGTGGACTTGCTTACGATTCCAGATAGTAGTCCATTATCACCATGGCAGGAAGTATGGTTGGCACGCATTTAGATACAGTGCTGAAGAAGGAGCTGAGAGGTCTACATCCTGATCTACTAGTAGAGTGAGAGAGATTAAACTGGATCATAGCACTAGCAGTAAGAGGCTGGATGCTTAGTCCAAAAGGAGACATCAATTGCATCCCCAGCTAAAAACCCAGCCTTCAAACACCCAAACCTATGAGGGACCATTTCACATCCAAACCACGGCACCGGATAGGGCAACTGCTTTTCTTGTGTTGCTGCAATTTGGGAGTGGGGTGTCACTTGAAAGATCTTCAGCCACTTCTTCCCGCCACCTTAACCAACCATCCATCCATCCATCACTTTTGCCACTCAGTAGTTCTCACTCCCTTTTGGGGCACCCACTATGTGGGTATCTCCCTGTTATGCCCTTCTGGGACCCCACCACGTGGGCAACTCTACTTACAAGTCATTTATACCTCTCCAACTGTTTTCCCTCAACCTGCACTAACCATTTGTCTCTCCCCTCCTGTGACATGTGTGTCACTATAGAGCTTCCTACTTTGTCTACTTTTACTTACAAAAGTCACACTGGTATGCCAGGAAGCTTCCGCACACCCTACGGGGCCCCCCATCGTGTGGAAAGGAACACCTCTTCTCTGGCACTTGGGACACAGCTGACAAGGCTCTCAGTCCACTCGGGACCACACTGGATTAAAAGTCTTGTTGCACTTACTCCCTTTGCTCCCTCAGGGCTCCTCTTAGCTCCTTCAGGGAACTTTCTTACTCCCCTTCCTCCACCCCGCCGCCAAGAGCCGCTTAGGTGCTCCTGGGTCTGTGACCCTTTCCTTGCCCCCTTTCCCTTGGAGCCACGTGTTTTATCTTTCCTAGTGTCCCCCTGGACCTGAACATTATAAGTTTCCTTGTCTCCCCTAGGAACTGCAGGGCTAAGTCCCTCAGCTTGTTTGCCCAAGTGGCTTTTGCAGTATTGAAACCTTCCCTTGGGTGGAGTGCCTGCTGGTTTTCTTCCTTGTCCCTTGTGGCTACACTCTTCTCTCTTAGCTGCCTAACCCTCCCTGTGGCAGTTTGTTTTATGACCTTTTTCTTGTTTTCTCCTTGGACTCAGAGATTTTCTTAAAGCCTTAATGTCTTCCTGGAAATGGCTTGGCCTCAGTATATATAGCATGCCGAAGATGGCACACTCAAGTTCCAATTTCTCTCAGCATCCTTCAGTCCCTATCTCTAACAGGATGTGGCTCACATACCAGGGCCTCTACCCTGACCTCTCCAGGGGTTGTACTGCCCTTCCCTTGGAGGCTCTTCTATATATCATCCAGACATTTCAGTTACATGTCCCTTTTGTATTTTTGACCTCCTGACTGCTGCACCCCTCTTCCTTCTTCTCTCCCTCTGCCAACATGGCAGAGCTCAGTCTGGTCATGTCCACTCTGGTCTCCCGGATGTCCCTGCCTCTATCTATGTGCTCCCACATATCTGCAATACACTTTCTCCTCCATCGTACCTAGGAGCAGTCATTCCTTTCTTCATTAATAATGCAATTACTCATTTGCATGTCCAAGTACATACAGTTAGATTAGTTCATTCTCAACTGTCATTGAACAATTCCTCAGTGCTGTCTGAGACAAGTTCTCTCTCAATGTTCTTCTTTTTTTGACTTGTTCTGACTTGAATTTAACCACTGCTCTGGCAGCTCTTTAAAGTAATTTCTTGTATATTATCATTCTCGTATTGATTGGGTCTTGGGCAGGTTTAAATGAGAAGTCTT
This sequence comes from Microtus ochrogaster, assembly GCF_000317375.1. Taxonomy (NCBI): domain Eukaryota; kingdom Metazoa; phylum Chordata; class Mammalia; order Rodentia; family Cricetidae; genus Microtus; species Microtus ochrogaster. The sequence continues at coordinate 48,967,049 of NC_022030.1, read as the reverse complement.
GAATATAAAAGACTTGAAAGAAGCAGACCTTCCCTATATAAATATTTCATAAAGCACTTGAAGTACAACCAAATGGAAATCAGATCTCTCAGATGCCTGAGAGCAGGGGAGTTAAATTCAGTAACTGCTCTTAATTCCAACATACTATGAGAGATGTGCCCTACCAGAACACAGACTCTTAGGAAGGAATTGGGCCCAGTGTCCTACAGAGAAAGAGGCACAGTTCAAGCCCACCTCTATGGTGCTATGAATGGCTCTAGTCTTTGGTTTTTCCAAGGTCTTTCCTGCTGTGCAAAACAGTGCATGCTTTCTGTTATCATGGAGGGTATTTCCATTAATGGCATAAACAAATTAAGGGTTTATTATGTGCACACAGAGGTTTAGAAGTTGTTGGTTCAGGGTGGTTCTCCTGGGTTCCAAGGGAACATCTCAAGAACGTCCAAACTATCCAAGCAAGACTATCATCAGCACTGCACAAGGTGGGACTTCTGCTGTATACACCCCCCTTCACTTCCTCTCGGGTAAGTCACCCTAATTCTGCTTTAGAGGAATCATCCCCATTGTTTCTAAGCCCATTAACTCAGAGGAAAACAGCCCTTCTTCATAAGCGGTCATGTGATTTAGGCCACTGCAACCCTACTCACTTCACGCTGTTTTGATAATGTGTTCAAGTCATCAGTGCCTAAACTCAGTAAACCTGTCACTGGCAAAATGGCTCAGCAGGTAAGGGCGCCTAAAGCCAAGCCTGACAACCTGAGTTTCACCCAAGGATGCGCATAGTAGAAGGAAAGAACGGACATCCACAAGCTGTCTTCCAATACACACACACACACACACACACACACATACACACACACACACACATTCCAAAGCCCAGTAAGTCTGGCATAAAAGCCGTGGGTGAGGGAGGTTGTGCTTAGGACAGAGGTGGCGAAGTTGTACCCTCAGCAGGAGACAGTGAAGCCACCTCTACAGGTAGGAGGAGATGACCTATAGGGTGGAAAAATGAAAGGCTCAGCTCTACAGGCTTCTAACTACACTAAAGATTACTTCTGTTTCTATCGTTATGGCACATCCTTAAAAATTTAGAGGCACCATAGAAGTTAGCTGTCCCACTCCTGAGTTTGTGGACTGGGATGCTTATGCGTCTCTGTATTGCTGCACTGTCCACAACAGCTAAGAAATGGACTCACCTAGATGTCCATCAACAGATGAATGAATAAAGAAAATGTGGGTCATGCCTACAATGGGATTTTATGCAGCTGTTTAAAAAAAATAAAATGACAATTGCAGGGAAACCAGGCTTAGAAGGACAAGCACCGCATGCGCTCTGTCTCATCTGTGGGACCTAAATTTAAAAGTACATGCTTGTGTATGTTTCATTTGGGGGGTGTCCCAAAACTAGAAGAACATGGGAGAGAAGGAATTAATAGAGATGGGAATTGGAGAAGGTACTAGGATGCAGATACTGAAAATCAGGAGGGGGAACAGAAGGGGCAACAGAGGGGAAGAGGAGACAAAGGAGAGCAGGGGGAGGGGGGATGAGAACACACTATAATGCTGCACATGTATGAAGATGTCATGATGAAACCACACCTAAATAATGGTCTTTCTGACCAAAGGGGAGCAATTAGCCATACATTTCTCCTGGGTCTCCTGAACTTTAGTTTTCAGGGCAATATCCACCAAGCCTGATGACCTGAGTTTGATCCCCAGAACGCACACGGTGTAAAGAGAACAAACCTATCACAATTGCCTTGATCTGTATGTTAAACTCACCCCACACCCAGCCTATTCTCACCCCTTCACCTCTCTTATTGAATAATTGTCATGGAAGCAATTTTGATGTGCAGTAAGAACGAACCTCTGTGATCTAATCTTCTTAAAAATAATAATACTAGCAACACTTATCAAAAATAACTGAGAATCAAGAATTAGATAGCTCAGTAGTTTCTTAGAACCTGTAATGTGAGAAACTCCAGCTCCAAGAGATCTGAACATCCTCTCTGGCCTCATGTGCACAAAACCAGAGACATACATGCATACAGTTAATTGAAAAATAAAGCTTTACTAGCACTTTAGAAGCAGAGGTAGGTAGCTCTGAGTGTGAGGCCAAGCTGATCTACAGAGCAAGTTCCAGGACAGTCAGGGCTACACAGAGAACCAAAAATAAATATCTTTTTATATAATTATTTCTTTTATTTGTTATGTGCATTGGTGTTTTGCCTACATGTACGTCTATATGAGAGTGTCAGATCTTGGAGTTACAGACAGTTGTGAGCTGCCATGTGAGTGCTGGGTCCTCTGTAAGAGCAGTCAGTGCTCTTAACCCCTGAGTCATCTCTCCATTTCCATAAGTAAATAGATCTTTAAAATTTTCTGAGAATCAACTGAAGTTCCCATCAGAGGGAAGCTTATTTAAGAAAATGAAATTGATCTCAGTTTTTACAAATTAAATTTTAATTTAAACATTTAAGTAAAACAAAACTCAATAAACTGAGATGTCTAAGAGTTCTGACACACCTGGCAGTCTAGACAGCAATATACATTTTCTGGAGCCGTGTGCTGCCTAGAAAGTATCAAAAAGGCAATGATCTCTTACCTTTGACTTTGAGTTTCTGCATAAGCCAGAGTTTTACACTACCTCCAAATACTGAAAATATGCTTCATTGACAGAGTGCTTCTGTGTATACACACACACACACACACACACACATTCACACACCACCCTTTATACACACACACACACACACACCAGCACCACGCCAACACCACACCACACACACATGCACATACAGGGTCCCTTAGGGAAGGCTGGGCATTTAAAAAAACCTTTCTCTAACTCTTAGCTTTGTCAAGCTAACAGAGGAAGGATGTATACTTTACAGAACTGGTCTAGAAAAGTCACTAAACCATAACCACCACTAACAGCAGCCAATTCCACAAAGGGAAAGAAATCTGATTTCCAGACGTGCTGCATTATATTCCCAGCATTACCCAATTTTAAAAAGTTGTAAAAATAAGCAGGAGAGATAGTGGGTAGAGAAGCATTCAAAGCTTGAAAATTATGCTTAAAGATTTTTAAAGTTATGAAGGGTACCATTTAAATACCCAAAAGAAAAGATGTCATAAATTAAAGAAAATTCTAAGAAAAAAAGTCTCATCAAATAGGGAATAGCAATAAAGGAATGAAAATTATGAAGGAAAAAGAAACAGAATTTCTAGGGTCAAAAAGTTCAATAACTGAAATAAAAAAACCTCAGTGGAAGTGGAGACGCAGCAGCATATTTGAACAAGCAGAATAAAGAATTACTGAACTTGAAGATAGATCCCTTAAGAGAAATAGAAAAAAGAAAAAATTAATAGCACCTCAGAGACCTTGAGACATTGTAAGAGTTCAATATATGTATAATGTGAGTCACATAGGAGGAAGGGGAGAAGGGACGAGATGAGACGTTTGAAGGAATGTTCCTCAAATGTGTTCAAGACTTTGCTTTCAAGGCAGCACTAGTGGGAGGTGATAGAACCTTCAATAGATGGCACCTAGTGGGAGATTTTTGGGTCATTGGGGGTCATTCCCCAAAGGGATATGTGGGGTCTGGTTCAGTCTACTTTTCTTTATAAAATTCTGACTCGTGGTGGAAGCAGTTTGCTCAGCCACACACATTATCATTGAGTATGCTGTGTAGCCTAGCACAATGGGTCCACCCAGTCATAGGCAGGAACTTCAAAAACTATGAATCAAATTAACCTTTCATTTCAAAAAATTTCTTTAGATTTATAAAGAGCTTACTAACGTGACAACTGACTTCATATCAAAACCAATACCGACAGAGCAGTGGATAGCATATTCAAGGACATGAAAGAAAATGAGGGGATATAAAGATGGCTCAGTGGTTAAGAGCACTGGCTACTCTTGCAGAGGACCCAGGTTCAGTTCCCAGTACCCACATCAGGCAGCTACAACTACCTCCAATACCAGCTCTGGGGGATCCAATGTCTCTGGCCTCAGTGGGCACCCACACTCAGAAGGACATACCTGCACACACATATACATGTAATTTAAAATAATAAAAATAAATCTTAAATTTTATAAGAGCTTTAAAGATTAAAGAACAGGAGGGATTGGGGGTGAAGAGGAGGATCCTGGCTGAGGACCGATAGTGATGAATGGGAAAAGAGGAGGGTTGGTGCCTCAGTCTCCTAGATATCTAGGTACTGTGAATACAACCTAGGCCACATTTGCATTCTGGCCATGGCTCTGCCACTCGCACAAGCCTGCACAGGTCCTTGAACTTTCATTGACATCTCTCTTCATCTGTAACACAAGACTCCCGGGTCAGATGACGGCTGAGATTCCAGTAGTTCCACAGAACAGCCTTCAGAGAGGCCAGACACTTCCACAGCCATTCGATAACTAAATTAGACCACCTGGGAGGTAGCTGCTTTTCTACCAATGATAGAAACCACTGGAGAGCACAGAAGTCAGGGAAAGTCAAATTACACCTGAGAGTACTTACACCTTCAGAACTGATGGGATCAGAAAGAACAAGACCTAGACAATCCACTAGTGTTGCTAACTTGAAACTCCAAACGTAACCCAACACTTTAACAAAATACCTTCTCTCTGGTTTTGTTTTTAAGTGATTCACAGCCACAGAGAAGTGTCTCTGAATATTTAAATATGCTTCTCAAATATTAAGCAGACCCCTCAGGCCAAGGACGTGGCATATTTATTCTGTCTCTTTCTCCCTTCCTTCCTCCCTCCTTCCCTCCCTCCCTTCCTCCCACCCTTCTTTCTCCACCACCTATATCTGTCTGCAAATTCATCTGCCAAATTCAAGACTTTTAAGAAGGGGCTAGAGAGATGCTGAGCCATTAAGAACACTTGCTACCCTGGCAGAGGACCCAGGTTTTGTTCCCAACATACACATGGAGGCTCACGACCATCACATGGAGAGTGTGTTTTCATCCAAATTAGCTTGTTCCTGAGGGTCGGAAAAGAGCCCCTCACCTAGAATTTGATCTAGGGAAATCTCAATTCCCTTCACTATTTCCTGCTGTTCTAAGAGTCTAGCCTCTTGCCTGAATAAGCATTTCCATTTCAATTGCAGTCCACTCTCAAGTACCGCAAAAGCTAACTGAAGCCAGTCAGAGGGCGTGACTCTGTTTGTCGTGGCCCAAGATTTTAGCATCTCTTTTTTTTTTTTTGTGGTTTTTCGAGACAGGGTTTCTCTGTGGTTTTGGAGCCTGTCCTGGAACTAGCTCTTGTAGACCAGGCTGGTCTCGAACTCATAGAGATCCGCCTGCCTCTGCCTCCCGAGTGCTGGGATTAAAGGCATGTGCCATCACCGCTCGGCGATTTTAGCATCTCTTTAACAAAGGAGGCATGCATCCAAAAGTCATCACAGCCTGTTTAATTTCCTTGAGATCATTCATACAGACAGGCTCATATGTATCTTCCTTGATGACCCTAGGGTTTCTAGAACCAACCACTTTCTCTGTTGTTATTACTGGAAAGGCAGGTAGAGCTGTAGGTAGAGCTTTGTGGGAATTGTCCCAGAGAGATTTACCCACAGATGAAGTTAAAATTTGCCTTTCTACCCTTTGCTCTTCTTCATCAGAATTTAGAAATTCCTCAATCTTTTCAATTCTATTCACCATTGCCTTCTGCAATGTCTGAATCTCCTGTCCAGAATTATGTTCTAAAGCCTTCATTGAGGATTCTAAAGTATGAAGTTTGTCCATTAGAGATAACATCTCATCTTTGGACATAATTTTTATGGCATAAACCATGCCTTCTTGTATTGACAATCTTTCCGTCAATCTGTCATAAGCTTTAGACAAAATTCGATTGTCACATTCAGCAGTTTTGATTCTCTCAGTTAATGTTTCAGTTCCTACAGAAAGGGACTGAAGCTTACGATCCAAATCAGCTGTTCCTTCTTCCATAGTAATAAATTTCTCCTTAACATCAGCCTGTACCTTTTCTAAATTTTGCTCAGTTGATTGAGTCATGTTAAACAAAGATCTGTTCTCTTCCTGGAGAACTTCAAACTGATTCTTGAGAAGATTGTTGTCATTCTCAATTGTTTTTAAGCATTCAACCTCTGCCTTAAGAATCCTGGATTCATCTCATAAAGACTTTTGTTGCGGGAGGTCCTTCCGCTCCTCCAGCCTATAGCCGCTGAGATACCCGCCCATTGGGGCGTGGTCTCTCTCCCTTTAAAAAAGCGGCCACTTCCTTCTCTCGCTCTCTTCACTTCCTGCTCGGCTGGCGGCTAGACTCCCTTCCTGGTCGTACAGAGGGCTGACGGTGATCTGTAAGTTTTTTTTCCCCTTTAAATAAATACTACCCTATTAATTATAATTCCAAACTGCTGTGGCATCGTTTGTGACTTACGTCTACAGACTTTATCATATTTCTATTATCAAACCATATATTACCAAGGGAAACTACGAATCCCAGAAAGATCCATGGATGTGGGGTGACAGACACCTCTTGTAAAATCTCCCAAATGGTACAATCAAAAAGGCTATTAAAGTCTTGAATGGTAACGTTTTCAGACATTTTTAATCAAATCAGAATTTATTTTCATTTATAAAAGAAAATTTTACCTGTAATGACCGATTCCTGCCAGCAGATGGTTGTGGGGGCAGAGTGCATGTGAGTTTACTTGGTAGGAGTCTGAGCCGGTCTGAAAAGTCTACTCAAAACCCAAAACTGAAAGTCAACTGTAAACATCAGGGGGGAGGGCCAGGAAACGGGAGAGAGAGCCAAAGTCGAACTAAGCCACCCGCAGGGAGGGGGACACAGGCAGTCACGTGCGCAGAGTGGCGTTGTGTACTGATCGCGCTGTTACAGAGGCGCTTGTACCCCTGTCGGGCAGGGCAGGGCGCAAGGGCCAATTCAACTATTGCCAAACTGCCCAGGGCTAAGTCGCCCATCAGGAGTCCGGTTTGCCGACTTTCTAGCAAGCACCAGGAAAAATCGAGTCGCTGCAGATGTTCAGTGACTCAGAATCACAGTTGCTTCTGCCAATGTACTCGGGCAGAATGAACCGGCGAGGAGCTGTGCTGAGAGGGTACAATCTGCGGGGAGGAAGAGGCCTCTGGGGGGGCAGCTGGCTCCCAGCACTCGCCACCCAGGAGGCTCTGATTAGGGGTGGTTATCTGCAAAGCCCCACATTAGGTGCCAAGTGTAATGGTGTAAATGAATGCAGGCAGATTGTAATAATATATACAGCTTTAATGGGGAAATAGACTTACAGAACCACAGGTTCCCGTGGAGAACAGGAAAGCAGAAGGGGCGGTTGGGAGCACGCCTGCAATCTTTATAAGTAAAAAATATCCTCGGGAGACCCCACCCCCTGCTAGCAAGGTGATTGGCTGGGTCTCTCCTACAGCCTTGGTGAGCTCCCAATAGATCAGCTCCACTGTCTCAGTGGGTGGGTGCCCCCTCGTGGTCCTGACTTCCTTGCACATGTTCTCCCTCCTTCTGCTCCTCATTTGGACCTTGGGAGCTCAGTCCACTGCTCCGTGTGGGTCTCTGTCTCTATCTCCATCCATCGCCAGATGAAGGTTCTAT
>NC_022030.1:48933178-48953124 GCF_000317375.1 Microtus ochrogaster | reverse complement strand
CCCATATTATTCTTAGGTTTGGTCTTTTTATTGTGTCCCAGATTTCCTGAATGTTTTGTGATGAGAATTTGTTGGATTTGCTGTTTTCTTGGATCAGTGCGTTTATTTTCCCATCTTTTTTGCTTTTTCTTTTATATTACTTTTATTGTCTCTTTAAAGACTATTATTTTAAATCTATTTCTTTCTATCACTGCCTATAGAAAGAAAATGGTTATTTTCTTTCTTTCTTTAGCTACAAACATTGTAAAACACACTGGAACCTATTTAGAGGTTTTTGTTTGTTTTGGTCTGGATCTCTTACTGCAGCTATTAGCCTTTTTTGATGGCACAAGCAAACTTGAGGCCGTTAAACTACATCTTGGTCCTCTGCAAGTTCAAGCCAAGCCCCAAACTTGTACCCTGGTCAGAGATTGACTGAGAACTGTAATAAACCTTTCTATCTATGAATGCTGGTACTTAGTTTGCCATTCCTAGTTTCTATTTAGCGCTCCTAGTTGAACATCAGCGCCTCTTAAAGGAGCTGTGGGTTGTTTTGTTTTTCAAGTTGGAACACCAAAATATTGTGTGGTATTTTACACTTTTGGTTCTTTTTGAGGGGTCCACCACCCAGCTCCCAAATAAATCATACACAGAGGCTTATTTTTAGCTTAGCATGTTTCTTGCCAGCTTTTCTAACTTAAATTATCCCCACTACCTTTTGCCTCTGGGCTTTTACCTTTCTCTTACTTTTGTAAACGGTACTTTCACTCCTACTCCATGGCTGGCTGGGTGGCTGACCCCTAGAGTCCTCTTTTCCTTCTTCTCTCGGTTTTTCATTCTCTTTGGTCTCGGTTCTCCTATTTATACTCTCTGCTTGCCAGCCCTGCCTATCCTTGCTCCTGCCTCACTATTGGCAGTTCATCTCTTTATTAGACCTTCAGGCGTTTTAGGCAAGCACAGGAACACAGCTTCACAGTTAAACAAATGCAGCAGAAACAAAAGTCACACACCTGAAAATAATATTCCCCGACAAGAATCCAACTCTGGTTCTCATGCATACTCAGTAAGCACTCTTTTTATTTTTATTTATTTATTTTTTGGTTTTTCGAGACAGGGTTTCTCTGCGGCTTTGGAGCCTGTCCTGGAACTAGCTCTTGTAGACCAGTCTGGCCTCAAACTCACAGAGATCCTCCTGCCTCTGCCTCCCGAGTGCTGGGATTAAAGCCGTGCGCCACCACCGCCCGGCTCTTTTTAATTTTTTTAAAAAAGAAAACAAACTATGTTTTTTCATTTTACATACTAATCCCAGTTCCCACTGCCTCTCCTCCTCCCATTCCCTCAACCTTTCCCACCACCACCCCCCTACCACTCCTCCAAGAGGGTAAGGCACACTGCTTTGAGGAAGGTCCAAGGCTCTCGATACTATAGCTAGGCTGAGCAAGGTATCATCCAAAGAGAATGGGTTCCCAAAAAGACAGTACAAGCAGTAGGGATAAATCCTGGTGCCACTACCAGTGACCATACAGTCTGCCCCAGCCATTCAACTGTCAACCACATTCAGAGGGACTAGTTTGGTCCTATACTGGTTCTTTCCCTGTCAGGTTGGAGTTGGTGAGCTCCCTTTAGCTCGGATAAGTTGTTTCAGTGGGTGTCCCCATTATGGTCTTGACCTCTTTGCTCATATTCTGCAAGCCCTCTTAACTGGTGTCAATTAACTTTCAGAGCACAGAATCTTTGCGAATCTTGTCAGCATATAACCTTTAAAATTACAGTGTTGTCATGCATAGATTAATGCTGGTTTTGACACAGGTCCTTGTTAGATAACCCAAAATTTGACCTCAAACTTGAAATCATCCTACCAAAGGCTTCCTAGCACTAGGACTGTAAAAATACACCAGTATACCTGGCTATGTGTATGGCAAGAAAACTAACATTTGGGAAGAATGTGAAAAAATAATTTAAGAAAAAACACTATTAGCAACGAGCAATTGATCTTTCCTCAATCATCCTGGCAATGCTGGGGTGAGCATTAATCCCTCGGTATTATACGGAAATCACAGCCTCTGCACACTTGAGTCACATACTCAGCCTAATGTGTGAGCTTCTTTTCTACTGAAGCCTGCTTGCACTTGCTTCAGGCTGCTGCCCCACCATAGCTCTTCTTCAATTGTGAACCAAAGGAGGCATGATGGCCAGGAAAACTATAGCAACATCATCCCAGGCAATAAATAGCTATAAAAGGCAATATATAGATCTCTGCTATAGCCTTCAGCATCACCTTTAATCTAACCTCATCTATCAACGTTACCCTCAATCCCAGTGGTAAAGTTTTAAAGATTAAACATACATGGGGCGGGGGGGGGGAGTTTCTCTTGCCGAGTTCCACGTGGGAAGGTGAGCACCACTTAGACAGCACTGACGTCTCAATCTTTCTTACATAAGTTGGGAGAAGGATAAACCTCAAGTTTACATATCTGGCCAAGACTCTTGCAAGAAACAGCACAAGCTTCCAGAAAGAGGGGCATGAGACCTTCACAGCTGCACACACCCTACTCTGCACCTGGTACACTTAAATAACAGTGGCCTACAAATGGATACTGTTGAATACTAGCCTACCAACTGCCATTAATATTTAAAAGGTCCGTGCTGGGTAGATTTAAGAGCACACACCGCTCTTGCAGTGGAACCGTCTGGTTCCTAGCACTCACATCATGCAGTTCACAATCACCTATTAACTCCAGCTCCAGGGAAAGATGACATCTCTGGCCTACTGAGTACCTACAACTCATGAGCACAAACCCACACACATATACCTAACAAAAATTAAAACTAAACCATCTACAAAGTCACTTAACATTCAGATACCAATTCCCAGAACAATTTCAACCTCGAAGTGCTGCTCCCCAGTCCCCAAACAGGGCTGGAAATATAGCTTCACATTGCAAACTCTTACTTAGCAGCATCTCTCAACTTTTGACAGCCATTTTTATAGGAAAAAGTGCGTTCCCCTGCTAGGCAGTAATACCAAGACAATACCCAAGTTTGTGTTTACATCCCGTTTACTAGCCCAGATCACTTTTTGTATCAGAGTTAGACTTTATGTGGACATTTGTCATGGGTAGAACAGTCAGTCAGGATATCTGTCATCAAAAGACTATGTCGCTGCACATTGTCAAGTGTTTTTCAACAACTCCAAAGGCAGAGGCTTCACTCTGTTGAAATAGGAGCAGTGGGGCTGCATCCCCGGCACCCGGCCGCCCACATGGCTAGCTCTAGCTTATGTCCCGAAATAACTACACGAAAACTGTATTCTTTTAAACACTGCTTGGCCCATTATATCTAGCCTTTTCTCGGCTAACTCTCGCACCTGGACTAGCCCATTTCTAATAATCTATGTAGCCCAAGAGCTGGTTTACCAGGAATGATCTTAACCTGCATCTGCCTGAAGCAAGCCGCCAGGTCAGACATGCTGAATCTTTCCTGGTAAGACCGGAGCTACACAGTTTATTAGAGATGGGTTGATCGGGATATCAGAATTAGCCAGTAAGGGCTAGAGCTAATGGGCCAAGCAGAATGGGCCAAGCAGTGTTTAAAAGAATACAGTTTATGTGTTGTTATTTCAGCGCATAAGTTAGCCAGGCAGCCGGGGTGCTGGGGACGCAGCCCCGCCGCTCCTATTACTACAAATGGATAGGAGTCCCTTAACAGTGAACACCTTGCTCCACTCTCAGCAGGTGTTCTAGGCAGCCTACCCCCAAGTTACTTACCAGAAGTAGCTTTCCAAAAAAAACCTTCCACACACCACCTTTCAGGAAACACCCTCTGGCTGTACATAACAAAACTAACCATGAAGGATAACGCTGTTTATTAAAAATATAATAGGAAGTCAGGGCATCGATGCAATTTTACATACACATTTGTAGTCTGAAGTTCCATTATTCCAGCAGTTCATATAAATGTTTCAGATCAAAAGAGAAAAAAAACACTTTACAGAGATGATCAGTTTCTTATCAGTTTGGTTGTGAGTCCGTTTCTAGTAAAAATAAAACTCCCTCTTCCATTATTGAAGAATGTCTCCTTGATACTGAACAAGTCTGTAAGCATTAAGGAATTTCTTCCTGCCATTAGTTGTTCATTTTAACTTCTCGGCATATGCCAATTTTCCGACGTGGTTAAGTGCTATGAGTTGCCCGCTATTACTGTTTGGGTAACTGGGACTTTCCAGTGACCTGTCACCAGGTTACTCCTTACTGTGGATACCAGCTACAGCAATGTCAATGCTGTATACCATTGACACCTATATACCACCATTTCTCAAAGAATCATACAGAGCACGACAGTTCAAGACAATATTCTCATTACAACAGGGAAAACAAAAATGGGTCAGAAAACCAAAGTGTGAAAGAAACAAATGGAGGCCATTTCTATTAATGGAACACCCAGAAGCCCTCAGGAACCTCTAGACATATTAATACACATTTCCTCCCAACCAGTCTTTAACGCTTGCTTCTTGGAATAATGGTGAACATCCTATTTCCTTAACTTGATACTTACTGTTAAGAAATGGAAAAAAAAAATCAAAACAAGGGAGAACACCAAAAATTCAATTTGCTGGTTATGGGCTAGGGAGATAGTTCAGTGGGTCGAGTGCTTGAGTCATAAGCATAAGGACCTAGTTTGGGTCACCAGCACCCACATTATAAAACAAAACAAAAAAACAAAAAAAAACCCCAAAACTCAGGCATGACTGCACAGTGCTGGGAGGAGTGAGGACAGGAGGATCCCTGCCAGGCAGGAAAGAGGGTGGGTACAACCGGCCTGTTAAAGGCAGAAGCTGGTATTCTGGACTTTGAACTTCAGCATAAGGTGCCTAAGTCACTCTCGAACAGTTATTGGCTGTACCCCTTCCTCATGAGGTGTGCCTAGCTTGACTACAGCCAGACTGAGCAGAATCCCTTACTGCTCTCCCAGTGTTGGTAGCTATAGGATATGCTTTTGTTGGGCTGGGCTACGGCACCTGCCACTTTGGCCTCTACCCAGTCTGCTCTTCTAGGACAAGAAAAAGGTTGTTAGCATCCTACCTGACAATGCACTTGGCTGTGTTTAAAGTATGCCAATGGTGCTTGCTGGTCCCTGAATCAAACCTTTAGCGATGACTGGAGCACAGCAAACCAAGGGCACATTTCCCTAGTGTGCAAAATTAAGGCCTCTGCTGAGAGTGCTTTAAAATGTAGTCTTCCTGACCTCAAATTAGCCACAGGTCCCAAGTACTGAACAGAGTAAATTGATGATCGAAAGCTTGTCAGTGACTTCCGGCTCTGAAATATTCCAGTCAGAACCATCATAAGCATTCAATTGATGCAAGATATCAACGAAGCCAAATCTGCCAGCACCACAGGTGTAAAATGCGAATACAGATTATTTTAATATGAAACATCACTGTTTTATACAGATGTCTACATTTTAACAGATCTTTAAAAAGTGAGGAACAAAATGCTATGTTCACACAAAAAACTTTGTGCTCAGTATGTAGAACACCAGAACTGGAGACAACAGGGCCCAGATCTTCTGGCCAACAGGGGAAGCTGCAGAACCCAACTCCCTTCCCCTCTCCAGGTAACACTGCTCATTTAGAAGTCTCTGTGAGCAGAGAAGCTTCTGGCCTCATTTCCTCCACACTGGGCGAACTGTCAAGAGATTTCTGTCAGCAGGGGATGTTTCCACATAAGGCAAGGTCAGTGTAGAATGACAGTCACCACAGCAGTAAACTAAGCCACTACCTTCCTTTGGGGCAACGGGATAAAGAAGAGGACTCTACATCAATACAGTCAGCACAATTAGTTTTTTCAAAGTTCAGTTTTTGAAAGAGAGAGAGAGAGAGAGAGAGAGAGAGAGAGAGAGAGAGAGAGAGAGAGATGGTGCATCTCATTTTGAAGGAGATGAAGGCAGAGTTCAAATTTATTAGTCTTCATTTGAGCCTTAGGAAGGAATGGATCAGCTCCCATTTTCTTTCCACATTTTGTGTTTAAGAAGCTGTAAACAGAGAACCACCACGGCTGGACTTGTGGCCACACAATGACTTACTCGCACTGTAACGTCACCCTAAGTGCTTATCTTAGACAGGTGGGCATGTATACAGCACAGAACTATAAACAAAAACAGTGAAGCAAACTTACTTTATTTTTAGGTAAAAACATTAACCTGATGGATTATTGCAGATCTGAGAAATGAGCACACAAATGGAGAGCATTGTTTACAGGTGCTTTGATCTGTGTGGAGACAAAGGCTGAACAGTTCGCCTGCAATTAACGCTGGGAGAAGACGAGAGGAAAATATAGACTGAGAACAGAAATTTAAAACAAGAGTAAGGGAAGGAAAAAAATCATCTAAAACTCCAACACGGAATGAAAAGTAATTCATTTAAAACTTTCTATCATTTTAAAATGGTCTGGCAATAAGATAAATGCTGGCCAGTCCAAGCTGTGGACCTTTAACCTACACAGAAAAATAAATGCACTTTCTTGCCTCCTTACCAGAGTGAAGGAAATATCATGTAAACAGACCCAGTGTCACTTGGCAAAAAGCCAGGAGGTGGTGTAACTATAACCTAAGCTATAAGAAAAGCCTGCCTCCTACCTAGCTAGTTACAAAGGCTGAATTATATTGAGAATATTATTTCAATTCAATGAATTTCAAATTGTATTTTAATCTGAAAGAGCTGAATATGACAAGGCCCAGGGCTAATGAAAATGTCTTAACTATTCATGTTGTATTATTTAAAAAAAGAAAAAAAGAAAATACAAATGTGTATGAACTGCAGAGGCAGCAATGAAGTAGGAAAAGAAAATTAGAGAGGTGGAAAGCACACAGAACCCATTTACTAAACTAGAGTTGTTAAATCCACAAGAGTTTAATGTCTGTACTTATGTACACAAGTTGTCTTTGGAAGAAACAAACTGCAAACTTAGCTAGATGGATACACACAGCCCAGAATTAAACTGCACAGCGACATTTTTATTGTTCCAGCCTGAAAAAACATCCCTTTGAAATTTCACACAGCAAAGCAAGTTAAAAACTTCACTCATCAAATAAATGATAATTTAAACAAGAACTTGCTAAAGAAACCTCATCACAACAACGTTTTAGGCCTGATCACTTTAAGTCCACGGGGCCATTATGAATTATAATCTGCAAGCCGTTTTCCTACAACAAGAAGGAGAAACATGTTTCCTTGACTCAGGTGACACATAGAAAAGAAATCATGATTTTTTTCTTTTGCTGTAACAGGCAGATACTGATTTCTTGTTGTGATCAGGAAAGATGGAACGACTGTTGGCCTTCTCTTGCTGCTATCAACAGTTTGTCACGCATTATCTCAATGCTCGAGTAGTCCGGCAACTTAAGATAGTTCACACAAGTCATTACAGAGGGTAAGAAGTCATCTGGGTTTTCTGTTGATTCAAATGTCTTCCGCACAATTGTCAGAGGTGGATTTAAACTCCGGAACCCTAGTTAAGAAGAAGAGTTCCAGAAATTTGGTTAATTTTATTAAAAAGTCACCACTATCACACAAGACATATCGCTGCTTTGTTCTAGTGTTAAACTCCCACACAAAGTACTCCTCTCTCCTGGCTAACGATGGCTCACTGACTAAGAGAATTGGCCACTCTTCCAGAAGAATCAGGCTCAATTGCCAACACATACAGGGTGGCTAACAGACATCTTTAACTTGAGTCCAAGGAGGATCCAACACCCTCTTCTGGTCTCAGAAATACTTGACAAGCAAAACACCCATACAGAAAAAAAAACCTGAAAAATCCAAACAAAGCAGACTCGTTCAATTTTTATTTCCAGAATGTATTCTTATCTGAATCAACAAAGAATTTAAAATCTGCAAACAGTCTAGAACTTCATCTAAGCAACATTCCTGTGTATTATTATTATTATTATTATTATTATTATTATTATTATTATTATTATTATTATTAAAGTAAGGCAGTCTCTGAATTTCCTTGCCAGTGTTTCTTCATACTCCTAAGCAGACAGGCTAGCAGCTTAGGAACATAATAGTATTGTAATAACTAGGAGATACTATACTCCAAGTAATGGACTAGCTCTAAAGACAAATGATGTTTTTTTTACTCACAGAATTAAGGCTAAGCACAGACACTACCCACCTCCAACTGGCAATCGTGGGCTACCAGTCACAAACTGGAGAAACAATCTCTGCTGTTCATTATCAAAACTACTGAGAATCTCAAACAAGAACTTCACAGCTCGACTAAAACAAAAAGTAGAACAGAATTATTTTGTGCTGAAACACTATGTCAATATACCAAGCCTTACTTATAATTATTGATTATATCTATTTTCAGATATAGTTACATATGAACTCTCATTATAACATACTTTAAAAGTTTATTTTGTCAACATAATTGAAATCCTAATGGAACAACTTGAGCAAAACTCAATTTTAGAAAAAAACTTCCCACAAATTGTGATTAGTTGATCCCTCTCCCTCTAAATCCCTAACTATTAACTGAACAGGCAGATCCCACACTTACCTGTCATGAGTATAGCCATGATCAGGCCTACAGCATTCCATCAATGTCTTTGCATCCCAGGTGTCTGCTTTACTGCCGCACAGGAGCTGATCCAGCTTTGAGACGAAATAAGGAGAAAGAATTAGTAAAGAAACAACTGCATGCTTGGGTGACAAGTAGCTAAGGACATGGCTTCCAGGGTGCTACTCTGTCAAGTCCCTTTCACACTGAGCAGCAGGGTGGCCTAGACTAGAATGCTGCTGCTGTACTTTACTTTCACACAAGGATCCTATCTCCCCACCCCCAGGCCTCTAGAACACCCTTATTTAACAAATTTCCTTAATCAGAAAATTTCCTTAGCCTTTCCCAAAACTCCAAGCCCTTACTCCAAAATGCTGTAGAATGGTAGGGTTTGAAGCAATAAGGTAAACTATTCTGCTACAATATCACAGGCAGAAATGAATGTCTTTTAGATGTGAGCTACTCACTTCTTCTGGGTAGAAGTACTGAAGATGACTGAGTGGGAAAACTGATTCAAATCCATCTCTGAATGAGTCAAATTGCCTAGAAACACCTTCATTTAGTGCCCAGAATATCACCAACTGCAAAAAGAAGACACTTTTAAAACTCCACAAAATCCAAATCAATATAGTATGTGATAAAATATAGTAAATAACCTTCTAGAATCACCTTAAAAACTAAAACTTAAAAGAAATAAACAAAAATAAACTCAGGTGGTGGCGGCAGTGCATGCCTTTAATCCCAAGCTCTCCTTCCAGAAGAGAATCATGTTGTCTTACCAGAAGCCAAAGACAATGTTCCAAGAGGTTAAAATGTTACTTAAATTAAAGATTAACATTTCAAAATTCTTAATTAGCAACCAGCCACACTTTTAATGTGGAGTGTTGACTTTTAAATTGTCAAGTCCTGAGAACCATCCTCTGCAGTATGTGACTCTTCTTAGAAACAGATACAGCTTGGATATTCAGGAGAACAAAATTGAGATTAAGAAAAAGCAACCCTAAATTTACTCAGCTCCCAGTGGCCCTGATTAATTTATTGGTACACAGAACATTCAACTAACAGTTACAAAGTATTTTTAGAAAAGCAAGGATATAGAAGTTTGTACATTATTTGTTAGTAAGCTGGAAACACAGCTTCCCCATAGATGGAAGAAACAGGTAATACAAGAAGATACCTGATTAGTTATTTTAAAAAATTACTTGAGTCACAGGGCTGTTGGGAAGTCAAGAATCTTGGATATTATCCTCTTTTTAAAGAAAATAAAGAAACTAGAGTGAGAGTTTTTCGGAGACTCTACAGTCCCACACAAGATTTTAAGTAAGGTCAAGGTTTCAAAATGAGTGCTCTAGCTTGAATCCAATGTTCTTTATAGCCCGTGTCAGGTATAAACCCAAGTAAACTTTTAAACGCCGCTAAATGGAAAGATACAGCCTGCAATTTTTGCATGCAACAGGAAATAGTTTCTCCTACATTTAGCAACCTTAAGTCTACAGTTGTAAATACCTTTGGGGTGAGCCCAACAAAGACATTAAGTGTGGTATGTGTACCTATATCAGTATTTTAAAAGCAATTCTGCCAAGGCTTAAAACAGGACAGAAATGTAGCTCAAACAAGTGATAACATCTTTTTGCTGATATCTTCTCTTACAAGAGAAAAATGCAGTGTAATGCACAGTATTCAAAATCAGGCTTAAAGACAGGCCAAGGTAAGGTGCATGAGGCACCAAGAAAAAACTGGTAAGCTTTTTACAGACATGTTTTCTGCAGAGTAAAGGGATACGAAATACAACCTTTCAGCTCTAGAGCTTCTTCCCAGGTTGAGAGAAGATAAGTGGCATCTATCTATACAATGCTGCTCCATCATTATGGAGCCTTTGATGGGTGAATAACAGCTAAGGAAATCCACTGTGTCCTTTGAGGTAACACAGGATAAAATTTAAGGTCACTTTTCTCTAAGTCACCATTGGGGTAAGCAGCAGACAGAGTTCACAATGTTGAGGGTCATCATAAAAGTGGACTATGCTGGACCTACTCAATATGCAGTTTTTGGTAGCAGATTAGGAGACTGTGTTTCAATGATCCACAAAGTCCATCTATCTATCCACAGGTCTCACCTTCTATGTTTAGACTTTTGTGTCTATTTTCAAAGTGTGGAGGAAGCTAACTTCTTATGGTTTCTTTGTTGTTGTTTTAGCATAAAACATTTGTGTGTTCTCTACAAAGTAAACAGAAGCTTACAAAGGCTAAAAATAAAAGGGCCTCCAAGAATGGTCCCAGTGGTGTACAAGGTCTTTAGCAAAGGTCCACACAGGCAGAAGCTAAGAGATCAAGTTCCACCAACCCTAACACACCTCTTCATAGAAACACAGCAGACAAAACTCCTATGGCCCATGACCCACAGAAAAAAGACAATACATACTCTTAGGTAGTCCTCTAAATTGTGGATAGTGACTGGTATATCCTTTCCTCCTTTCTTCAGTTCAATGTTGGGAAATCCCGGCAGTGTAAAGTCCAGTCCCAGATCTTCCACTGAGCAGCCATTCATTGTGAGAGTTTCCAAAGCATACTGTAGACTCTCTTTAGTCTTTCAATGCAGAGAGGAAGAGCACAAAAATTCATGCAAAATTATATTGTATTCACAAAAATAAGACGTAACACTGTAATAATTGATGGTTCCTTTACTTCCTGATTAAATTTTTGGTCATATACTACTTATTAAACAAGCTGCTGGGATCACAAAGGAAATCATTTTAAACACCTCAGTATCAATACAATTATTTTTGTGGAGAGAAACGAGATTGCTGGGGTTATTTTCCATACTGAGAAGTAATTTCTCCCTGGAAGCACATTCAAATCACATATTAGAGAAAGTCTTTACACATTTTTGTTAAATGTTAAACAAAAAGAAAAAAAACCTTTTCTTTATTCTAGGCCATTATTTATAAGCCTAACTATATACCCATGAATATATAAAATTTGTAAAATTACTGACAGTGTAATAAACTTTTCCCCTACAAGGCTCAAGTGTAAAGCACACCCTGGAGATGTTCACTTCTTGTCCCCAAAGCACAACACAGCTTTGTATAGTTGGGGTGGGTGGCTTCCAAGAAAGCTGAGCCACATCACATCAAACTCAGAGGATTTTTAAAAATGCTTACAACTTGAAAGGGCTACATAAAATGCTTTTTTTTTTTACAGCATTAAGGTTCAATGACAAACACAAACATTTAAGTACTAAAAATAAAGACATTTAATTAATGCTGATTCATTAGGAAGTTCTCGAACTACCCTTCATTAAAGCAGACGGGATTATGGGAAACAAGTGAGGAGGAAATGGAAGAAAAGTCAAGAGAGAGGACCACAAGAAATACTGGAGTTTGCTCTCAGGAGAAATCTAGATAGAACATTTGCAGGCCTACCCATGCAGATACACACAATACAACAACAGAAAGGATACTACCTTGGGGGAAGAAAGTTAATGGAGTCGGGGAAAGGTAAAAATGTGTAAAGTACAATAATGCATTTGAAAAAATTCTTAAGAAACCTATGACTTTGTACTTTAAAAAATAAGCCTGTCTCTAAACAACCTGTCACAGATCAAAGCGATCCCAACTGTCTACCCCAATTACGTAGTCATGTATTAACATTCAGAACATGTTTAAAGAGAATAGACTGACTGTTAGTTTCTCTGGCTTATATACTAGATTAGACTTAACATATTCCCAATTATCTTGTGAGAATTTAACCTACCAAGTCAAGGGTCTAAAGGTCTAGCTCAGTAGTAGAGTGCTCGCCTTGCAGACTTTAAGTGGCAGGTGTGGTCCCTAGCACTGTAAACAAACAGGTCAAATCTGAGCCAGAAAAATGTGCCCCATTTGTATGTTTTATAAGACAAGGGGACAGTGGGCCAGGGATGTACCTCAGCTGTTTATGGCTTACCTGTCAGTACTACATAACCTGACATTGTGACAAACACCTTTAATTCCAGCATTTGGGATTCAGAGACAGGAGGATCAGAAACTCAAAGTAATCCTTGGCTACATAGTACATTTTACATAAAGTTAGGACACCAACTGTACATACATCTTACAAGATTGTGTATATGTGAGGTAATCAAAACATGCTACAACTTTTATCTCCTTTCCTTTTTTCCCATTTTGTATGTAATACATGCTAAATAATGTGACAGAAGTTTAAAGTACTAGTGTCTGCAAACCTTTGGATAAGAATAAGGAATCATCCCTGAAGTATCCAAGGTATGTATGTATGTGTTTGTGTGTGTGTGTGTGTGTGTGTATCTGGACTAAGTAAACACAACAAAAATCTTGTAGTTATTCAGTACAAACCTATGCAATCCTAAGCAACTTCTTAAAATATCATTTAACCATTTATTTTTGTGTCTGAATGTGTCTCTTTGTCAGAATATGCACCCACATGTGCATTGTGTGTCCAGTTAGGAAAACTGTCAGATCCCTGGAATTAGAGTTACAGATGACTGTGACCCACACCAAGTAGGTATGAGAATCGAACCTAGATACCCTTGAGAAGAGAAGTAACTGCTGAGCCGTCACTTCAGACCAAATTCTAAACATAAGATTAGTTCTTATAGAGAAATAATTAAAAAAAAAAAGACCTAAATTGTGTCTTAGTTTCTTTTCTGTTGCTGTGATAAATGATTGAGAAATTCAACTTAAATGAGACAGGGTTTATAGCAAGTTACAGCCTGTGCCAGGACAGTCACAGTGGTAAGAGCTTGAGAGAACTGTTCATATCACAGCCACAGTCACAAGCAGAGCTCAACAGATTAACATAGATGCTCAGCTCACTTTCCCTACTCTTACACAACCTCTGCTTATAGAATAGAGCTATCCACTGCAAGCTAATCTTTCTATATCAATTAATATAATAAAAAAACTCAATGCAGATACACCACCAGAGGCTAGACTCAATCTAAATAATTCCACATGGGTATGCCCAGAGGCTTGTCTCCTAGGTGCTGACAATTAATACTAATAACTGTTACAGCATCTTTAAACACTGTCTCCTCATAAACATAACTGGGAGATAAAATGAATACCCTTCCAAATTATCTTCCAGTCTCTACTGTATGTACCCCACCAAGGTGCAACACTGTCTTTTATTAGCTTGCTAGTCTTACCTTAAATAATCTTAAAGTGCTAGAAAGATAGCTGTTAACTGTACTGGTGCTGATCTTATAGGGGACCTAGAATCCATATGATGGCTCATAGACCTGATGCCCTCTTCTGATCTCTTTAGGAACCAGGCACTCATGCAGTATATAAACTTACATACAGGCAGTCATACATACACATTAATACAAATAAATAAGCTATGAAATGACAGTTGGTTAAACCTACACAAATAGAAGCTACTGCACCATGTTATGTTTTAGGAAATACAACCTGTTTTCTTCTGATATTCAATACGCATACATATAATCACAGATTAGCCTAAATGAGCTGATAATATATACATTTAAAAACACAATAATGATAGAGGATCAAGATTATAAGACGAAACAGAAATCTTAGACATCTATGAATCTTTTCTTTATTAATAATACTGGATAGTGAGCCTAGCACCTCACACATGCTATTTTAAGTGCTTTACTATTGAGCTGTATAGTCCTAGCCTGTCAATAACCACTAAAAACTATTTCCAAGCTAGGCGTATTGGTATAAACTCGCAATGCAAGCACAACCTGTGGTGAAGAGGAGAAAGCAAACAAAAATAGAAATACTTTTCTGAAGAATTAATGAGAAGGCATCTCATTATCTAAAATTTAAGACAAGTGATCTTTGAACTTTCATTAGAAGTGTGTTTTATTTAGAAGTCAAGACATCCACTTGCTGTTATTAGAGATCACCGTGGGTACATTGTGAAGTCATACTTCTGTTAGTTTAAAGGACACATTAAACATCTCCAATAAAATAAAATATTGCTGGGAAAGACAGATGGCTCAGTGCTTAAGACTTCAGGGCAATTGCTGCTCTTTCAGTTTCTAGCTCCAATGTGACAGCATCTGATGTGCTCTTCTGGCTTCCAAAGGCATTGCATGCAATTAATATACAAACACACATGCAGGCAAACACCCATAAAGATAAATACATGTTTTTAAATTAAAAAGCAAAGTAAATACTATCATCAAATTAACTAGGTCAAATACAAACCAGTGAAGAAGTCTCATAATTCTGACACAAAGAACTGATCTGACCCTCTGGCCATCTCCTCTAGACCTACCTGGGATTTATCCTGCTCCAGTCTTTTCTTCTGTCTGACAATGTCTTCTAGGTGATATACTGATCTGGCAACAACAGGATCAATGTCAAATAAATCATGAGATGTCAGTGAAGTTTCCTGCCGCAGCATCCATTTATAAAAGGGCAGGCCAAGCGGAAGGTCCACCTGAAAGGGAACAGGCAACATACTATGTCACAACTAGTTTGTAAGAGGTCATTTGAAAAGGTCAAATACTCTCCAAGAAAAAAAAGCAATTTAGGAACTGTTTCTCTTTACATGAAACCAAGAGCCACAAATTGGGGCCCAAATCTCTGTCAACATTTTAGAAGGTTAAAGAACCTATAAACAGGTTTTTTAAATAGAAAGATGGCTCAGAGGTTAAGAACATTGCCTGCTATTCCAGAGAATCCAGGTTCAATTCCCAGCACCCACATGGCAGTTCACAACTGTCTGTAACTCTAGCAACAGGAGATCCGACATCCTTACACAGGCAAACATGCAGGCAAAACACCAATCAATGCTCATAAAAATAAGCTATTTTAAAAAAAACCCTATTTAAGCATAACACAAAAAGAGAAATGAACATACAATATCCATTAAAGTTTTTACCTGAGTACCTCTGAAACACTATGAAGTATTTTGAATTTATTTTGAACCAAGTAAACTCAATAAAATTCTACTTATGCATTTAATATTTTGAAATCAGAGAAGGTAAAAAGAACTTACTTAAAACAAAAAATTAAAATGATAGAACTTCTAAAATAACTGAGCTGTATACACCTCTTTGCAGAGAATGTAGACTTGTGGGATATCAAATGAAAATGTCTCACTCATATTGATAAAGTAAGAAAATGTGAGAATAGGGAATGAAGAAAAGTCCAGAAATATTCAAACCTTAATGAATACTGATCACTTGGTTTATTTTCGCAAGAACATATAACAGAAATTCAATGAGTTTACCTACAATGCTCATGGCTTTCTTGCTGAATTAAAATCTAATTGAATCCTGAAAAAATTTCAATTAATGCCATCTTTACGTTGCCTGACTCTGAACCCTGGCTACTAAAGGAATGGGTTGGGTGCTGTTACCTCAGACACAGGACAGTCTTATATGTGTGCTATAGAAGCAGAACTGGCATTTTAAACAAAACTCTCAAGCAGCTGGTAACACACATTCGAAATAGAGCAGCAGTGCTCTAACACACAGCATTGAGTGCAGGGAACTGAAGTACTTTCACAGAACATTGTACAAAATTACAGATAAGCAAACAATCCTAAACTTACCAATCTGAAATCCATGATAGCCTTAGCCATTAATTTTCCTAAGAAGCGAAATTTCATCTTAACCTTTGCGATATGAGCTGGCTTAGCTGTCCTACCAAAGGGAAGCGCAAACAGGCCCTGGAGGTTTTGAATATACTTGGTCCCTTCTTGGCTTCCTGTAAAACGAACAAGTCACCAAATTTCAGATGAGATTTTCCAAAACAAAACAAAACCTAGTAACAAAGAACATTAAGAAATTCAGTATTCACAAAATTGGAGCAATGACCTCTAAGCTGGAAAGCCTTCCCACTGGATCAGTGAGAAAATAGGGGCAAAAAGAAATCAAAGACCAAGAACACAGCCCCAGCAGAGACTAAGATGGAGGCCCCTTACCTGATCTGAGTCATACAAACTGAACGGCTCACAACTGCACATTACCTTTTGGATTGCTAAGAGTTACTTCTTCACCTCTCCAGAGACCCAAATCAGCCCTCTGTAGTTCCTGAGAAACAAGTGCATAAAACTCCAGTGTTGGCCCAAGACCTGTACCAACCTAGAAAAAAAAAATCATTTTAGAAACTGTGGTGCCTTTTATGCCTGGCAACCTCTTGGTAACATGGACAATCATACAAGGTGTTTGCCAGGAAGCATAAGAGATAGTTTTGCAAGATGTCCTAAATAGACATTCTCTGAGTCTTGGGCACTAGAAACCCTTTATCATTCCCCCAACCCCAACGTTCCAATTGTATGGTTCAAAACTCTTGCTGCAGTTATGAATTTTTCCTTTAGAGAACAACAATGTACTATTTATACATGCTTATTTTTCTCTTTAAGGGAATTATGAACCTCAAACAACTCAAGAGCCATCTTCTCAGGAGAAGCCTCCCAATTTCCCCAATTAGTTTGGCTGTTTCCTATGACATTCTAGGGTTTTACCTCTATTCCATTACATACTTGCAAGTTTTAAATGAAGAGAATTATTTTGACTGCCTTGAATCCCCAGAATCTAACAAACATTTAATAAGAATCTAAGAGTTAAAATTCAAGGCCCAAATTCCTGTCAGGAAACAGAAGCTTAGATCAGTGGCCCCTACAAGTCCAAGGGTACACTGGAAGCCCAAGACAATTATCAGTGTTACCACACATGCACCCATGTGTGAGAACACAGCATTTCAGCGGTAGGAGTCAGGGTGGGGATCTGGAGCTATTTTTATTTAAAAATGAAAATTCAAAGGTTCAGCTTCCAAAGTTTCTACATGACAGGCACCATCATCGATATGCTTGGAACAATGTTCACGGACTCAGCATTCCTCCATGTTCTAGCAAGATCCCACCACTTTAGCACATAATAAACAAAAGCAAGAAACAATAATAAACTTATGTCACAGTTCAAGATTATAACGTAACAACAATTGTTCAAGTGGCCACTCGCTTACAAACCATGTGTAAATAAGAGATATTTTATTATTACACATACTTTTAAAATGGTGCATACTATCGATCCTAAAAGTTGATAAAGTCTACCATATTAATTTCAATTTTCAAAGCATGCCTGTTTGCGCGCAGAAAGTCATTCTGATTATATTCCACCCTTTCCACTGAAGTCTGCATGAGTACCACCACGTAACCATGAGAGAGGGCTCCAACGGAAATCTGGTAGTTCACCTTTGGCTTCTTATTCCCCACAATCTAAACCAATATGTTGTGTGATGTTTTACTCTTTATTGTTTTTGAGGAGCCTACCACCCAGGTCCCAAATGAATCACACATGGAGGCTTATTCTGAGTTATGAATGTCCAGCCTTAGTTTGACTTCTTGCCAGCTTTTCTTAAATTATCCTACTTTTTAGCCACTGGGCTTGTTTCTTTTTCTTACTTCAGGCCTCACTTTCACTCTTACTCCTAGCTTTGGCTGGCCCTAGTGTCCTCCTCCCCTCCTCTCCTTTCCCTCAGTTCTCCCTGTTCACACTCTCTGCCTGCCAGCCCCAGCCATCCTTGCTCCTGTCCTGCTATTCTTTATCAGGACCATCAGGTATTTTATATAGGCAAAGAATCACATCTTCACAGAGATAAACAAAAGTCACATACCTTTATATTACCCAACACCAGTCACTACACAATATAAGCTGTTATCCCTTAAAAGCACATTGTAAACTAATGATTCTCTACCACCCTCTTTTATCTGATCTGCCTGAGGTTGCTGAATGACCACATACACCAGTGTTCCTAACATCTTAAATAGCACATTAACAGTGAGTGATATTTCCTAAGAAAAGCTTTCTTGTTCAAAGGACAGCACATATATTTTTAACCACAATCTAATAGCTTACATAGACTATTCTAGTATCTCTACTTCTAGCATCATTGACCTGGACTCCTACTGCTACATCCTAATTACTATTACCTCTAGCCACCTTGATCCCATGAATAGCTGGAACACACTGCCTCAGTTATTCTGTTAGAACCATTGTCCCAACAGCAGGGACTTGCTGACAACTCAAATGTCACCTTAGAACCATATTACCTACCATCTTTCCCAATGTGTTCCATCTTCTTTAACCTTTCTAGATCACATAGTCTAACGTGGTGGTGCGGTGTGTGTGTGTGTGTGTGTGTGTGTGTGTGTGTGTGTGTGTGTGTGAGAGAGAGAGAGAGAGAGAGAGAGAGAGAGAGAGAGAGTCTTTCAAACTAAAGAAAACCTCCACAATATTTTGCTCTCCAATTTCCAGCCACTGAAAAAAAAAGATTAGACATGCAGTAACACATGTTGTCCACAAGATGGCCCTCCAATGCCATTTAATTCCCTATTCACAAAATTATCCCCAAATGATCATAAGTCTATTACTTTCTCTTAAATGGTTATTTTTAAAAGTAAAAATGGATTTAAATTAAAGCATTAAATTCTACAGGTGCTACTGAACCTACTAAAGGAATACAACTCCCTCCTAAGGCTGGTCAGGAGTATTCTCCCCCAACATTCTACTGATGTAGAGTTACTTAGTTGGTCTGTCTTATTTCCATTTTTAAAGAGAGGAAAATATGACATAGTCCAGGAATAAATTTACAGAATAAAAGACTGTCTCAATGAAACAAATATAAAATCCAAAACAATAAAACAACAACAACTTGGCTTAAAATAGTCTTTTTATCTCAAAGTTAACACAAACCAGCATATTTATATGGCAGGCAATAAGTGCTATACATATTTTAATTTGCTAACCATTCTAGCAACATGATGTGATGAATATATTTTTTCCCATGAAGTTGGATTCCGTAACTTTTTCAGAACAGGGAAGACCTACTAAACACCATAAACTGCTGGGTTTTGCACTAGCAGTTCAAACCTTAACCCTAAGCAGAGTCAGCGAAAACAGAAAAGCTGTTCTGAACTCATATTAGGTCTCATTTAATTTAACAGTTTATGTATAGGTCATGCCTATTGTGTGCGTATCAGCGAATGCACATGTTTCTGCAATCCAAGTGTTCAGGTTTCAACGGACAATTTATGTTAGACATTTCTCTTTCCATCATGTGAGTTCCAAGGATCAAACTCACGTAGGCTTGGTGGCAAATGCCAGTCTTAGGTTTACCCCAGCTACAATTTGAAGATGAGAGTTAAAAAAAAAAGGGGGGGGGGGCATCATTTAGAAAAGAAAAACACTGGAGGAAAAAAAAAATAGAAAGCATGTTTAAACACACCTGGTGGTTCACAGCAAAGATTTTACAGTCTTACAAATAAAAAATTTAAGTACCACATCCTGTGAGCAAAATCTTTTGAGGAAAGATTAAAAAAAAATCCAAGCCAGGCCGGGCGGTGGTGGCGCATGCCTGTAAACCCAGCACTTGGGAGGCAGAGGCAGGCAGATCTCTGTGAGTTC
>NC_022030.1:48873765-48933078 GCF_000317375.1 Microtus ochrogaster | reverse complement strand
AAAAAAAAAAAAAAAATCCAAGCCAGTACTAAAAAGTTTCTAAGCTCATTAACTCCCTTCTCCATCTCCCCTGCCTCCAAAACTTTCAGATAGCACTGGCTTATGTCACTTGTCACCAAGGCCCAAACCCTTAAATCAAGTCCCAATGTGCTGGAAAATATCCCTCTTTCCAAGAGTTCTTGTCTTTGTAAGACAGGCTCAATCCCCTGCCTGAATGCCTCATTCATGTGGCACCTATCTATACCAATCATTTTCAATGTCCTTTTGTTTTTGTGCTTCTGGCCATAATCTGGACCACTGACACATAATACACTTCTCAGTACACAGACCTCCGATTTATTTTGGTGATTGAAGGCTCTTAGAGTCTTCCAAGAAAAGTTATTATAAGATTATGTTTAAGAAAATGAGGAAAAATTAAAAGCCATGACTACAATTATTTAAATAGCTACTGGTAATACTGCAAACAAAACTATTAAACTTACAGTGTACTTACTATGATACAATGTTTTAACTCTTCACACACACGTACACGTGAACTACAACTCTGAGGTTATTACTGCACTTCTATTACCCTCATTTTCACACAAAAAAACAGGAGCAAAGTAGTGGAGATTCCTCAAGCCCCGGATCCTACATGCTAGGAGGAGAAGACTGACTTCACAGCTGTCCTCTGACCTCACACAGATACCACTGCACACACACCCACACACATGCCTACATATTCATACCTAATAATAAGAAAAACGTGCAAACTGCCTGTAATACCAGAGCTTAGGAGGCTGAGGCAAAAAAAAAAAAAAAATACTAAATTTAAAGCTAATCTGTATTTCATAGTAATCACTCATCACAAAAAAAGGGGGTGGTGCCTTGCTTGACTCCATGACTCATTTATTATATACAAATTAGTGTAAATAATGATCACTGAATATGAGCTAAAATAATAAAACACAGGATTGAAATCTGAGATATCATTCATGGGAAATCTTACAATGTGTTTACATTTACATGAAAGAAAAAATGACTGATTAATGATAAACTGAAAGCAAATGAGCAACCATTTATAAATCCAGATAACAGTTGTTTTGTTTTCTCAAAACAAAGTCTCTCTATATATCTGTCCCAGCTGTCCTGACCAGGCTGGCCTTGAACTCAGAGATATGCCTGCCTCTGCCTCCTGAGTGCTGGGATTAACTTTTATCTCGACGATAAAGCAAAACCAAACTAAAACCTAGTGAAAGGTCTGGGCATCTTCTCCAAAATGGCCAAGGAACCAACAAGCAATGCAAAAGCAGTATGTTTTCAAATCATACCAAGATCCTACTACTAACTCATTACTAATTTCAATTATTAAAATTGAAAAACCTGGTAACACCAAGTACAGACTTATAAAACACTGAAATAACATCAGAAATAACATCACTGGGAAAAGAGAAAAACCTGTTACTCTACTGATGTAAAGTATGATAGATACTTCTTAATAAAATTAAAATATATTACCAAATGACTTAGTAATTGAGCTATATATCCAAGAGAATCACAAATATGTTTATTACAGAAAGGCTTGAGCATGAATGTTATAACATTGTCACTAAAACTCAAAAAAAAAAAGAAAAGAAAATGCCCCAACTAGATATTGACACATATTAAGCCATCTGTAAGATAAAATACACAAGAAAAAATGGAAAATTAAAACAACAACAAAAAAACTACATAGCATGAATGAGGCCTGTATGCATGGAAGAAATGAAAGAAGAGACACAACAGCCACATTACTGCATGAGACTATAAATATACGGAAAAAAATAAAGAAGAATAGGAAGCTAGGCCATAGCTGTTATGCTGTTATGGAAAGTCTTTACAGAGATGGATGTTCCTCACTTGCCATGGTGGAGATGGCTCCTGTCTGCATGCACGCACGCAACGCACACGCACACACACATATATCATGTGTGTGTGTGTGTGTGTATATATATATATATATATATATATATATATATATTCTATCATGTTCTAAGAGTTGACATATATATGTTATATTATCATATATGATAATAATAGTTATATTATCAATAAATTCAACTCTGAAAATGCAGTCCAAGCATTTCTGAAATAATGATTCTAAGAACAGCCTTTCATTTCATGAACATTATACAATTATGTGCATAATTATGCCAGGAAAAAAAAACATCCCATTTCTTATTTTGCATTTAAACCCTTGAAAAATGGAGAACTTAAAACATATCATTAAAGAGAAAGTAGATCAAATCTTTTTAAAGTAAATTTTCTAGCTGCCTTTCAGAATTACATAGTACCAATATGCACAAATGATATCACACCATCAAGGAATCCAAAACTCACCTCATTTTCATACTGGATTTCTAACATGGCCCGTGAACTACCAAGGTCCTGCATCACAGACTCAGCTTGTTTTAGCAGCTCCTCTCTGTTCACAGTGCGCTAACAAAGGAAACGGATGTGAAGAAATAAGAAATAATGCTCCAGGTAGCACTTACTGCAGTGCAAAATAGATTTCATTGTCAGAAAATAACTCCTTTAAGCACATCCCTTAGGAAGGCTACAGTATTTGCACTGTTAAAACATAAACAAGTCCCTGAAACTGACCAGATTCACTACCCTCCATGACAGATTAAACAATAAAAAGCTGAGAAGACTCTCAGGTGAGCTAACCTTCCAAGACTTGGACAAGCTAAGCTGCAAAGAACACTCTCAGAGGAGAAAAGCTGCAAAGAGAAGTCAGGGAACAGAAGTTACCTGGAAGAATGAGAAACCAACTGAGCTGCCTGGAAGAGGTTTAGACCAACTGAGGAACCTGTAGAGTTGTCTGCAGCCTCTATGTTCCCAGCTTTGTCATGCATGCTGGGATGGGCTTTGATAACTCAACCATCCTTTGAGTAATTTTTGCTTCTATAAGTAACCGCTCACCTATATTCCTGTAAGTAACCCTAATAAAACTTATCTTCATGACACTGGATTATGGTGATATCTGTACTTAGTTCTGTTGTGGATTCCCTAACTGGCTTGAGTATATGTGTGCTGTGTCTCCCCAGGAAAAGTTTTGTCACACAAATGTTCTCCATGTATGAAAGAAAGCTAGCTATAACTAACTAATATAACCTGACCCATGGCAAGTTTAGAAAATTAAGGTTAGGAAAAAGATCTTTGCTACTTTGCCAAACAGCAGTATAATTCAGGGCTCCAGCTACATGAAATAATCTTGGGACATTTATACACTGATGATAGAGAAGCGGGTAGGAAGATGACAGAGGAGACAGGTAAGCTGGAAAACATCTAGGTTCTGAACACCGAGGTTCTGCTACAAGAACAAGATGCCTCGGAATGAGAACATGATGATGATAAAGATAAAGACCCTGCCATTTCCAAACATGGCATCACGACAATTGATGACTCCATCAATGAGATAAAGAAATGGCATGATGCACTGTTAAATATAGCTACCTGGGTGTATATATGTTTGTTTCTAATTACAACCCCTCCTTCTACCTTTTGTTATCCCTAATGGCTCTTTGAGATAAAAAAAACTTGGAAGAGACAACAGAAAAGTCATGGAAGAAAACAAAAAGCAAACAAAAGAACAGTGGAGGTCAACCAGGCGATATTGCACATCTTTAATTTTACCACTTGGGAAACAGAAGCAGGGGGGTCTCTGAGTTCAGGGGCAGCCTGGTCTACAGATTGAGTTCCAGACAACCAGGGATACACAGAGAAATCCTGTCTGAAAACACACGCACACACATACCAGTGCAGATCAAAAGGTTGGGATTTGTCTCACATGAAATGGCATAGGTACAACTGCAAGACAAGATTAGAAGCATGATAGATGATGAAGTCAGTAAAACTGGAGCTGACTGGGACAAATTCAAAATATATCAGGGATTCTGTTTCACTCCCTTCCAAATGGGCTGCCAGGCTAAAGGGAGTAAAACGCATCTAATACACAGAGAGTCCATTTTAAAAGAGAAGTTTTTCAATATAAAAAGGAAGAAATTAAGGTGTGTTAGTAAGATTCATGGTAACTAAATGAAGGATGTTATTTCAGAAATAATAGAAGACAAAATAGTAACAGACAATACAGTTTCGAGAGGCTCATGGAAAAATATACTAACAGAGGTGGTTTTTTAAAAGATAGAATAATAGTGCTCAGCAATTAGGAGCGCTTGCTACTTGTCTCTCAGCCCCCACATCAGGCAGCTCACAACGCCAGCTGAAGGGGACTCAGTATCTTTGCTTTTAGCCACAACCATAAACACACTCACAGACAGGCCTAAGGATCAAGTGAGGTTGTTACTCCACAGGCATAATCAGATGTAGTACTTTAGGTCTTGTCTTTAATTTGGAAAGCTCAGCATAAATAGATACTTATTTGTAGGAAATGCTTACCTTTTTTCTATCCAATCTAGGTGCAACTCTGCTGTCTTGCGAATCAGACTGGTTGATTTCTGGGTTGGTATCAAGCAATCTTTGCATTGCCCGGTCTCGATCAAATGCAGTTACATAAAAAAGCATTTGTCGGGTATCAAAAGGAAAGAAAAATGGGCTATAAAAGATAAAATACAAATTTACCATCTGTGTGAGAATCAAGAGACATTTAAAAAACATCAAGATTTATATTGAAAATAACTTGATATAATACACTACTGACATAACACCTTTAGTTCCAGGTCTTTGGAGGCAGAGATGAAGACAGCCAGACTATATAGAGGGACCCTGCACAGACACACAAACACAGAGACACACACAGACACACACACACACACAAATTCCTATATAAATATTTTTAAAAATCTGTAACAGTTTTGTTGCCATGGAGTTTTACTGTGCTGCCTAGATTGGCTATAAACACTTAGGGGAATAGTCCCTCCTAAAATTTCCCAAATGGATGGGGCCTACAGGAGTATGCCAATACATCATCACACCTGGCTCTTGTTGAAATAAGTCAATATTGAGCAATTGTATTCTATATGCCTTTTCACATGAAATCTACAATTGTCTATCCACAACCATTTTAAACCTATTCTGAAGATTTTAGGACATGCAAGCCTCCATGCCATATGAGCTCAACATTCCATACTTCACATACAAAAGTTAATGGCTTTATTATTTCGTGATATTCATCATAGGCTTAGCATAAAAAAAAAAATCACTGCCAAGACAAGCAAGCTTCTTGTTCTCAAAGAATGAATCCTGCAGCCAAGACATTTCCTACCATGATTTTTAAGGGTTTGATTTTATTTTCCTTTTTGAGAAAAGCACTTGAAACGTCCACCAGAATCTCTGCATTGTACAATACGGCAGCATGTAGAGATATGGTGAATCCAAGTGAAAAACTCAATTTCTAACTTGATTTTTACTGTAAGTAATAGGTCTATAGTATCTAGTTCAAAAACAGGCTCAGAAAAACCAAGCATCACTTTCAGGAAGGCAGAGAATTTTACTGCCCTCAGTCAAATATACTTCACTGGGTTTGTCAAGTTGTCAACAAATACTACAATATTGGGAAAGATATGAACAAATCAACTTCAACATCTCTATCACAAATCAAATCAAGACTTGTTAATACTTACAAAATTTATCAAAGGGACTATCTTACCAGGTTTTTCCTAGTTCAGTGAGCCATGTTGGGATGTTTCCTGTCATGATCACTAGAGGATCTTGAAGCTGCCTATTCGCTTTTGCTGTTAACTTACTGTTAATAAATTCACTAGTTGGAATAATCTCCTTGCACATTGCATTCTGTAAAATTTAAAAAAAAAAAGTTCAAAATCTAGTCATTTATTCATAAGTAGGTCAGTCTGTACAATTCACCTGTTTTTGCATGCAATATCAAATCCCTCAATGGTATTTCCCATTTCTGAAACTTCCTATACTCAAACCCCATGAAGCTGTTTCCTTCACTTGTCCTCACTATATTAAGAGGTATCCAACTGTTTGCTCAATATAAATCTTTACATGAAGAAATGAGTGCTGGTAACCTAACACGAGGGAACCTCGATTTCCTTTTGGTCATGGTATTTCACCCCAACAGTTGAAACCCTAACTAACTAGGACAGAAATTGGTACCAGGATTGTGAGGTATTACTGTGACAGATCTTTTTTTTTTTTTTTTTTTTTTCGAGACAGGGTTTCTCTGTGGTTTTGGAGCCTGCCTGGAACTAGCTCTTGTAGACCAGGCTGGTCTCGAACTCACAGAGATCCGCCTGCCTCTGCCTCCCGAGTGCTGGGATTAAAGGCGTGCGCCACCACCGCCCGGCTACTGTGACAGATCTTGAACCTTATTGTCTTTTGTAAAACTATGGAAGGACCTTTGTTCTTTGGAGTTATTGAAGATTCAATTCAAACCTTGGTGAGCGGTGCTGTGGGAATGTGGAGGATAAGAATGCTGGTAAATACAGAGGATGGAAACCTGGCTTGTGAAGTTCTAGGGGGAAGTTTTGGGAGACAAAAACTATCATTTTCAGGACCGCTGCATATTTTGAATTAAGAACCTCTGGCTTGTCTGCTAGGAGGGCTCAAAGACTAAGTTGTGACTGGCAAGAGTAGCACCACTGAAGTAAAACCTTTGAGTTACTGGGACAATTGATGCTGGTCTGTTGGAGCTAAGAAATTAGCAGTGATTAAGAAGTGGTGAGTGTTTCATCAGAGTCAGCACACAGAAGCTGTGTTCCAGAGGTGACCAAAGTTCTACCTTGAGCTGGCAGCTGATCTTGGTAGTGAAAGAGCCACGCAGGTGGTACTAATGTTGAACACATAAAGGGGTCATGAAGAACAGAGGGTTAACAGGTAGGGTTGAAACTGTGGCATGGCTCAAGTCTGTGAAGAGATTTGAGCCCAGGAGAAGTTGTTGGTGAAAGTGCAAACCAGCTGCAATAGACCTCAGCATTTTGGAGATGCCAGTACCATGGGATGACCACCAAGGAGAGCAGCAGTAACGAAATGGAGCTTATAAGACAAGCAATGTGCCCGGCAAAGGGAGCCGGAGAAGTGACCCAATCCCCTTATCGGAACCATGAGATAGTGAGTAAATGTCAGATATTGGAAATTGAGTTATTTACACTGTTGGAGTTCAGTTTTGCTTTGTTCAGATTGTGACTGTGCCACATTTCTTCCCTCTTGAATAAAAAATGTAATTAATTTAATTTCGGTTTTTGCAGTAGCCCACAACTGAGAGACTGAGCTTTTTAAAGGAGATTTTGCAATTTTAAAGAGAATAGATTATTTTTAAAAAGACTGTGGGGACTTCATGTCTTATATTTTGATAATATTATCATGTTACTTTGGAGATGAATAAGAAAAAAGGCTTTGGTTTAAACAGTGATATGTTTATGTGTCAAGTTGACAGGGAATCAGTTGTGCTGGCTAGCTTTATGTCAAGTTGATTGATGTAAGCTATACTCATCTGAGAGGAAGGAGCTCAACTGAGAAAATGCATCTATAAACTGGGCCACAGGGAAGCCTGAAGGGTATTTATTAACTAGTGATTGTTATGGGGAGCACAGTTCATTAGGGGTTTGGCCATCACCACACTGGTGGTCCTGGGTGCTATGAAACAGCAGGCAGAGCAAGCTACCACAAGGAACAAACCAGTCAAGTAAACAACACTCTTAAATGGCCTCTGTACCTGCTGCTGCCTCCTCCAGGTTCCTGCCTTATTTGAGTTCCTGTATGGATTTCTTTCAATGATAAACAGTGATGTGGAAATGTAAGCCAAATAAACAAACCCCTTTCCCCCTAACTTGCTTTTGGTCATAGTATTTCATCACAGCAATAGAAATCCTAATTAGGACAAAATATTTGGCTATTCCTAAATAAATAAATAAATAAATAAATAAATAAATAAATAAAAACAAGTAAATAAATAAAAGACTTATTCCAAGAATATTAAGTTCAACAAATGAATTCATTGTATACATTTAGTGAATCACTGTTTCTATTTCAACTGTAATAAAGCATTCATTTACTAAACAGAGAACTGTAAGATGACACAGGATTTCATGAAGAGACATTACTCACATCATACAAGTAATACCAGTATCGACTGATGGCGTGTAAAACTCTTAAAAGAAGGATCACATCTAAGGATGGGTCTTCAAAGGTAATATTTTCAGGTGGTGTGGGAATGAGGTAAACTTCTAAAGGATTTGCTACTGATGGGCACACTCCATCTAAATGATAGAAAGTTTCAGCTTTAATCAAAGCAACAATGGCTAAACTACAGACTCAAAGTTACCGTTACCATCTGAAACTGTGTCATGTTTAACTTCTTGGTATATCAATGTTATCAGACATTTCTTCCCTTTTAACCCTGTGCATAGTAACACATAGGTACATAAAATTTCAAGTTCCCCTGAACATACATACCCAAACAACAGTAGAAAAATAACTAACCCCTTTTGCATTCCCTTCCTGTGTGTAAAGACACCCTATGAGATTAAGGACCAATCTGTTGGTGACTAGACAAAGTCTTCAGCGGTCTTTAGTATGAATGCAATTTAACCCTTCATGAAATCATGAATTCTTAAAATATTAGAAGAATGTCATGATTGATTTTCAGTTTTAATTTTATAGATACTTACTTCTAGCTTACTAGACAGTAAAGTCAAAGAATTAACTAAAAGTTAAATCTACACTATAGTAATTTATTTAATTATCCCCAAAGCTTTCTGGAGCTCTGAATCAGTTTTATTTCTAGCAGAAACGCAGAGAGGCCAGGGCCCTGCTTCTCTCAGTATGATGTCACCTTACCATGCCATAACTCATCATGCTTCTTTGCATTTCTGGGGGAAGTTTTTGTTGGAGCTGTTTGGGCTCTTCCCCTTTTGCCACCAACACAATCTTTACTATTTTCTTCATCCTCTCTCACCGGTTTGTACCTAAGGAGATATGATAGCATGAAAGTCAAATGTAGATTTTTAATGTGCAAATTATTCAGCAAAGCTAATGTTAAGTCACAGAATTCCTAAGAGTTCTCTGGAGTCTGCCCTCTTTCTCCCAATTTGGTTTCAGAATTACCAAGCGTTTGTTTTCCTAAAACAAAACAGTAAGTCAGTCTTCCCAGGAACACTTTACTTTAGGAAATGATTCTTTTCTGTAAGTGGCAGAAACAATAAAGCATAGAAAGCCCATCCAAATGACACAGAATTCAGAGCTTCAAACTTATATATAATGTAATACCACACCATTTTGACTCCATTAAAAGACCTAAACTAATCAAAAAGCAGCTTACTGCCTATAAACATGCTTTCTAGTATGGAAGTAATGTTCATATACATCTATGCATAATAAATATATAAAAGGCTTTTTCATAGTTCAAATGCAAGATTTAGGTTCTCCCTCTAGTCACAGAATTGGACCATGAATTTAATATGAATTCTAAACCAAAGATCACATACCACCAAGAGAAGCCAGTTCAGACTTACCATATTGTATGAGTCTTTGTCCAAATACCAGCTCTTCCCAGAGGATTGCTCTCATCATCAGTAGATTCCCTTTCATCTTCAGCCTGTACACTGAACTGCCGCACTGCCTGATACACCGTCATGTTATATGGTAGTAAATGTTCTCCAATATAAAACTGTAGCCTGTGCCTTACATTTCCTGAATTTAAAAACTGAGCAGCCTGAATAAAGCAAAGAAAGGTCCATATAAGCCCAAGTACTGGCATCTATACATTAGCCAAGACATATCCTGCTGGAGAAACAAACTAAGACCTATGGTGGTTTGAAACTACAGATCCTCCTGAAGTCCATATATTCTGATTATCACTTACCTAAAATGCTTTAAGACAGAAGTGATCAGAGACTAAACTTTTTGATTCAAGAATGAGAATACTTGCATATACACAGGGATGGTACCCAAGTCTAGACAATTCATATTTTGCATGCACAGATTTGAAGACAACTGAATATTAGTACAATTAATAACTTCCATTTTTTCTACAACCTACCACATACAAGCAAATGTGGATTTTGCACATGTAATATCCAATTGATTTCAGATTTTGAATTCCCTCTGGGAAATTGGTGAATTTTTCCCTCTACATACACCATTAATTTATAAGCAGATATAATAAGAAACTTATAAAAAATTTATTACATAAATACACTAAAATAAACTATTAATTACTAAAACAATTGCTCATTTCTGTGATTTTTTTTTTCCAACAATGGTTGGTGAGGGGCTATTTGAACCCTGGAAATGTAAGTCACAGACACAGCATGATATAACTACAATATGGTATAAAAGTACCTACCAGAGACTCATCTATTTCCTCATCTGACCCATCGTCATCACTGTCTTCCTCATCTTCTCTTACTCTTCCATACCCTAAGCAACAAAACAAAACCAAACAAACAAACAAAAAATTAGGCCAAAAACATAGTTAATTAGGAATTTTAGGTGTCAGATAAAAGACACTGGTTAT
Organism: Microtus ochrogaster; assembly: GCF_000317375.1. Classification (NCBI taxonomy): domain Eukaryota; kingdom Metazoa; phylum Chordata; class Mammalia; order Rodentia; family Cricetidae; genus Microtus; species Microtus ochrogaster. The sequence goes on along the minus strand of NC_022030.1, from coordinate 48,922,619 downwards.
ACTGATATTTTCTTTAAAAAGTAGATATTACATTCTGATCTATCAGAAAGAATTCTCATTCTTATCAGAAAGGATTCAACATACGCCTATTTACTTCTGGTAGGAACAGAGATTCCTACTGCCTAAGGTTTATCAGGAACAGCAATATACGCTTTAATGCTAATTTCATAACCATACAGGTAAAGGACATAGATGTAAAATACCTCTAACCACAAGGTATCTTTCAATAGCTTGCACCAGAGCCAGAGGATCGATCTTGACAGGTCCGCCTTTCCACTGTTTCACATTTGCACATTCTGGGTGTCTTTGTAATTGACATTTTAACTGATGTGTGTTGAAAAACTTTAAAGCTTGTGATCCTCTGTTGAGAGAAAAGCTCAAGATAATTTGAGAAAAAAAGGTTATTCTATTATTTTCAGTCAACATATATTAGTTAAACTAAAAACAGACACACAAAAATACTTTTTTATAGTACAAAGCATTTAGCATGGAATGAACATAATCTAGCCACCATGAATTCATATGATCAATGATGTCATAAATACTGGCTTCAATGAAATGCCATGCCTATTGGATTATTCAGGTGGAATAAGAACACCTCAACTATCTGAACACACTTCTGCAGGAGTTTGTCCTCTACTAAATTCTATTCAAAAAGCAAGGGAGGAAGAACCCTCTATTTTTTTGCTTCTACTTTCAATTTCACTTATAAAAATAAAACATGAAATAACATAAAAATAAAAAAAACAACCTTCAAATTTACATTGCTATGTACTTTTAAATGAACGGCTACATCATTTGATAACTGTTTTCTTCCTGTTATAAGTTCTGAAAAGAGTCAAATATAGTCAAACTTAAATGTGACTAATTATACGACTCCATGAAGCATGCAAATATTAAGCGAGCATAGTTCATATAAACGCAGACAAGTGGAAAGCCTCATGGCTTTTTTATTCTGGTCTATGTTTGAGACTCAAATAGCCCACGGTAGTTCTAAATTCTAAGATGCTTTTCTGCCTACACTTTGTGGCTATTCATTTAAAAGGATGTAGCAAAGTAAACTGAAGGTTAGTTTTAAATTTTGTATTTTATTTATAAGAGAAATCTAAAGGAAAAAATATAGGATTCTACCCTCCTTATTTTTTGGTTGGGATCACAGGTATGCCACCATATTCTGTGATATCCCTTTGTTTCATAAAACTATTCCAAGATAGTATAGTGCTATAGCACATTATACAGAAAACAACTTAAGCCGCACTATGGAGAGCATTATCTACATTGACTACAGATACTGTTTCGATTCAAATTTTTAAAAATGTTTTAAAACACATAAAAACATGGATTTTAAAATAAAAATAACTTTTCAATGAAGCTACAGAACTGCCTAACAATTTTATCTTTCTATAACAACTTACATAGTAAAACCCATTATAGTTATATAGTTATAACCACTTATCACATTAAGTCTCAGAATAAATGTTTTGTTGCCCGCATACAAAAAAAATTATTTGAGACTGGGCAGTGGCGGCACATGCTTTTAATTCCAGCACTAGAGAGACAGATAGGCAGGTATCTGTGAGTTTGAGGCCAGCCCTGTCTACAAAGTGAGTTCCAGGACAGCCAGAGCTGTTACATAGAAAAACCTCATCTAGAAAATCAAAATAAATGAAAAAAAATAGTTGGAGAAGCATTACATATTAAAACTTATCAATGTAGAGAAACTAAAAATGTGTTTCAAATATTGTCAATCCAGTCACTGATTTACTTATGTTAGAAATATTAGTTGTCAAAATACACGGTGTGAGCTAAAAGTAGTGTCACACGCCTAATCCCAGCACTTGGGAGAGAGAGACAGGTAGATCTCTGAATTTCAGTCTAGCCTGCTATATGGAGTTCTAGGACAGGCCAGACTAAACAGCAAATTCCTGTCTTTAAAAAAAACAAAAAAAAAACATGATCTTACCAAGAGCTTACCAAACCTCTCACCATGGTTTCCTTCAACAATTCTAGTAGAAAGTGGCCATACCCAGGCAATGGTCCTTACCTGCCTCCAGCCCCATTTCCACTAGGGAAATCGTGCACTTTGACTGGAAATTGCTCCATTTGGCTGAGGCAGTTGTTCATCTTATGAACTAGTGCCAACAAAGGCGCATGGCCCACTGGTTCTACTCTTCCAATGGGCTCTTCTCCAGGAAGCTAGAGTTACAAATAAACAAACATTAAACAAACCCTTTGAAAAGTCAACACTCCATAGCAAAGATATTTTTAAACAATTTATTTATATATTAGATGTATATGAATATTTTGCCTTTATGTATTCTTGGGTGTCGCATGCCTGCCTGGTGCCCTAAGAGTTCATAAAATCCTCGGAAACTGGAGTTACAGATGGTCATGAGACACCATGTGGGTGCTTAGAATTGAACCTGGGTTCTCTGGAAGAGCAGCCAGTGTTCTTAAGCACTGAGCCATCTCCCCAGCCCCTAGCAAAGACATTTTAATAAGAAGTTTCACAAATGGAGATTTATCTATCAATTTTCTTTCTTTTATAATAGATTTCATTAAGACAATGTTTCCAAGTAAGTTAGTTAGTTCTTTTTATTTCATTTTATGTGCACTGATTAGTGTTTTGCCTGTCTGTATGTACGTCTCTGTAAGGGCACTGGATCCCTGGAACTGGTGTTAAAGACAGCAGTTCTAAGCTGCCATGTGAGTGCTGGGAATTGAACCTGAGTCCTTTGGGAAAAGTGGCAGCGGTTTTAACCACTGAGTCATCTCTTCAGCCCCCATCTACATAATCTTAAGCAAGATAGAAAACCCTTGGAATAGCCCACACTTGCACCCACATGCATGTGAAAATAAGATTTAAAATAACACACAACAAAATTAGTATCTAACAATACCACTTCTGACTTTAGACAGTGTTTCAAAATGTCTATGAACACTTAAAAGGCACATGGTTAAGCAAATAAACAGTAATCATTAAGCTCATCATAACCCCCCCCCCCCCAAAAAAAAGGCCACTTCCTGAGTTATGACTCTAAAGCAGTTGTAACAGGAGGTCTAATCGAGACTATGTGAGAGTTGTTAGCTCTGTTCTCACCTAAGGGCAAAGAGAAAAGGTGGGAACAAGCCTACAGACCCAGACCCTGTCCTTGTAACCTATAATATAAAGATTGTTGTTAAGCATCTTTTATGGAAAAAACAATAACCTCAACAAATAGTAATAAATATTAAAATGTAAAACTACTACTAATGATTTACCTTGTGGGAGGGAGGGGAGAAAAATACTTGACAAAGTTGATGTGGGCTTTAGGTCACTAGTGGTTGGAAGAATGGCTTTTTGTTTTATTTTTCTACCCAGACTGGTCTAAAACCCACATAACTGAGGATGATCTGTCCTGCCTTGCCCTCCAAGTGTTGGGATCTCAATCATAGGCTTCATGTCTGGTTGCACTTTACTATCTATTTTATGACACATAAAAATTTAAGGAAGTCAGGCATGGTAACTCATACCTCTAACACCAGCACCAGAGGCAAAGGCAATCAGATCTCTGAATTCCAGGCCAGGCTCATCTATAATAAAACCTTGTCAATAAATACATGTCAAAGGAATCTAACTGAATAGGCAACACACAACATACTCTTATTGGGACACAAATGTATGCACTTGCTAGCACTGATTCTATTAAGATGTGACTGTTATTAACTTACTGGAGAAGAAAAAAATACATGTAGGAATCGCTTTAATCGGATCTCTCGGCTGATAGCATCCTTTTCACTTTTAGATGTCAAGTAGAACAACAGTTGTTTCACAAATCCACTATGTTGGATTTCAAATGATGAAACATCTGATTCGGAGACTATGCTACGGATTTCTACAAGGCACTCAGCTCCACCGTCCACCTGAAACAGTGAAGAGAATTCTATACTGATTTAAACAGTACAATTCACATTTCCCCAAAAGTTAATCAAAATATATTTACATGGGCCAGCTATGAACCATATGAGCTGTAATACAACCTTCCAGGTAAGATGAGCCCACTGGAGCAATGTGGTTCAAACATTACTTGGCAAATTCTTTCCTTAAGATTTGAAGCCCACTGCACATGAAGGAATTCATTTCAGTGGAGGTCAAAAGCCCTCCTGTTGTTTTGCTAAATGGCCAGAGTCAAAACATCTTATAAATAATCAGATTAGTGTTGGTCCCAGTCTTGGTCAGAGAACGTTGTTTGCAACAGACAATAATATTTAGTCATAACTGGTAAAAGTGCTGAGAAAAATTTCTTTTAACCATTCATCATCCCAAAGCAGAACATCTATTATCAATCCTTACAAGGCTCAGGGAACACTACAGAAAAAGATTTCATGATGAAGAACAGGTATTCCATTTAACTAATGCATTTTCTATGTAGGGATTAAAAAATAATAATACAAACTCAAAATAAAGGGGCTAACAGAAAAAAATTGTGTCATTAAGTGAATGGATCATGTTCAACAAAATATGACATGCTATCTCTAACTATGCAGAATACATTTAACAACAAAAATAAACACAGAAGTAGAACAATGGCTACTTGAGAACCAGAAGAGAGGGGGAACAAGAGAAGGTATTGGGAGAGAAATTTGAATAAAATCCAAGTACATAATATACATGTATAAATGTCATAGTGAAGATCATAACTTTGTATAATTAATTAATAACTTTTTCAAATTAGAATAATGTTCATTTTGAAAGCCAGATTAAAATGATGAAATGTGATATGGTTTTAGTTAGTAAACTTAAATATTTATAAAATAGTTTAGAAAACAAGAACAGAAATTAGAAAAGGTACATTTACAAAGAGTCAATGAAATGAATGGTCATGACAAAGTCTCATGCCTTTCCAAGTAAATGTTATGAGTCTGCAGGTGGGGACAGTTATGTGGATTTAGAAAGGACATTCTTAAGAAACCGTCTGAAATTTTGTCATTTGTCAAGAACTAGAGAGCACAAAGAATGAAAAGTAATGGCAAGTCAAGGGACACGGAGCAAAAGAAACCAATGTTTCTACAAATCCCAAGAAATCATCCACCAGCAAACAAGATGCACTGCACAGTACCTGGAGGTTGAGTTGTTCAGTTGCAGCACAAAGTCTCTGAAGTACATTCAAGGCAGGGTTGCTTCCATCCATATTCTCTGAACTAAAGTAACGCTCAACAAATTTATGTGCCTGCTCCTTAATCCAACCTTTAATTTTTTCTCTACAAGGAGGTAAAAGGAGATATTAATGTTTCCATGTAGGTAAAAAAACTGTAAACTGAAAGTCAGATTAGAGACCTGTAAGATATGAGTTCAATACCCAGGATGGTGGAAAAAACCAACTTCTGCAAGTTGTTTACTGACTTCCACAAGTACTTAGATACACATATATATAGACATAAAGGAAATAAAATTACAGCTTTTATTAAAAATAACTAACAGCTCACTTAAAACACTTACTGGCCTATTATCATTACTATAATTCAGATTAAGCAAATATAGGTTCATTCTGAAAACAAGCTAAGATGTATCTATAGAATTGCTTAGGTATGTAGAATATATTTCAAGGCATCACATGAACAGTAACAAGATGTTCTAATTTTCTAAGTGTTCATACCCGAATACAAATTTACAAAATAATTGACAAAAGGAAAAATATATCTACACTGTTCATCACTGTTCCCTAAAGAGGTGAGGTGAAGATAAGGCATACCAGACGGATGTGACCAGGCTGTTGAAATTATAAACTTTAAAAATACATTTGCTTATTATTCTTCATAACTAAATTAAAAGTTATCTTTAAAATAAAGTGTTACTGGGAAAATGTCTTATTTATAGAGGAAGCAGTCTACACAGGTACTCTACATCAAGTGCCTTCCCAAGAAAGGCATTGCCATATGACCCACATGCTGGAAAGAAATTAGTATCTGACATGGAGCCAAGTACGTTTTTTAAAAAGCAGCTGCTCTCCCCTACAAATCTTCAAATTCCAATAAGTAGGTAGAAAAATTTCATTAAAATGTATAAACAGAAAATGCAAGCATAATTCAATAAAAGGTTTCACATAAAAGAAAACTAACCAGAGCTGTCAAGTAGATATATTATATATATTTTTATATGCATGGGATAGGGCTGAAACCATAGGCAAGTCCTGAGCTACATACATACATACATCCTCATAAGAATCTACCTAATCTGAGTTGAGAATAAATTGAACCAAGCCCACGTATCATCTCCATGTAATGAAGGTGCTCAATACAATCATACTGAGACCTTTCAGATGAAGAACTCCCACCCCTAATCCCAGCACAAACTTTACCTATTATTGGATATGGTGTCTTTTGAGGCTGCCCTGGCAAGACCACTAACTCCTGCAGTTCGTGCTGGCTCAATGTTGTTGCTGTTGGACTGTGCACTTAATCTTCCCCACGTTTTTGGATTCAAGCTTGCCAGGAAGGAAGATTTGGGTGACTGAGTAGTGGTAGGGCTTTTAGCTATAAAGAGAAATGAATTACATTCAAATTATTTCAACAAAACTGAGAAAAAAATCAACAAAACATTCACAGACATAATATAGGAATTAAGAGCACCAAATCATGAGCAAACTTATCACCTTTTCCTCCATTTACCTATTAATTCAACAAAGGACTCACCTTGATTGTCTACTTTGTCATCATCTCTTGGAGGTGAATACTTTGGCCTTCTTGGCCCTCGTTTTGGCAGTCGTTTTCTCTTGAGAACATCACTCAATCGACTGTTGTATGGAAAAACAATGGGTGAGGTTAGCAATTACCACGGAAGAACCCAGCTAAGATACCAGAGGCAGTGACACAAATAAAAATGTCACAACAATTTTCATTGAGTGATTTTAATATGGAATCTGCAACAGTAATATTCAAAAGGATGTATGGAGACAGAAAATTGCTGCTAAAAATATAAAAACTAAAGGCTTAATTTTCTTCATATGCAATTTTGTAAAATATAATGTATTTAAATAAAAATACAAAGAATGATTGACAAAAAAAAAAAAAAAAAAACCAAACGAGTATATTTCTTCCCTAACCTAACTTGCAACACATGGGGCTTAATGTTCATACTAACTACTTACAGTATTATATCCAAAAGGCATAACGAAGGCACAACATAATGATTTCCATAACTGTTTTTAAACTATGTAAGTCTATTAAGTGATAATGTGAACAACCTATTTGGAACTAGAACCAATATTAATTGAATTGTCTACAGCATTTCTTTTATCACGTTTTGTTTGATTGTTGAGACAGCATTTCCACATCACCTTAGGTTGGACCTCAAATCCATGACTCTCTTCCCTCACCCTTTGGCTCTGAGAGTAGGGAGGGCTTCACTTCATCTGCCCAAAGACTTTATTCTAAACAACACTACAAATACACTACACCACACCTTGCAACCTCCTGCTCTTGACATTAAAAATTATTTCTGAAATTATTTAATAACAAAAATACAAAACAATGAGCAGATAAATGAACATTCTAGGGGACAGCAAAATAGCTAAATAAGTAAAGGACGTGCCATCAAGCCAGACAACCTGAATATGATAGAACAAATAAACCAACTGGTGCAAATTGTCCTCTGACTTCCAACACTGGCACCAGGGAACACAAACACACATAAATATGCTTTTAAAAATTAAGCAAATTGTTCCAGCTGTGTTGCTCTATAGCTCAAATAACATTTAAATAATTTAAATGAGAATCCCAGAGTCTGGTAATTCTATGAAATAGGTATACTTAATATATTCAAATACACAACCAAGAAAAATAAATTTTCAGGAAGAAATATGCTATAACAACTTGTAAATGAAAAATGAACATTTTACTTGGAGGGCTGAAGACATGGTTCAACAGTTAAAAGCATCTGTTTCTCTCCAGGAATTAGAGTCAGTTTCTAGCACCTACATGGAGGATCACAACCTTATTTCTGGTCATCTGATGTTCTCATTTTGCTTCTGAAGGTACCTACACATTTATAGTGCGCAAACATATACTAAGGTGTACATACATAACAAAAACAATGAGGACTGCCTGTAAGGCCTGTTCTACACAGTGAGTTCTTGATGAGAGAGTCAGTGCTACATACCAAGATTTAAAAACTTGGAACAAGGAACAAATTAAGATAAATATTTTAAAAGAAAGGCTTTCTTTGGAATAATAAACTATTAGATTGCATAATAAACAACTATTTCCTTATTGAAACTGGCTTAGAAATATTATATTAGTATCAAACTATTATAAGCAGTTGTTAATTAATATAATATTAGGAGGTTATTTTAGTTCCAGGACACAAAGAAACCCTATCTCCATCACCCCCATGCAAAAGAAAGATTACATCTGTCTGCGTTATCTCACAGAATCCTGTGATGGAGCAGTTAAAGATATCTCAGGCATCAAGTAAACATTTTATAGTGAAGCCCTACACATTTATAGTGCACAAACATATACTAAGGTGTACATACATAACAAAAACAATGAGGACTGCCTGTAAGGCCTGTTCTACACAGTGAGTTCTTGTAACCGTATTAATATACGGTTACTGAAAGACCAAAGTATAGAAGAAGTGCTGAGGTGGAGGAACAATAAGGTAGAAGAGTAAATGGGAGAAAAGCACAACAGCATCACAGATGGGAAGGTAGAAAGTCCAACAGGCTCAAAGGCTAATTTTCACAAACTTGCCCAATTAACAAAGAAAAGCATAAACTCACCCCCTTTCCTGGATTAGCAAACAGTCCCAACTAGAATTTTTACTTAAGCTAAAGTACGTAACTGCCACAAGGTGGCAGCAAAATAACTCTTCCTTCAAGCATCTGACCCCCAGCCATCTAGCCAGATGTACAAGACAGGTTCTTTAAGGTATACAAGATTTAAATTTAAAATCCCAGTGAGAATATTTTACCAGATATATATTACAGGAGCTAGCTCTGATTTCCTAGCAGCCACATGAGTTCAATTCCCAGCACCTACAAGGCAACTCACTACCATCTTGTAAGTCTAGTCCCAGAAGGTTGGGTGGTGTCTGCTTTTGGCCTGAAAGGGAACTGTGTGAACATGATACAGAACCATCCATGTAGGCAAAAACACCCCTAATATGTTAATAAAAATGATAAAAGTTTTCGTGAAAAAATTTTAAGATGTATTTTATAGTAAAAGGAAAAACACTTATTGATTATGCTGAGTACAATTTAAATTTCAGAACTGAATGTGGTTTATCATATGCAACTCATGGCAATATTCCAATTTCCAAAATAAAATAAGACCTCTTAAATGTATGATCTTCTAATGCAACAACAATTTAAAAAATATAAAAGTTTCCCAATATCCTATATAGTACAGCAGAACAAACATAAATGAATTTAAGAACTACCATTTATTTACCTTTAAGATATAACCATGTGCTTGGGAATTAAAGCTAAATGAGAAGTCAGGTTTGGCTACCTTGCCTACAGTCTCTAATTTTATATTTTTCACTGCATCAACACCTTTATATCACAAAGGAAGATCTGCAGTAATACAAAGTAATTACAAAATTATGGAATCAGGGAGCTGGGTGGTGGTGGTGCACGCCTTTAATCCCAGCACTCGGGAGGCAGAGGCAGGCGGATCTCTGTGAGTTCGAGGCCAGCCTGGTCTACAAGAGCTAGTTCCAGGACAGGAACCAAAAGCTACGGAGAAACCCTGTCTCGAAAATCCAAAATAAATAAGTAAGTAAATAAGTAAGTAAGTAAATAAATAAATAAATAAGAAAACAAGCATGGAATCAGAAACAAAGGCTAAAATACTCTGTGATATGTGTAAACAAACCTAGTATGTCTGTACTTCATTTCAATTTGTGTACCAATGTGAATTAAATGCTCATATCTCGTGTAACTACAAAACAGGGACCAGTAAAGTAGCTTCCCTAAAGTTATTATTTTCTTTCCACTCCAAAGGGCAGAAGAGCTGAGGAAATACTTCTGTGGTAGAGGTTAATTGCTGAGGCTAGAATCAATTCACACTACCACAAAAAAGTCCACTCTCAGGTATTTTATTCTTAAGTAGGAGTCTAGGACATCAAAGCAGATAAAGGCAAAGTACTTTAAAAATTCACAACAAAACTCACCCTTGAGGGCTCAGGTCCAGTGAATCATCTCTGCTATGCTGCAAGCTGGGTGACCCAAGATCAGCAGACGCATTGGCTGCAGCCGTGGCTGTCCCACTGCTGGCTGGTGTTGTGGACCCCAGGGATCCTGAACCATTTGTACACGCCTTTGGTGGACTTGTCAACAAAGACTCAGATTCTGCTAAATGCTTTACTTGATGCATGACACCTTCAAACACAACAAAAATAAAGAGAGGTCAGTTTAATCAGGAGTTAAGAATAACCCCCACCACTATGAAATCCCTAAATGTTAAACCTAATAAGCTAGAAATAAAGCCAGGAAAAGAAGTTTCCATATCAACTCCAATCAAAAAGAGTAAAATTCAGGGGCTGGAGAGATAGCTCAGAGGTTCAGAGGCTCCTCTTCCAGAGGTCCTGGGTTCAATTTCTAGGTCATACATGGTGGCTCACAACCATCTAATAATGAGATCTGGTACCCTCTTCTGGCATGCAGGCATATATGTAGAAAGAACACTATTTACTTATATAATAAATAAATCTTTTAAAAATAAATAAAATGCAAAGGTATTTTTATTGAATGTATTCTAATCTTCAAATCAAAAATCATATAAAACAGTTATACAAAAAGTAGAAAATATCCACTTTATAAACAACAGTAAATCTAAGAAACACAGCACACATCACAGTATGATAACCACAAAGGGAAGAGACATAAGTAGTCAATTAGCTTCAAAGGTTATGAGGGAAACACAGTAAAAATACTGCTATCTATAAAAGAGCTACTGGTGGCCACACTGTCAGAGAAAGGAGAACTGAAGAGTTCCTATTGTGATAGGAGATACACAGTCACAGATATCTAAGAAAGCCTGTGTCAAATATATGAAATTCTGTGGATGAAATTATATATGATTGCACAGACATTTTTCAGGGGTCCTAATCTTTCATTAGATTCTTGTTGTTTTATGTTGTTTAGGGTTTTTTGTTTGCTGTTGTTTTGGGGATCTTAGAATTTTCTGTATAGACCAGGTTGGCCTCAAACTAACAGATATTCACCCATCTCTGTCTCCCAAGGACTGGGATTATAGATGGGCACTACCATACCTGGCTTCCTTTAGATTCTTTAAGAAAAGAAGGGGGTAGGGGCAGATGATTTATACTTCAGGCACTTGTTATAAAAATATGTTTTAGGCTAGACTATGCTAGATACTGAGTACATAGTTATCAGGCAGGACAAAAGCAAAAATGACTAGGAATGATACATTTCTTAAGGATGCCAGTAAGTAATGATGAACTCATAAAACAATACAGCAAGCTAGTGTACACTGCAGAAGAACCAAGCTCAATCTGAAAGGAAAATAAGACCTTCAGGAAGAGGTTAATGTTTATTCTGGTGTTTTATGAGTAGCATGACCTAGCCATGCACAATTAACACCATTATGTATGCACCACAAATATTTGAGGTTAAAAAACAGAATATGATGGTACAGCAGATTCTCTAAGCTTAGCAAAAAATACTTGGCATGGGATAGAGATGAAAGTGGGCAAGTGGATCTCATTTACTTCTAAACCAAAAAATTAGATGTGTACCCGCACACCTACCTGACTTGTTACAGACAGGTAATGGAAAAACAATGCTTTGTCTTTAACATCTTTAACATCAATACCTACTGCTGTTTTTGTTCTGTTTTTTGTTTGTTTTCTTTTTCTTTTTGAGTATGTTGTTAGTTGAACAAAGCTAGTTACTTGGAGATGATGGTGTCGCACTATGTTAGCTCTTGGGCTGGAAGTCAAGAGATCTACCCCTCTTTTGGATTTAAGGTATACACCACTTTACAAAGACAACTTTAAATGGTTAAATCTTCTTCCTCCTTTGTTCCTTTTTCTATATTGGCCTATTTATAATATTTTAAAACACGGAAAAGACTAAAAGCCCAATATAAGAAGTGTTGACTGTAACGAGGCAAGCAGACCAGGCCTTCTTGCTCAGCCATCATTAGAAGCTTCCCCTAGCCTGGTGGTGGCACACACCTTTAACCAGCACCCAGGAGAGGAGGCAGGCAGATTTCTGAGTCTGAAAGCCAGCCTGGTCTATAGAGTGAGTTCCAGGAGAGTCAGGGCTACACAGAGAAACTCTGTCTTAAAACAAAACAAAACACAAAAAACCAAACAACAACAAACAAAAAACAAACAAAAAAAAAAAAACCCCACCAACACCAACATTACCAACAACAAAAAAGTTTCCTCCTGCAGCACATAGTAACAAAAAACAGAAATCCACAGCCAGATAAAGGGACACTGGAACACTAAGCCTGGATGAAATGTCTCCATCAAAATCTTCCCCCTCAGGACTTAAGGTGATGGAAATAATTTAAAAGCCAGAGGGAATGGAGAACATAAGGGAATTAAGGCTCTCTAAACAATATATATAACTCAGAGACTGGGGCAGCAGGCACAGGTCAGCATGGGTCCGCACCACATGGAGCCACAGAGCTGAAGAAGTGGAAACAAGCTGCCACCCCTAACCCTCTAATCCAGAAGCTATCCAGCTGATAACCACCTGCAAATGAAAATTTGGTATTCTCCAAGGGAGTCTCACTCAGGAAATAAAACTCCTAAGGATATGCTGCTGGTCCAGCAGTAGATGGTCAGCATAAATGAAGTTCCTCATCTCAATGTCACATCAAGGTTTTTCCTTTTACCCCTTTTACTCCTCCCCCTTTTTTTCCTATTTACTCTTGTTTTGTACATTTTTCTTCTCTCTCTTAACACTAGAGATCCTTTGAGTATATATTATGGCTTTCACTTCAGTGTTTTTATGGGATTATGGGATTCTTAAATTATGAACAGTGGGTCTCTACACATGTATCTGTTTCTTGTGACTTCTGTTGGGCTTGTTTCTACAGTTTGTTTTGTCTTCTGATGTATTGGTTTTTCTTTATCTTATTTCATTTTATTTAACTGTTATTCCTTAGAAGTTTGTTTGCTTTCGAATGAGAGACAGAAAAGAGCATGGATCCCGACCGGGAGTGGAGAGAAACTGGGAAGGGAAACAGTAATTAGGATATATTATGTGAGGGGGAAAAAAATCTATTTTCATTAAAGGGAAAACAGAAAAGGTAATCAAGAGCTGGAGAGATGGCTCAGTTGTTGCAGAAGACCTGAGTTCAATTCCCAGCATCCATATGACAGCCCACAACTATCTGTTAAATCCAGTTACAGAGAACCTGATGCCCTGTTATTGTACCAGTCATGTACACTCTCAACCCAATAAAAGATAAAGTAAATCCTGAACTGTTTTGATCTACTGCTATGATGTGCTGCAACCTTATTCAAGGAATTACTATAGACTGCTGACATAAAAGTCTGACTGCTGTCAAACTTGAGCACATATTGGGGGTAGGAAGATCACTGAGAATGACTACAGTCATCAGTGACAGTGAATTTCAAGCGTCATGTACTTAGCACAATAAACGTATTACACATGAAACACTCTATGCTTGAGTTCTTAAACACACAATCTTTCATATGAACAACTAATACTTTCCTTGTAGACACTGAACACATCACATCAAGCTCTAGACTCATCAACTTATCAAAAGTGGCAATGAAATTAAAGGTGGTGGTGGCGCATGTCTTTAATTCCAGCACTCAGGAGGCAAAAGTAGGCATATCTCTGAGTTAAAAGCCACCTGATCTACAGACCAAGTTCCAGGACTTCCAGGACTACACAGCAGAAAAAAAAAAGGGGGGGGGGGAAGCATTACCTTCTCTTCTGAAGTAAACACTGAAAATATCAGGTAACTTTTGCATTAAGATTTCTGCCATCTGAAGTGCTCCAACTACTATCTTCAGATCTTGACTTGATAGCATGGAAGCAATGTGACTAAAAAATAAAACATTTGTGTATGAACAATCTGAAGTTGGTTTTTGTTTCTGGTCATATTACTTAAAATTTAAGAACAAAATTCCATTCTATTATAACAATTATAATTTTTATTAAATTCAGTTAGATTTTAAATTATATTAAAATATAATTCAAGACATTCCAAACAAACTTTACTTCATTTTTTTTCTGTACCATGATTTGGAAATTTTAAAAATTACTTCAGATTTGAATTTCTAAAACATTTTTAGTATTTTCATGAACACACCTTGAAACAGCATGATTTTTCAGAACATCCTTCAGAAGTTCAGCATCAGCAAAATAAATTATCCTAAGAATTGCTCTAAGGCACTTATGTCTGACTGCAGGTCCTGCTGAGGAGCTATACACTTCATAGAGAACACCAAATAAGGTCTTAATGAAAGACTTAGCCAGTTCCGGATCTTCTTTCATTAGCTGTGCTCGAGCATCATCCTTCTTTAACTCTGAATATCCACCTGATGTTTAAAAAAAAAAAAATTAATTCCTGAAGTGGCTGACTACTATATAAACACAGCAAAAATCAAGTATTCAGCCAAGCAACTCTGTGAAATACTAGGGCAACCTTTCTCATTATAGAACAAACTAACTTTTCTGAGCATTAAGAGACTACTGTACTGACTATTCTGACCAGTTAAAGTATCACTGTACTAAGTATGCTTCTTTGTACTAAAACATAGTCTAAGAAGGACTAGGAAAATTTCAATACTAACCTACTAAAATACAGGTTGAAATAAATACAGGACAGTATATAGTAACAAAATTATGCAGATAAAAGTTATCAAAAAAACTGGAAAACAAGGTGACTCTGCTATTTTGTTCACAAGGAATATGTATAAAGGAGAATGAAACTGATGAAGACTATGAACAAGAGTCTAGCCAATTATGGTTACACATCTTGCCCTTTGCCTATAAAGTACATTTGTTTATGTCTTATAATATGATAGCTTTGAGACTATGATAGTATTAAAAGGGGTAAAGACTATATAACCTCTGATGTTTCCAACATTTACTACCCAGACCTTTTCTGATGGAGTGTTGTAGGGTCAGATCAAATGAACCTGCATTCTAACCGGCAACCCATCACTTAAAAAAAAAAATTGTGGAAGAGACATAGCACATGTAGCAATACTGACTTATTCATAATAACTGAGGCACGGGTTTTAATTAAATATATCACCATTAATCAACAATCTTACCTCCCTCCAAGGATATTCAATGAAACCATAACTATGCAAAAAGAAAATATTATGCCTGGAGTCTTAGACTTCAGGAGGGAGGGAGGGACGGAGGGAGGGAAGCAGGCAGGCAGGCAGGGAAAAAAAAAACAAAAAATATTACAGGTTCCAGTAAGAAGGTAAAAATGCTTAATAAGGCCAAAGACTAGAACCTACATGGCAGAAGAAAAATAGCTCCTTCGAGTTACTCTCTGACTTCCACATACATGTTATTATATGCCCACATAACATACTCAAAATCAATGTGAAATAAATAAATCCCAACAGTGCACCTCTACTTAACTCAAAAGGATACTTACTAGTGTTAGTATTGGCTAAGGGGTTAGGTTTTCTCTGAATGGCACGTGCTGTTCCCGTGTCCTCATTGATTTGCTGCATAGAATTAAAATCAATAGTATAAACTCGTCCCAGAGTGGACAAGCTTATCTCATCCTCACCGACCTGATGGGCTGCCTGAGAGCAAAGAGAGAGAAACCTTGAATATAAACGTGTAGAAATTCATTAACTTAAGCACAGCAGGGACCCACTACACATGCTACTTTACATATCTATTTTATGTGGCTAGTAAACTGACAGAAAGTGGAAATTTTAGTACTGCTGACAAAACGCATTGGTTTAACAAATCATTTTAAATTAAACCAAACCGTGAGTTCTGAGGCAGAAGTCAGATAAAATGAAATACCAAGTGACATAGCATAATTGACATGAAGACACCATTTGTATTTCAAAAGAAATTGTACTGTGAAGTAGCTTTTACATATGTACTTAGAACTCTTAATGGTAAGACAGAAAACATTTTTTACCTAATCAGTTTCTACTAACCTAAAATGTTCCTTTAAGCCAAATACCTTGTAAAATTGTCTTTAAGTAAATAAAATACCTCACATTTACATGCTGTTCTAAGACTGTAAGGAGCACAACTAAAACTTAAGATTAATAATCACGATGCAAACACTACACAGAAGAGACTATTATTTAACTTCAGGCACCCTAGAGAAGATGCAAAATATGCTACATATGGCAGTTGTGCACATGGAATCCCAGCAATCAGGAGGTTTTCAGGGTCAAAGACAGCTTAGACTAAATAGTAATAACCTATCACTTTAAAAACAAATAAACAAATTACTCTTAATACAAAGATCAGTCTGAGCTGAGACTCCTAGACAGACTTGAGTAACTATCTGGAAATAGAGAATAAACTAACAATGAAGATGTGATTATCAGGAGTATGCTAAAAAGAAAAGCACTTAAAGTTAGAAATTAAGAACACTAGCAGTTGTAATATAAAGGACCAGTCAACAATTAACTCATAAAAGCACAAGTTGGTTCTGAATTCTGAGTTCTTTTATAAGGACTCCAGACTTTAGAAACTGATTGGAGGAATATATCTGGAACCTACAGCTTTATAAGAGTTATAAAGATTATTGCAATTCAAAAGCTGTATTAAATTTAGAAGAATTATGTTTAAGTATGAAAAATGCTACAGAAAATGTATAGCCTCTCGAGTGCTGAAACACTTTTCTACCTCAAGTCTTTTTGTCATCTGAGAAATTTAAGATTATTCCAGGGAATGCAAACATAAGATGAACATAAACCACACAGAAACTGTCATTAACATTTTAGTATATTCCTACAACATATTATTCATTTTCTTTTCTTATACGAAGTAACAAAAAGTTCCATCATTTTGAGCACTGCTTTCACATTTATGTCATTAAATCTATTGCACAAATACTGAATTACATACTAGTCTATTTATCACAGTTTTCATGTTCACCCTGAGGCAGGTATTTAACTTGTTTTCCCGTTTTTCCCCATTAAGTATAAAAAGCACACACTGGGAGATTTCTTCTGGGTTGAAATAATAGGCCTGCTTTGAGACATAGTCTAACCCTTCAGTGTTTCCTTTTGGAAACAAAACTATGGGGTAAAGAACTTAGATTACTTGCTCCAAGCCAAGCAGGTAGTTAGCAGCAGAAGCAGGACTAGAACATCATGTTTTCTGACCTCAACAGAATGAGGACCTTCTTTCTCAGGAGACAAAATGAGAGAATCTTAAGTTAATTCAAAACTGAGCACACTAAACACACAACCACCTCCCCATTCCATCCCTACACCCACTGTCCACAAAAATAGGCATATTTAAATGGTACAATGAAACTACTACCTCAATGATCCGGCTGTCAATCCTGTTATAGGGATGCCAGAGGCCTCGGTCATCCCGCCACTGCCAAATTGCACCATCTGTATTCTGCGCATTTCCCTTCTTTAGCATTGTATCAACTGCAAAGATGCCTTCTTTTGGTAAACATGGCATAAGTTCACTGGAAATAAAAGGTGTAATTATTTTAATAAGCAACTTTCTGTGCCAACTATAGGTGTTAAGACTCTCAAGGAAAATAACCCCATTTTTACCAAATCAGAGAGGTCAGTTCATACAGTTCTTGAGGACTTCGTGGAACAAGATCAATCTGCTCTTGACAACTTCCATTGGAGGCACCACACAGAAGGAAGTGAAGTGTTTCTGCAATGTCTGTTAAGCCAACAACACATAACATAAGCCTATTAAACTAGATGTAGTAATTTATTTAAAAGACAATCATTCCCTAGAGTAGGGCAAAAATTAAAATTATTTACTCACAGAGGATCTGAATATGGAAACTGCAAAAATATAAACCAATTATATGTGTAAAAAGAACAGCAGAAGAAAGTTTGTGGCTTTTAACCATGTCTTTCTGTGGTCTTTCATCCTGAGTACATATCCTTCAGCTTACCCAAAATACCACCATATTGGATCCTTTTGCTACTTTAAGGAGCACAACACTTTCTATCAACAGGATGTCACTCAGATATACTCATACTTACCACCTTCCTTTTAAATATACTGGAAGCACGTGTTCTATAGGGTAAACACCTGGAGCTCACGTTTCCTGCCTTACATTATACTTACATGTTAACTCAATACAAACATCATTAAACTATATCAGTTTTCCACTCCCAGAAAACATCAGTATCTGGAGAATTTATGATAATCACTCAAGTGCAAAGGTTTAGTCACTCTAACAGCTAAAACCTAAGAAAAGTTATGTCTTTGTTAGTTGTACTATGTTTCTAAAAATACTGTCTATATGTAAATATGCATAAATACAGCTATGACTTTTATTAATCTTGAAAAGGTATAGTTTTGCCAACTTTTTCGAGTAATATTAGTACACTGTGTAGAATTTTACAAGGATGCTTTAATGGGCATGAGGACGGAATTCAAAGACAGACTGCTTCCTAGACCTACAGGATGCTTTAATCTTCATTCTACAGAACCACAAAAGGACCTTGAAATTGTGCTATATATTTTCTATAAAGATAACAGATAAGTGATCAGAAAAGTAGTTAAGATAACCCCTTGAAAAAGAGGTAAACGTGCCCACAATTACTTTTTATCACTATAGAAGGAAACGGTCTAATGTGGTCCATGAGATAAAGGAAATGTCACAATATGACATCAAAGGAAAAGTATCCAGTGTGTTCAAAGAAAGCACTTCCCAAGCTGGTATTTAAAGCTGGACTACTGTCCCTCACAGTAACTAGTGAGAAGCTGTTCTCTAACTGTTCAAAGAGGTCCTAGAGACTTCAGAATAAGTTACAAAGCTACTTGTGAAGAAGTTAAACTTTTCTCCATTTCACTGACGTTGGGAGCACTGTGAAAACAAATCACAGGGGAAACAATAATCTGTCCAACTATCCACCTCAATCACACTGTCTTTTTGTCGAGGTCTATCGTCAATGCATTAGTTCACAAGAAATGCAATGAAAAGTGAAACAAGGTTTATCCAAGACAAAATATTATACAGTCTGAAACGATAGGGCCAAAAGCTGTATTTTAAGTAAAAGGCAAGACTGACCCTCAAGATCGAACCTTGAAGTTTAAAATTCCAAGTATAAAATTATTAATCGTAAATGGAGTTGTTCCAATAGTTAACACTATAACAAAGAATCAAGATACAGATTTTTTCTGAAACCATACCACGTTCTGACATTTACTTACGAGACAAGGCCTAAGAAAGAGGGATCAATTTGTCACTGGTTAAGAAACACAAAATTAATTAACTTTGTAAAAACTGGAGATACTGATCATTAAAAATAAGGTCCAGCTTTCTGAGAGAAGAAAGCACTCTACACTCAGATAATGAACTGGAAATATCAAACAAGGGCTGAGAGAATTGAGTTATTGTTAAAAGTAATGTAAAAGTTAGAAAACTAAAACCAGATCATTAGTAATTAGTGTAATATGAACATCAATGATCTTGAGTCATTCCCAAAGGTGAGTTTTAAGAATATAACATTAAAATCTCATGATCAAGCCAAGTGTACCAGCATACACGTTTTAATCTTAGCACCAGAGAGGCAGGAAGGATCTAGAAGTTTAAGGGCAGTCCAGTCTACATAGCAAGTTCTAGGTTAACCAGGGCTACATAGAAAAACACTCTCTCAAAAAAACCAGAAAAGATCTTTAGCACTACTGGATATCAAACACCCAGACTTTGTATAAGTCAGGTAAGCCTCTATCACTGAGCTTACTTTCCTATCCCACCATTTTTCTTCTTCAATAGCCAATGTTATTTATGGTTTCTTACTTTTGTGACTTAGGTTGACTTGTTAGTGAAGAAAGAGACACTTTTATGGCTTAAAATACCAATAATAAAACAGCACTTACTTTGTTTCATAAGCTGAACGGCTAGTGTTGGGCAGTTGGAACACATCAGAGAAAACATGCGAACCACCATTATAAACATCCCAGAACTTAAAACTGGTGGAGTCACTACCAACAGTTGTTGAACATTTGTTAGCAGATCTTTGGAAGCAACCTGCTGCAGTAAATTCTTCATGAACACAAGAAGAGAAATTATTATGCTGTCATTTAGCAATTCTACAATTTAAAAAAATATACTACCAAGATGATACTGACCTCCTCGTGTTGAAAGTTGTCCACTAGGCGTGCAAAACAAAGGCAAGTGCTTTCTACTGACTTTTTGTCCTATTTTTCACAAAGGAAAATAAAGTTCATTAATATAAAATGTTAGCACCAACAGTCACTTAGTTCTTTCTTTACCCCATATCTAGGTAACCTCTTTATCAGATATAAGCTTTGAAAAGAAAAACCCAGAGAAAGTGTAGTTGGTAATATTAAAAAAGTATGTGCAAACATTTGTATTGAGACTTGAAGATTCAGGAATTTGTAACCATCAGCAGATCCAATCCCCTAAGCACTAAGGAATGAAGTTACTGATAACAATTGGCTTTTTCACTATAGAAATAATCCAAAACAATTTGGCTATTAGAAAAACTTTATATTGCTATAAAAATAAAGCAATTTTTGGAGAAAATATCTGTCATACTCCTCATAACAACAAAACCAACATTTTCTTTACTTCAACTAGGCTTCCTTCTGTAAAAACAGGAATCAAAAAAGTTGCAAAAGCCCAAACCTTTCCCGTTGCTCCATTCCCAAGAAAGAAAGCCAGAAAGTAGTAGCCGACTTAATTTAAAATTTCTGATTCTTAGTTCTCATTTATGAAGGATGTTAGGTAGTATTGATTTTCACAATTAATTACAGAACATATTTTAAATTATTGTGGTTTCAACTATGCTTTTAAGAAAAAAAAAAATTAAGCCAGGCATGGTAGTACACAGCTTAATCAAAACATTTGGGGTGGGGGAAGCAGAGGCAACTGATCTCTGTGAGTTCTATGCTAGCAAGGGATATATAGTAAGATCATATCCCAAAAATAAATAAATAAGAAGAAAGCTGTCTAGGCATGTATGATAATAGGCTTGAAAGGATTCAAGTTCGGAGCTAGCCTACACTGTACTATAAACTGTCCCTTGTCCTCTATAGAAAAGAAAAAAACTTAATGTCTCTAATCTATCATTATCATTATAGAAATGTAGGCGACAAATGAGCCCATCATCTTATGTAATCCCTTAAGCATATTCTGTACATCTAATTGTCACAGGTTTCAAATAATCTGTGAAAGTAGATTTTTAAGAAATTCAAAGTAGATTTCTTAAAAAGTGTCCCTAGTAACAATAGCATTTTTAAAATATGGGTACAAGAAGACACAGTTTCTCCCTGACCTCCAGATGTAGCAACTCAATTCCCCCCATTCAAATCTGGTATGAATACTGCTGTTCAAACTCTATCTCTGATATTTTACCTTTTACATACCTATTCTGCTCTCCTCCAATCCCAACAGGTAGAATCTATACTTTCCATTTCTATTTCGGGACAACCCTTTTTCTCTCTTCTAGTCTTGAACCATGCTCCCAATACCTTTTAGGGGGATCTTTCTAAAAGTAAATTCTTATCTCACAAAGGAAAATCTTAATTTATACAATAACAAAGTCATCAGTTAATACCAATATAAAGATACTGAACCTATAAATTGCTTATCATTTGGGTAAACCTGCCAAAATCTTATAAAAAAATAATCTAATATGTTACTAGATAATACATTTAAAAAGAAACATGGATCAGAACACTTAAGAGTTATACATATCCAATTAGAAAATTGTAAACAGAATTTTGGGGAAAAAACAAAAAACAAACTTTCACGACATAGGAAACAAGATTCATACTTTACCTGATGAGTTAGCCTTTGGGTAAGTAATGGTAGGGAATCTGCCACAAAATGAAATTCATCAGGTGTGATACTCTGGCAGCAATTGGCTGCAATTGCTAGTGCATTTCTTTGGGCATTTATGCTGAAGAATTCTAGATACAGCAAGCAGTCTGCCAAGCCACCCTAAAATACAGAAAACTGTTAAAGTGAAAGAAAAATATCCTTTGACAAAAAGAACTATTATAAATGTCTAGAACATCACATAGTGTAAAATATGTGCATCTTATGGAGCTACAATCAAGGAACTAGCACAATGCAGTTCTGAAATAACATCAAAGGAAATATAGTCTTTTAGCAACAACACTTACCGCCTGTAAAATAGCTTTACTATGTCGCCGTGACAGCATCTCCAAGGCAGTTAAGGCCTGCTCTGCCACATCAATACACTGAATAACTTGCAGCTAGGAACATTAAAGTAGGTACCAAAGGTTATCATTTATTTTTCAACAGTACTTTATCTGCACAAACACTTTATTCATCTATTTGTAGTCACTTGCACTACTTCCAACATGAAACCAAACTAGAAAAACTCATCCTTGGGTAAAACTTATAAAGCTTTTACTTTCCTCCCAACAACTTACTCAGCTTTAGGATACTGTAAAATATTATTACCATAGAACAAAATTCCCTATTTAAAACAAGTTAGTTGATACATGCACCAAAATTTTTTAAACCTGACTTAAAAAGTACATTTAATCAGAGAAATTATATTTTGCCAGATGAACTGTTTTATCGTGCATTTAAGAAAAATGTTAGATATAATAATACAACCTACTAACCACTGACCATATGAAAAATTTCCTTTCTCCACTAGTCAATTTTGTGAACATAAGCTCTCCTTTGTCTCAAACTTTTCAGCAATCAAATAAGATTATAGTTATGAATTCTACTGTTGTTAACTCCTTTTATACTGATTGTGACGTGTTTATACTCTCATACACACATTTCAGAAGTCGGTTTTCACCTTCTACTTTGCAAAAGCAGGTCTCTATCTCATGTCTCATCTCTATCTTACAGGTATCAAGATTACAGATACATGCCACTTGGCTTTTTATGTGTGTTCCAGGGATGATAAAAATTCAGCTCTTAAGGTTTATCCTTTAAGCACTAGTACTCAACTCACCAGCCCCCAATGTATTATTTTTAATGAAATGCTTTATGATGCTCTCTGATGTTAACGTGTTAAAAGCTATCATAAAAATATCATAAAGTGGGGGCTTTATTTTATAAATAATTTATTAGTTTCAACTATTGGGTTTTTTTTTTACATAAAATAGTTTTTTTGGTAAATTGGTTAAAAACACATACTTTAATTACATCACAGAAACAAATTCAAGAATCCAAAACTTGACTCCTCCTGTGTACTTATGAACAAGCTGTACAAAAGCAGGACTACCTTTTCTAAAAAGACAGGAATAGCATCTACGACAACAGCAGATGATCGAGGGAGCGCTTCCATCATGTACGTTAAGGCTCGGCAAGCGTGATTCATCTAGAAAACAGAATGAGTTTTTATTCAATACATACTCAAATTAAAATTTAGGTAGCCTTTAAAAATACATGATGTACTTACAATGTCAAAATTATGTTCCATCTGCAGTAATGTTATCTGTTAGAAATATAACAAAAAATTAGAAATTTTTAAAGTATTTCTTGCATTTCACTGAAATGGAGAGAATTTTCTTCCTTGCACTACACACAAAAAAGTAATAGCAAACATACTTAGGAATTATTATGCTTATAATGTCTTTCATTGAATGCTACATCTCTAGATTGGCAATGCTGTTATAAGGCATGAAGTTAAAAATCATCATTTCTGCTGCTTACAACCAGCCATTTTAGTAGTTCTAATATACTTCAGAGACACCCACTAACATGAAAGAGATTTACCAACTGACACATCATCAGAGCCAGCAATGACTGGTATTCGCTGAATTATTATTAACACAGATTGAAGACTACAGTTTACATTCTGTACACATCTAATAGAAATGAGTACTGTCATAACCATATGCTAATGATACATTAGCATACATTAAAATGTGGCTTGAACAGAATTGGATACATTAGAGACTACAATTAATAAATGGCATACCAATTAATTACTTCACAAATAAGTAAGTCTAAAAGTTAGAATTTATAGTATTTTCTCATTAGAAAAAGATTTCACAGAGATTGCAGCTATTTTGGTCAAAGGAAGCAATGTAAAACTTGAAAATTTTAAATGCACTATATTTCAGGTATCAAGTACCCTTCAAATAGTTGCTGATAATAAAAGATACACAATACCCGATTATTACATGAATTCTCTGGTAAATAAATACATTCATAGAAAAAAACTGTTCAAAACTGAAACATTTATACACATTCACCACCTAAATCAGTCCCTTGAAAAACCCATCTAATTTCAAAGGGTCTTCATGCTTGTAACACAAAAACACTAAGTTTCCTAATTGAAAGATGAAAGCTTTCCCTTACACCAAAAGGGACTACTTGTTTTTGCTTTTCTGTTTTGTTCTTTCGTTTTTTTGAGACGAGTTTCTTTGTGTAGCCTTGGCTGTTATAGAACTAGTTCTATATTATCAAGCTGGTCTCAAACTCAGAGATCCACCTGTCTCTGCCTCCCGAATGCTAGGATTAAAAGCGTGTGCCACCATTACCCAGCAAAAAGAACTACTTGTAAATGTCAATTGTTTTAATCTCATTTCTGTTGCTACGATAAAATATCCTTAAAAAGTAACTTAGAGGAGAAAGGCTATTTTAGTTAACAAGTACAGGACAGAGTCTATCATTTCAGAGGAAGACAAGGCAGAAACTTGAAGCAGTAATGAAAAACTTACTCCTTACTCAGTACTAATAGGGGATGGTGGAGCCCATTTAAGTTGATGTAATCAAGATAATTCAAAAAAACATGAACTCAGAACAAGATGACCAAAGACCCCCTTTTATCAAGATTCTTTCCAAATTATTTTAGATTTTGTTACGCTGGGAGGATCAGAATTTAATCTGAAGGTTGAGCTAGCAGAAAGGCAAGAAATTGCTTTATAGTTGCCCAAACCAAACCTTTCAAAAGGAAAGAATGTGCTAAGTAATGGCTGTGTGAAGCCCTTTATATATGATACACCTTTACACAGAACTCCTGAATTATCAGATTTCCATAATGTAAGAATGTGACCAAATGAGAAAATCTCATACTCCATAATTTTTGTCAACTACTTGGATATGTGAGAAGGAATATTTATTTAATTTTCAGTAACAAAATATGCTATAAGCCTAATACTTGTATAAAATTAATGAATTGCTGCCTGGCTTGACAATTCTTCCCATGCATAATAATAAACAAATAATAAACACTCAATCTTTCTCCACCACAAAGATAACCCAAAGTATTATTTCCCCAACGAAAAAGGAAATTGAACAATAAAGCCTAGCACATTTTTCGCAGTGAAAAAACAAAGCATTACTGATAGGTTGAAAAACTCATTTAAGTAATGAAGATCAAGTGAGTGACTTCAAGAAAAAATTGGCACAAAAATATTTACGAATTCAAGATGGGTAAATAGCTCATAAGCAAAGTAAGTAAATATAAAAACAGCATGCTTACCAAAGCTGGAACAACACTCTTCACAGGAAAGCCTCCCAATGTCTCCTCATTTCCCATGACCAATAGCTGACACATTTCAATGACTGCCTGAAGCTGTTGACTCTCATCACTCGCTTGTAGTCCTTGAAGAAGCTGTTGGGCCTTAGAACCTGCACGGAAAAAGAAGGCATTACTTTTAAACACTGGAGCTAGAGAAATAGTTCAGCAGTTAGGAGTAATATTATTCTTCCAGAGACTCCAACTCTATTTTTAGCAGCAATGTCAGGCTGTACACGATCATTGATAACTGCAACTCTAGGGGTAATCTAACATTCTTCTGGTCTCCTCACATATTCATCCAAACGTGTGTGCATAGAAACATGTAGAAATACTCACAAACATATAAAAAAATTGATCTTTTTAACATTGAAGAGCTGGGGAGATGGCACAGTTGGACTGAGACCAGATTTCAAAACAAAATGTTGGTCCAACCATGTAGAAATAAAAGACATAATACACGTAACTTTAATAAATACCTATTCCTGGAAACAGATGTTATAATAATAGCAAAAAGAGAAAAGGAAAGCAAACCAAGTCTATGCCACTTTATACTCAAGGGAGAGCTGAACTGTTTGTTGTTTCTGCTTAGCCTTAACATGACCTCAATTACTTGGTTTATGCTTTCTTAACTTAAACAAGTTCATTAATTTTTAGCAGCAAAACTCACATCACCAAATACCAACAGGAACTGCACTTTCAAAAAAATTAATGTAGCAAGTATAATTTTAGTCCAATAAAAATTTCCTAATAACGGTATCTGGGTGTAAAAGGAATTTCATGCTTCTTTAAATATACAAACCAGGATTAAATAGAAAACAAAGAAAAGAAACAAAAATTAAGACAAGCAGAATAATGATTCGGAAGATATGAGATATTCTGTATAATAAACAAGACAAATAATCTTTGTAGTTCCAACTGTATTAGCAGGTGCTGACTACCAGTTCATTTTTTAGGCATTGATTCTATTATGCAAATTAGTTACAGTGAAAGAACTCAAAATTAAAATCAATACTTGAAGTAAAAACTCAGTGCTACAATGCTTCCCTAGTATTTGTGAGACCTGGGGATCAATCTTCAACATGGTAAACAAATGAGTAAAACCTGCAAATCTGTTTTGTCTCTTCAGAGATGCTAGTAAAATTATTATTTGCACAGTAGGCTTTTAAACTCAGCATCATTAGGTTTTAAAATATATAAGACTGGATACAAAAATACCTGAAAATAACTTTCAATCAATATAAAATTCATGTCAAAAGTAGTTTACCATAATTAAGGTTCAGGTGATCTTCCTGGTGGCATAACCCTCAAAAAGACGTGTGACCAATTGGGAAATATTATTTTAAGGTGTGTTGTTTGTGTCCCCCCCCCCCGAGACAGGGTTTCTCTGTGGCTTTGGAGCCTGTCCTGGAACTAGCTCTTGTAGACCAGGCTGGTCTCAAACTCACAGAGATCTGCCTGCCTCTGCCTCCCAAGTGCTGGGATTAAAGGCTGCGGTGAAGCTATGATTCTTTGTCTATTTAAAACACCTGATAGTCTAATAAAGAGCTGAACAGCGAGGCAGGAGCAAAGATAAGCAGAGCTTGCAGAGAGAGTATAAACAATAGGAAGGGGAGGAGCAAAGAGAGACCAAGAAGAGGACTTCAGGAAACTGTCACTCAGCCACCCAGTCAGCCACAGGGTAGAAGAGAGTAAGATACATAGAAGAAAGAAAGATAAAAGTGCAGAAGCAAAAAGTAGACAGGATAATTTAAGGTAAGAAAAGCTGGCTAGAAATAAACCAAGCTAAGACTGGGCATTCATCACTAAGAATAAGCCTCCATGGGTGATTTGATTGGGAGCTGGGTGTTGGACTCCCCAAAAAGCCAAAAAGAGCTTTAAACAAACAAACAAACAAAAAAAAATTACACAACAGTAACCTTTGCAATACTTGTTTTCTGTACTATATGTAACTGAAATTTGTATAATTGCTGCCTACTATCTTGTAATAACTAAAAGTCTACCTGAAAACAAAATGCACAGACATGTTCAAAATAATACAACTTCTAAATTCTAAACTAAAATATTAGTATCAGTATGGCAGGTATATCATTTGTGCTTAAATAATACATAATTTAAAAAAAGTAACTAATGAAAAGAAATCACCAGTAGTTCCTAATTTCACCTAAAAAGGATGAAATGATGTACACCAAGTTTATCTCAGCAACACAATCACCTAAAAGAGAGGAAAAACTGGCAAATATGCCATGCAATGGGTGTCTCAAACACTGAGGCTGGTAAGCCTAAGTATAATCATTATCAGTGAGATTACAATTATCTAAAGCCCTATATCAAAACAACTGTGTGAGGACTTCAGTAAAAACAATGGCCAAACTGGTTAAGTGCCTCTGATGCATGAAGAAATCCAATTACTAGCAGAACATTTTGGATACTGGATCATTTTATATTCATAAACAATTAAGTTAGGGGTTCAATTGTAGACCATATGACCAGCAAGCAAGGATGATGCCATGTATTCAACTCCACCGCCAGGAAATAAATAGAATAAAAGCAGCAGCAGTCATCACCACCCATAGCATTGTTTAAGTAGGCTAAAAGTACTTCTAATCAAAACTTGGTGCATATTAAGAGTTCTTATACTCAGAATTAAAATTGTCTTTTCTCAAAACAAATAATAAAAACTGTTACTGTGTATCTTGCAAGTCATCTCAATGTCAATAACAAAAGATATTACTTACTCCCTATGCTGAAATCAAGTAAATAAAAAAAATGTTTCTCATTATGTTACAAAGATCACAAACACTAATTAGGAGTAAAGACCAAGTGAGTTCATTTACATATTTCAAAGCCTTCATAAAGCAAAACTGGAATTACTGAATTCACCAGCACTTAATAAAAGTATTCAGGCTGGCACTGAAATTATAACTGACAAATTTGAGAATGGGAAGTATTGCTTTGGTTCTTGTTAAGCTACCAGCAGTTTGTAGTATCAGTTTAAACATCAACTGAGGTGGAAAGGAAAAGCCCAGTATTGCAATTACTAGTCACGTCCTTATATTTTCATGTAAGGATTTCAGGAACCTCCCACATAGCCACAGACCAACATTCCAATAAGCAGTGGAGATCAGGAATTGGCAGGCCAATATATTTTATAAGGAGCTTTGGAGGTCATATGATCTCCACTGTAGCTATCCCAATTATGACTGTAGTATTATAGTTCAAAAGTAGACACAGACAGTACCAAACTAATGAACATGGCTCTGATCCATTAAAACTTTATGGAAAGTAAAATTTGAAATTCACTTAATTTTCAACTCAAAATATGATGCTTCATTTTTTTTCCAGGCACTTAAAACTATAAAGACATTCCTAGTTCTCAGGCTACATAAAAGAAAGTGGGAGTAACCGAGATGGCACAGACCAACTGAACTCAGTCTGTAGATCCTACACTGGAGTGAGAAAAGTGGCTCCTGACAGTTGTCCCCTTACCTCCACATAAACTGCAATGCACACATTAAACAAACAAAGCAAAATCAAGCAGGGGCCAGATTGGTCCTAGTCAGGATATTGCAGAATTGTAACATTTTATATTTTATGAAGAAAAGGAGGGAAAGATCACTAGCAGACGTTACCTGGTAAGTCTCTTCAGTTCCTTTTATACATAAATTAAAAAAATACTAGCTTAATTGATAAAAATTGGAAATACAAGACTAAATTATAAAGAGGAAAAATATCAACACTTCTAGGATGTTAACTGCGACAATAGTCTAAAAAACACAAGCAATGGGCTGGGAATATGGCTCATCGGTGTAATGCACAAGGTTCAATGGCTCCAGTACTACCAACAAAGAAAACAAGGGAAAGGACACTACAGAATTTCAACAGAAATCTGCAATAAAGAATCAAAGAACTGCCTAGAACTGAAAAACACAGCATTTCAAATTAACTCAATACAAAGTAAATAGGTAGCAAAAGATTGTAGCAGATAACTTTTAGAAAAAAACATTGTTATTAGGTATAGTGGCACATTTAATCCCAGCACTAGGTAGACAGAGGCAAGCAGACCTCTAAATTCAAAGCCAGCCTGGTCTACAGAGTTCTACACTGAGAAATGTTAACTAAAACACACACACAGCCCTGCTCACAGGAAAAAAAAAAAAAGCTACAAAATGAAAACAAAAATTAAAAGAAAAACTTAATGGAGATAAACTATGGCAACTGGAGGGTGCTGGTGTTATATGAGAAAATAGCCTTAGAAATTTAAGGCATAATAATTTTTCAAACAAAAAGAGATTGCTATTGGTCACCCTTTACTTCCACAACATACAGTTCTCCAGCCAAAAGAAAATCATGCAAGCAGAAATTAAGCACAATGGAAAGAATAAACAGTTTTTATAATGAATCTAAAACAATAATTAAGTGTTATCAAATTTATAAGAAATGTTTCATACAACAGTAACAGAGGAGGCCAGAAACTAAACCATTACCATTCTTATACTGCTTTTGATATGACAAATTATTAAATTAAGATATACTAAACCAAGGCTATATATAACTATTTCTAGGGAAACCATTAACACATACAACTGACAATTTAGTAGAAAAAATATATTAAAAATAATACCAGCCGGGTGGTGGTGGCGCACGCCTTTAATCCCAGCACTTGGGAGGCAGAGGCAGGCGGATCTCTGTGAGTTCGAGACCAGCCTGGTCTACAAAAGGTAGTTCCAAAGCTACAGAGAAACCCTGTCTTGAAAAACCAAATAATAATAATAATAATAATAATAATAATAATAATAATAATAATAATAATACCAGATGAATATCAAAATGTTAACAGTCCTCACCTTAAGTTTTCTAAAAGCCCCCAAATACAACACTATACTATTGTTATACATGATAAATACAGGGTGGTAGAGCCCCACAGTGGGAAATTTGTAGCTAATAACTGTGGACACCTGCCATTTGATCCAGCAACCATGTTTTCGTAGATTATAAAGCAGGGGGCTGGAGAGATGGCTCAGGGGTTAAGAACATAGGCTGCTCTTCCAGAGGACCTGAGTTCAATTCCCAGCAACCACATGGTGGTCAGAGAGCCAAATTCAAGGCCAGCTTGGGTTATAAAATTAGCCTAGGACAGGTAAGTAAAGCTCTGTTTCAAAAATATTTCTTTTAACTAAAGAGTAGAAGGGTGTGGTTGCACAAACTTTTAATCTCAGCATTTAGGCTCTCTGTATGCTCAGGACAGTCAGCTCTACATAGCCAGGACAGCTAAAGCTATATGATACAGAGATTCTGTTAAAAAAACAGAAACAAACAGAACAAAACAAAGGGATTAGGAAGTAACCCCTCAAAAACATCCTATAATCAAACAGGACAAAGTCAATACCAGTTTAAAAAAAAAATCACTAAAATATCTGGAAATAGTGCAAGTTCACTGGTTATAATAATGCATTTCCAGTTTGACAAGAAAGAAAGAAAGAAAGAAAGAAAGAAAGAAAGAAAGAAAGAAAGAAAGAAAGAAAGAAAGAAAAAAGAAAAAAGAAAAAAAAGAAACCCACCACCAACAACAACAAAAAACTTTCTGCCTATTGAAACGGCTGAGAAAGCATCGCTGAAGGCTCTCATTTCCCTGTGGTCATGTCTATGTCACAGTCACCCAAGGAGCCAGAACATCTGTGGAGGCTTTTTTGAGCAATGGGGAACACTCACAGGCTGTGTGATAATGAGAGATCCAAACACCAAACAATCCAGGGGCTTTGGGTTTGTTACACACGCCACTGTAGAGAGAGTGGATGCCGCTATGAATGCAAGACCCCATAAGGTGGATGAAAGAGTTGTGGAACCTAAGAGAACTGTGTCAAGAGAGGATTCTCAGAGACCAGGTGCCCACTTAACCGTGAAAAAGATCTTTGTTGGTGGTATTAAAGAAGACAAGGAAGAACATCATGTGAGAGATTATTTTGAGCAGTATGGGAAAATGGAAGTGATTGAAGTCATGACTGACAGAGGCAATGGAAAAAGAGATTTTGCTTTTGTCACCTTTGATGACCATGACTCTGTGGACAAGATTATTCAGAAATACCATACTGTGAATGGGCACAGCTGTGAAATAAGAAAAGCCCTATCCAAGCAGGAGATGGCTAGTGCTTCGTCCAGCCAAAGAGGTCGAAGTTGAACCGGAAACTTTGGTGGTGGTGGTGGAGGTGGTTTTGGCAGCAATGACAATTTTGGTTGAGGGAGAAACTTCAGTGGTCGTGGTGGCTTCGATGACAGCCATGGTGGCAGTGGGTATGGCTCTAATGGATTTGATAGTGATGGAAGCAATTTTGGAGGTGGTGGAAGCTACAATGATTTTGGCAATTACAACAATCAGTCTTCAAATTTTGGACCAATAAAAGGAGAAGTGCTCGCCCTTATGGTGGTGGAGGCCAGTACTTTGCTAAACCACGGAACCAAGGTGGCTGTGGTGGTTCCAGCAGCAGCAGCAGCAGGTTCTAATTACAGCCAGGAAACAAAGCTTAGCAGGAGAGGAGAGCCAGAGAAGTGACAGGGAAGCTACAGGTTACAACAGATTGTGAACTCAGCCAAGCACAGTAGTGACTGCTACAAAGACGACATGACAATATTCGTGGGGGGGAGGAGGGACCCTCCAGGACTGTATTTCTGTTCTGTGGAAAGTGTAAAGCATTCCAGCAAAGGGTTTTACTGTAGACCTTTTTTTTTCACCCATGCTGTTAATTGCTAAATGTTATAGCCTGATCAAGATGCTGAATGTTTTTTTCTTATTAAAAAATAAAAACAAACTTCAACCACCACGAAAACAAAAAAATCCTTTATAACCTAAAAGGATGTTAAAACCACTATTTTGAAAATTAGGCAAATAATAAGAAAAATCAATTTCCCTGTAGCAACTATCCTATGTAATCAAAAGGGAAAGTCCTCTTTTATGTATTTCTACTAAATACTTCTCAGAAATTTGATCTAAATGCTATCATCTTGTAACTATCATTACTTTAAAACTTGAGTTTAGTTTGCCAGGGAACAACCAGAAATTATGTAATTCTACTTGTGTGTGGCATAAAGTATGCCTAGGAAAACAAGATCTCTCCTTCCAGTATGTAGGTTGCAAGGATTAAACTCAGATCATTAAGTACATGGGACACGTCTACAGTACTATAATCCTTAGCATAAAAACATACTACCATTTTGAGCAATCATTTTTCACTAGATAAAAAAGGGGTAGACAAGTGTCAAATCCAGGTCTAGGGACATGAGATTAAGAACACTTGCTCTTTTAAGAATAGACTGGATTCTTAATGCTCACAAGGAGATTAACTACAGTTTTAGTGATTATGTCACTCTCTTGAGATTTCTGAAGACACTGCATGTACATTGTGCATATACACACAAACATGCAGTCAGGCAAAACAGAATCCTAAAATCAAAGTAATTTTAAAACAATCACAAATCTGAAATAGACACAAGAACTAGCAATTTATAAGAAATAAACTTTTAAACAAAAGAAATTTAATGTTAGATACCATTGAGGAATAAATGTAAGAGCAGTAAATGTGTATTTGTGTTAAAAAAAAAAAACCTAAGTAACGAAAGGTTCTAATTATGTAATATCTGGAATTTAGTTCAAACACAAGGAAGAATATGGGTTAAGAATAAGGATAAGGACTGGAGAAATGGATCAGCAGATAGGAGTTATCATTGATCACTGAGCGGGCCCAAGTTTAGTTCTCAGCATCCACACCAGGCAGCTCACAATTGCCTGTAACAACAGCTCTAGAGAATTCATCTCCCTTTGTTAGACTGTGAGGGCTCCTCCACACATATGCATACAGACACACAAGAACACACAAATGGACAGTTGACATACACACCACAAATAAATCTTTAAATCTATACAGAGCTAGAGATGGCTCAGTGGTTAACAGCAATGACTTATATTCCAGAGAACCCAGGTTCAATTCCCAACACCCTCATGGTGGCTCACAACCATCTCTAACTATTTCTAGAATATCTGATGTCCTCTCCTGGACTCAGTGGGCACCAAATATGCAAAGAGGGCAGAGATAATGCAAGCAAATAACTCACCCATAATTGTACATCATCTCAACCAGCTAGATAAGGAATTTCAATGTCAAATTTATAAGGCCCCGACCCAACTTTCCAATCTTCAACTTAATGAAATGGCAAAATAATTTTAGAAAAACAAAAAAGCATAAACTGACTGCAATGTATGGATCATACTAAACAAAGCTTTTAATTTTTGAGAACAGCAATATTTCTTAAACATAATCAACATTTTAAACTATGCCTGCTTATTATTAGCTTACGTTAAAGAATATACAGATGTTTTTAGTGAGAAAGGAATGGCAGACGATATGCATGAAGCAGTAATTACTGAAGACTATTAAGTTTCAACTTGGGTCTGAGTTGTGTTTATTATCTCATGCCACTTCCCGTCACTCAACCTTGTGGCTGCCCTACCAGGGTACTCTGTGACTTGGTAGATGTATGTACCTCTTGGGTTTACCATTTATCACTGTCCAGTTTCCTGTTGCTGGTTTGTTTCTTAAATATGCAAACTCAGGCCCACATCTCACGCAATGCACATTCTTTCTGTGGGATCTATGCACTGCTAGTTTCTAATTACATTTATATATCTATAAAATCCTCATGTCTCTGAAGTTTCTCTAATCAAACAACCTCTCTTCCTTCCTAACTGGCCTACATCCTTACTATGTTTTTTGTTTTTTCACTGTATGGATACTACTCTCTGCATTTTTAACATATTGTATTATTTGTGTCCGAGGTAGAAGGCCATTTAGAAAACAATTCTGCTTAAATATATTTATGATTAGTATAATACCAGCATCCAGTAAATACTATTAAATAAATATTCAAGAGTTCAAGAAGACAGGTATGGTAGTCTCTACCCATAATCCCAATACATGGGAGACCCAAGGACTCAGTTATAATTAAGCCTGGGCTATATTGTATAACTCACAAAACTCTCAAAAAGAGAACTTTGTGGCAGAATATGCCACCTGGGATGTAGGCAAACAAAAACACAATTGCTTTTAAGTTTTCTATTTAATAAAAGTCAGAAATGAGTTGTGCTGTTTGGTTGTTTTGCCTGCATGTATGTCTGTGTGAGAATGCCAGATCTTGGAGATAGAGACAGTTGTAAGCTACCGTGTGGGTGCTGGGAATTGAACTTGGGTGCTCCAGAAGAACAGTCAATGCTCTCGACCTCCAAGTTGTCTCTCTAGCCCGCTGATTTTTGTTGGTTTGGCGGGGAGGGCACAACAGAAGGAATATTCAGGCATAAAAATTACACATAATGCAAAAAATGTTTTTTGTTTTCATTTTTTGGTTAAGACAGGATTTCTCTGTGTTGCCTTGGCTATTCTGGTACTTTACTTTGTAGACCAGGTTGGCCTCGAACTCACTCAGAAATCTGCCTGCTTCTGTCTCCCCAGTGCTAGAATTAGGCCCAGCTTATAATGCAATATTTTAACTAGAAAATAAGGCTTAGAAAACAAAGATGCTTGGTACATGAGCCTGATGGGGTCCATCCTTAAACCTATACAAAGTTAGAGAGGACCAACTCTAAAGTAGCCTTCAGACCTTCACAACTTGTCCTAGCATGTGCACCCACACAAATCAAGCACATATTCAAACACACCCACACTAATACCACCTGTTAAGACTTAATTTTATTTTTAAAACTTCAAATACTTAAGGATATTTATTAGTCAATTAATAAGCTGACTATAAAGTTATAAAAAAATTAACCAAATGTTAAGTCAAAAAGGATTTTAACTGGACTTTTAACTATACAACAGGACTTTCCATTATAAATCAAGACTATAGTCACTGTTATGTCTGGTGAGAAGTAATGTTGCTGAGAAATTGTTCCTTTCAGGTTCGTGTTAACACTGTCTTATGGGGTAAATTTTATAAAGCTTCAGATAAAAAATAAACTGAAAATATGTAATCAGATGACATAACTATCTATGATTCTTTCCTACAGTTAGAAAAGTATTTTTTTCAATAAAAATCTGGATTATTTTTGTGATTCCAATTGAGCAGTCAAAAACAAAAGTACAGAAGGAAATTGAAAAGATTTTAAATTATTGTATCAACAAGTAACCAATAAGAGTAACATTTAACTAATTATTCAGAGACTTCAATTGAGGGAGGAAACGTTTTAAAGTATTCACTTACTAGCTCCGCTTCCAATTGTTCTATGGAAAAGCTGTGACATCCGAGGACCAAGAGGACCAAACAGGTGAGGAGGAAGACCCCTGGCCTCTAACAGGGCTAAAGAAAAAAAAAAAAGGCAGGGGAGTAGTTGAGTTGATTTAAAAAATTGCTCTTATCTAAAAATGTCAAGAAAGTGATTCATCTCACATATCCCGATGTTACTTTCCAATCTGAATTTTAAGAGAAACTAAGTTAAATTTCTAAAACCTCAGACATAAACAAATTTAGTTACTACAAATTAAAGAACCCCATGACATCTTCAAATATATTCAAGTTTTAGGGAGAAGTTAAAACATATCCTGACCAAAACTATGTAAGAAACCATGAGGTAAATTAAGTATTTTAGGTAAAGTCATACATAAAAAGAGCCCTTGCCTCGTTTTTCCATAAACATTACTTCCCAGAGAGATTTTGGTAAACCTGTCCAAACCCATGAAAATCATTTTTACCAATTAACAAAGAAAAGCTATGTTTGTAAGTAGGACCACAGAAGAAATTATAAAAACTTGTTATCTCTCAGGAACTGTAAAGCAATGTGAAGCTGACATATCATATCTCTTTTAAGTCTTATATTGAAAATCTATTGAAAATCCATCATCTGAGATTTAAGTACAAACTCACCTATTCAAACATGGAGTACATACAATACAACATTGTATTTTAAAGGCTCTGAGAACATTAACAAAAATAAAAAAAAGAATAAAAAATAAAAACTAGAGTTTACAAAAAAACATGGGACTTGGGGAAAGCCCATGCTATTAGATTTATGGTGTTAGATACCATAGAGTAACAACATATTGAGGTGCTTTGTAAATGTATTGCTAAAGCCAATTACACATGTAATCATGTGAATTAACTTTTTTAAAAAAAAATGAGGCTTTTGCTTGGTTAAACAGTAAAAACGAAGACGCAGACAGGTCATTTCCAAACTCAAAATACCACGTTGTCATGAAGTACATTTTTTTTCCTCCAGAGGAGCAGGTATACCTAGAACTGCTAGACAACATTCAGGAGAATATATATGAACTGATTCAAGTCAAGAATAGGAGGATCTGCAGCCTGTGATAATCATTTCTTGCACACTCAATAGCTCTCTTTACCTTGTAATCGTCCCATCTCAGAATCATCCGATTCACTCTCCCCAGAGGTGGTCATGCCAACAGCCCCTGCAACAGAACTAGAGGCTTGGGGAGAGGGAGGTAAGGATTAGGAGGAGTATTTAATCTCTTATGTCTGGCTTACCTTAAAGAAAAACCAAAGTTTACAGACTATAATAAATTAAATGTGTCTTCCTACACACTCAGCCATTCTACAATCCCTTCCATAAAATTTAGGAGCAAAAAGAGAGCTCAGCTACTTTTATAAACATAATCATAAACTTTGAAACCTTCAAGCCCCTGAAACAGCTTTCTCCTGAATTCCTCTGCCGTTCATTAATCAAGTCAGGCTCTAAATTATAGTTCAGAAGTGTAAATAATCATTTATCTGTTTTCTCTAATTACAAGAGATTATATACACTCTTCCTTTGGGAATGAACTACTAAAGACATACATTACAATTTATACGTAAGTGCAAAGAATTGCAATGAAGTTATGAAAAAGCGGAAAGATGCCAAAAATTAAAGTAGAATGAAGACTTCTACTACACAATATATATGAACCAAATAAAAAACAAAACCAGTTTAAGTTAATAACAGCAGCAGATATTATAACTCTTAGAGAAACTAGTAGTCTGCTAAATCACTAAGTATATGCTGAGACACACACAGTTTCAAAAATAGGTTTGGTCTACGTATGACTACATCATTAACAATACCATCAGCCTACTTACTGGACATTGACAGAATGCAAGGCAAAAACAGAGGTTTATGACTGACATAAATTTGGGATTTCTTCTGAGTAGGACATCACCAGCAAAAAGGACACACACACACACACAAACCACAAGACCCCATTAAAAAGTAAAAGAAGACAATGTGCCAGTCAACAATTTTAGAAAATGTTTCTTTACATATTGTATTCTTTAACTTCACCGGACTCTTTAATTCTTAAATATAATTTAGAAAAAAAGGGAACAAACAGTGGCGCATAGGCCAAATCTGGTTCATTAGTTATTTGTTAATATAACTGATAGAAACATAGCTGTATGCATTTTTTATGAACTGTCTTGCTGCCGTTTTCCAATTACAATCCCAATGTTAACATTTTTATAGTTAAAGTTAAAGCCTCTAAGATTAACACAGAAGATAAAAAGACTAAACTAACTGCACCATATAAGGCTACTTATGAGGAAGCATTAATACACATATATGCTGAATTGTCAACAACCAATATTCTTCATGCACAGGAAAAAATTAAGCTTCATGACTTCAACTGCTCATGTCACCTAGTAATCAGGTTAGAACCCAGAGAGCCAGGCTTCACTCCTACACTCTAAACTATACTTCTAAAACATATCCCTTAGCTGGAAATTTTACCATTGTACCAAGCCCTATCAACAAGTAATAATATTTTAGGTACTAATTAAGACCCAGTCTGTTCAAGTGGCTTTTTTTAAGCATGGGAAAGCAAGCAAAATTAAACATAAAATGTCGAAGAATCTACAATCATTAAAAGATATCTCTAGTTCTAATAAATTTCATAATAAACACAGCAAACTACATTTCGACAAAGATGTTAACTAAGAAATGCAACTTTTGAAACATAATTAGGAGCCCTGTTTAGTGACAAAAAAACTTGGCCTGACTAATATAAGTCAGACAGGTCTAATTCTCAATAATAGTAATCGGCCAAAAGGATTCTATTACAGTGGAACTCTAATAGTGTGACCTTCCTCCTCCCAAAACCACTCTATAAAAAGGATAGGTATTTTTCTTTTTCAAAAGGTTAAGTTGCCAATAGTGACAAATTTGCTATCATTCAAAATGAAGAAACTGAAGTTTTTGCCATCCCTTAGTGTGTAGAAGCCAAGGGAAGACATCAAGTTTGTCCATCTATGTATGGGTACCAGGCTTACTCTTGAAACAGTGTCTCTATATGCTGGCCTAGGCCAACACTGGGGTTACAATACTGTAAACACAAGTCCAGCTTTTTAAGAGGTACTAAGGAATCTCAACTCATACTTTCCTGCTTCTGCAGCAACAGTTCTTAGTCACTGAGTTCCCCCCAGACCTTGGTAGCTCTTTCCAACTCTGACACAATTGCCCAATGATGTGAAGTTCCCTTTACATACTGTTGTACAAAATTAAGCATTCAGATTAATCTAGCCTTTAAGCTAATTTAATTAAAAATAGCTTTAAAAAAAAACCTGTTAACTCAAAAAGCCCAAAAACTTTATTCATAACCAAAGTAATCAGAAAGAGAAGGCATTAAAAATGGTGGTGGTGGTGCAGGCCTTAATTCTAGCACTCAGGAACCAGAGGCAGGAGGATCTTTGTAAGTTCAAGACAAGCCTGCTCTAATTCCAGGACAACTAGGGCTGTTAAAAAGAGAAACCCTGTCTCAAAAAAAATCAGAGAAGAAAAAAAGAAAATAAACTGCGTGCAGGGGTATGGTAGCTTACACCTTTAATCCCTGCACTTAGAAGAGGAAACAAGGCAAGTTCTGTGTGTTGAGAGCCAGAGTGACACCAGGCCAGTCAGAAGTACATAGTGAGAACCTACCTAACTTTTGTTGTGTATAGGACTGTTAATCTTTATCTAGTTTTAATTTCAAAACAAAATAAAACCAAAAGCACCACAATATAAAACACTCAACCACTCTATTTAGTGAAGGAGGGAGGTTTCCTGTCTTAAGGCATCAATGACAGACTAGAGGAAAATAAAAACCGGACATAAGCAGAGAGCCAGGTAGAGATCCTGTCTTAGCTTTCTAGGATATGACCCTGACCATTTCTTGAAGTTATGAAGTCTTGATATAAAAAGTGAATACCAGGACACTGCCTATTTTCCCTTGCCAACTACAGAACCACTGTTCAAAAGACATCAAAAAGTAGTTCAAATCACCCCAAATGTGTCCTCTATGCTAATTTTGGTTTGTATTTTATACATAGAAAAACTAAAGTAGATTTTCCCAGAAGTATTTTACCTCAAGCCAGAGGAATTTCTGCTATGCATAAAGAAATTACTAAACTCAATGCTACTCTAACAGCAGTAAACATCCATGTGAACATTTCATCAAAAAAAAAAAAAAGAGAGGGGGGCGCCCTCTATCACAGTGATTTCAAATGTAAATGACAAACACACTACAGTCACTTGAAGCATTTACCCTCTTAGATAATGTATCAAAGACCAAATCTACCCTTTCTAGCCTTGAAATGTATACACGTAAATTAAACTCTTCTAACCCCTAGGGAGCGAACACAGCTGTACTTTGTTTCTATGACCTGGATTGAAGCGTCATAAATCTTAGCTTAGAACTCTGGGAAAGCTTAACCAATGTGTGCCTCAGTTTTCCCCTCATTTATAAATGACAGAAACAGAACTCACACCTCAGCAGGTTGTTTTGAATAGTCAATGGGATTATATGGAGGAATGTTTAAAGCCACAAATGCAGAGTGAACAGGTGTTACAATTAAAATTACTTTAACAGTAAACTCTAACAATGAATTCAGAAATCTTATTTCTGTCACTCATTTGATGACTGACCTTATACTTTAATATTCTGACTTGAAATAAATAACGAGAGGATAGGAAGTGATGTTCAACACTGAAAAGGAGAGGCCCTGTTATTATCAACAGCCTGAATGAGCCTGCAAGTGATATAGCTTGTATTCTTGCAAATATTTACCAATAACTAGTTAGAAAAACAGAGGGGAATCTTTAAAATTTAATCCCCAATAGAAGAGATGCTACAAATTCACTGTATAATTCTTCTTAATTTAGATACAGCAATGACTTCAAATTAAGCCTAGCTAAGCAGAGTACAATAACCATGAGTAACCAGACCCTTCCAGCAATCTAATTTATTACCAACCACAGGCAAAAACAAAACTACCGTATATTCTAATAGCAAATCACACTACATAAAAGCTTTGTCAAAAAGTCTGTATATGCTTTGCAACTAAATTAGATGTAGCACCGTTGTAGAAATACATACACATTCATAAATGAAAAATTACAGTGTTAATTCTGTTTTGAAAGAGCAGTTATACACTAGGTTTTAAATTTCACTTACCATAATTATGGTAATGGTAACAGATACTTAAAGCTAAAAAAATGAATTTTTTTCCTTGGGAGGGGGGTGACACCCAAAGATTATAAAGAAAAAAATGTAAAAGCCCATAGAAATCTAAATACTATTATAGTATCTTCAGAACAAAATTAATTTTTAAGGGCTTACAAAATGCTAAGTTAAGAGTCATATGCTTACAAAACAATTTAAAATACATTCTTACATTATTATTATAATATTAAATTCACTAAAGCAATTGTTAGTCAACTCATCATATATATTGATCCATATATAAAAACCTTAAATGGAAAATTTACACCTTCGTATAAAGCCCTCTGAATGTATCTAGTAAATGTATGAACTGGATGATAATTAAATTTTAACAATGAACCTACTAATCAAAACACCCAATTTATTATGTACAACAAAATTGGGCGGGGGAAATATTTCATGGTAACATCTATGGTAATTCTGTTCCCTCCTTTATCTTACTTATAAATTGAAAAAATTCATCCAGAAATAAATTTTTAAGACAAAAAAAAAATGTCTCAGAACTAAGAAGTGCCCGTCTGTCTACCTGCTGCTCCTTGGGGAGCTTCATCTGTCCGGGCAGCTGAGGAATTTACTGTCTCCTGGTTGCTTTCTGGGTCTGCCATTTTCTCTTGCCGCCGAGCCTCAGCTGCTCCTCTCTTGCCCAGGCCAGAGCCTCGCCGACTGCGACAGAAAAATGTCATCACAGTTAGCATTACCAAGGCACAAGGAGCAATGTATAGACAATGCAAAGCTCAAATTCACACAGCACAAAGCCAGTTTCTTCTCCCTTTTAAATAAAAACTGTTATCGAAAAAAAATCACTGAGACTTTGTATTTCTGAAATTCTTCCAAGCTTTTGTTACTGGAGCTATTGTCATCTTTACAGACAGAAATGATTTTAAACACTTCCAGCTAAATGGAAAAGTGGATCTTCCTGGAGGACGGGAAAAAAAAAATCTACACATTTAAAATACAAACTCACTTCCAAACATAGACAATGGCTTACAGAATGACAGCAAAAATAGTAGGATCAAAAGATCAGAGATCATGCCCATACTCTTATACCAGACTACCTAAATCATTTAAATCAAATATCTTAACAACACAAAACTGTTAGGGGTTTAATACTTATGAACACCACATATGACTTTGAGAAAGTCAGTTTTAAGGACAGACTGTAAGTGCAACCTGATAGTGTCGAGTAACACAAAGAGAACTGGTTCAATGAGCATGAGAATGAAGCTTTCAATTAACCTGAGTAACTGAGTTTATTTTTAGCCAACTCTAAACAGGAGTGGGCTTAACTAATCTTTGCTTCAAAAGTAAAGAAATCATTCAAACCTAACTTAGTATCAAGCTGCAAATAAGATTTAAATACATTCAACATGTAATTTTCACAATGCTCTAGGCAAAACACTCTGTATATACAAGATGTTGCTCAAAGACTGTTTCTCTGAAAGAAGCCCACAAGCTCACTAGGTCAATAAGGCATAAAAAATAAAAAATCTTAAAAATTCATAAAAGATTGTAGACCAAGACTGTTTAATGCAAGTATGCTAGACGGCTTGTGCACAACATGACCACATATACTGAAATTTTACATGCACTGATCACAAGGCCATGTGTAACAAAAGGGTGCAATGAAAGAAAAAGAAAATAACAACACTAAATAATCTATCTGACTTCACATGCAGCAAATTCAAACTATAACCCTTTGGTAAGACTGAAAGGTAGAAGGAGTACTGCAGAGTTGTACAGTTAAGGGAGTATATATCTCTTCTAGGTGATCACAAGTCAATTCTGAGCTCCCAGAATCCACACAG
This sequence comes from Microtus ochrogaster, assembly GCF_000317375.1. Lineage (NCBI taxonomy): Eukaryota > Metazoa > Chordata > Mammalia > Rodentia > Cricetidae > Microtus > Microtus ochrogaster. The sequence goes on along the minus strand of NC_022030.1, from coordinate 48,879,678 downwards.
GAAAGCTCACAATTGCCTGTAACTCCAGCTCAAGAAGATCAGTCACCTTTGACCCCTAAAAGCACCTCCACATTATTAATAAACATAAAGATTATTTTAGAAAATGATTTTTTTCATTTTTTTAGAATGTTGAAAATTTGGCACAAAATGTGAATAAAGCTCTGTAGAACTCAGAATTATTTTCTCACAAGCCCTCAAAGGTATTAATAAGAAACCTCAAATGCAGTCAGTTACACTAGTTCTAGATACTTTAAAAGCAATATGGAAAAAATGTGTGTGGAGGACAGAAAACAGAAAGTTTTTTTTTCTCAGGCTATGAAGATTTCATATTCTATTTGGGTACTGTGGCACAAATCTTTAATCCCAGAGCTCAGAGAAATCTTTGGGTTTGAGGCCAGCCTGGACTACACAGTGAATTCCAGTACCCCCAGGGCTACATAGAGAGAACCTGTCTCATTTAAAGAAAAAAAGTCAAATTCTCTCCTCATGTCATCATTAAACACTGAAAGCTGATCAAAACTGAGTCTTAGGAAATAACCAAATGCCATTCAAAAATTTGACTGCCTACTTAAATCTGAACAGAAATAAGTCAGCCTAAAAATCAGTGACCCATTACTATTTTTACTGCATTTTCTAGAAGAAACTACATTTAAAAGAGGAAGATCGTTCCGGGTGGTGGTGGCACGCGCCTTTAATCCCAGCACTCAGAGGCAGAGGCTGGTAGATCTCTGTGAATTCCAGGCCAGCCTGGACCACAAGAGCTAGTTCAAGGAGAGGCTCCAAAGCTACAAAAAAATAGGATCTGAAAAAAATAAACTTAGAAAGAAAGAAAGAAAGAAAGAAAGAAAGAAAGAAAGAAAGAAAGAAAGAAAGAAAGAAAGAAAGAAAGAAAGAGGCAAAAATTGGTATTTGGCTCTAAAATAAAACTTTATTTGGCATGTACATTTAATCCCAGTCAGTGTTACATAGTGAGACCTTCTCTCAAAGTTCCTAGTATGCACAATTGTTCAAAATTGTTCTCTCTCCTCTTATTTTGGCAAGGGTAGGATTTTTTTTTTGATGTGTGGTGTGGTGTGGTGTGGTGTGGTGTGGTGTGGTGTGTGTGTGTGTGTGTGTGTGTATGTGTGTGTGTTGGGGGAGGGAGAATGTCAAGAAAGAATTTCTCTGTTTAACAGCTCCGGCGACTGTCCTGGAACTCTGTAGAACAGGCTGGCCTCGAACTCACAGAGATCCGCCTGCCTCTGCCTCCCAAGTGCTGGGATTAAAAACAAGGTGTGTGCCATGCTTTTTCAGACTCAGGCCAGCTGGCCTTGGTGAATTCCCGAAAGAACATCCCCATTGTCTCAGAATGTGGGTGTACCCCTCACGGTCCTGAGTTCCTTGCTCGTGCTCCCCCTCCTTCTGCTCCTGATTTGGACCTTGAAATTTCTGTCCGGTGCTCCAATTTGGGTCTCTGTCTCTGTCTCCTTTCATCGCCTGATGAAGGTTAATATTCAGGGGGATGCCTATATGTTTGTCTTTGGATTCACCTTCTTATTTAGCTTCTCTAGGATTGCAAATTATAAGCTCACCGGACTTGCTGAACATAGCGGGCAATGAGGACTACAGAGAACTCAAGAACAAGGGCAATGGGTTTTTGATCCTACTGCACGTGCTGGCTTTGGGGGGGCCTGGGCGGTTTGGATGCTCAACTTACTAAACCTGGATGGAGGTGGGCGGTCCTTGGACTTCCCACAGGTCAGGGAACCCTGATGGCTCTTCAAGCTGATGAGGGAGAGGGACTTAATCGGGGGAGGGGGAGGGAAATGGGAGGCGGTGGCGGGGAGGAGGCAGAAATCCTCAATAAATAAATAAATTAAAAAAAAAAAAAAAAACAAAAAACCAAGGTGTGTGTCACCACACCTAGTGATACAGCCATTAAAGCACGCACGCTTTCGGTTCAATCACATCACACTGAAAGTCTACCTTTCATTAAACGTATCTAATCTGCACAAAAGAGGGTCACTGGAAATCTACTTGTAGAACTGTGCATTTTTTTTCCCCAGCCAGCATTTCACTCTATAGTCTTGGCTGGCCTGGATTTTACTACATAGACCAGGTTTGCCTTTAACTAGTAGAATTTTGCTTGCCTTTGCCACCAGAGTGCCAGGAGGCGACATTAAATCCAGCTCAACCTAATGTCTAAATACTGGTAATAATTGTAAAATGTGTTTTCCAAAAGAGAAAAAATATAAATGTGTCAAAAAATAACATGGCTTGTGCAACTCCTTTGAGGCATTATAAGTTGGGCTTTCATTTTGATGTTTTTTATTCATTTGTTATGGGATAGGTCTCACTATGCAGCCCTTGCTGCCCTGGAACTAGCTATGTAGACCAATCAGGCTTCAAACTCAGAGATCTATTTGCCTCTTCCTTCAAGTGCTAGAGGATTCTCAGCCCAACCACACTTGGCTGAGTTTTCACTTTAGTTCTGTTGACAATTATTGCAATAGGAATTAGACATGACTAGAATGACTGAACGTGTTTCCTGCACTGACTCACTTAGAAAAAAACTGGTTTTTGTAGTTGCTATTGATTGCTTTTTCTTTGTGTTTATTTTTGTTTGGCTGTTTTTTTGGACAGGCATGGTGGCACATGCCATTAATCCCAGCACTCCAGAGGAAGGTGGATCTCTGAGTTTGAGGCCACCCTGGCTTACAGAGCAAGTTCCAAGACAGCCAGGGATATACACACACACACAATTTAAAAAAATAAATAAACACCTATCTAGAAAAACAGAATTAACTTTTAAAAATTTTGCATAAAGTTGTTCAATTATTCCATTACTTTTATTTAATATGTAAATTACATTCTATATATTACTGAGCTGGGTGTGGTAGCATACTCCTGTGAGACCATAACTTAAGAGACTGAAGCAAGGAAATATTAAGTCACAGGTTACCTTGGTCACAACCAAGACCCTATCACAACAATGGAAGGAAACGGAAGGAGGAAATGAGACAATTTGGAGTAAGGGAAGAAAAAATTAGTTGGCAATTTTAAGATGTACAGAAAAACTGAAACAAAGTTGAAACACTAGAGCAAAAGAAGGTAAAAACTGTAAGCTCAAAAATTTAAATTACCTGGTACTAGCACAGGAGCCCGTGGTCTTTTGACGTGTGCTCCTCCTCAAACTGGGGAGCTCAGCAGGTGGGGACTCACTGCGCTTCTTGGTAGACTTTCTTAAACCTACATGAGAAATAGAAAAGTTGGATTTTCTAAGTTATCATGAATCAGGTGTTCAGAAAATCCATGCTTTTTAAAAAACCTACCAGCTCTTTCCGTGATCTTTTAGGGTCAGTCCAATCACTCAACACAAGTCTCACAGTAGCAGTCCTGCCTTTCTCAGGTTCTCTACCCTCTAGCTCCTGAGATTTCCCTGGTGTATACTCTGGACTTAAAGAATTCCATTTAACTGGGTGGTGGTGCCACATGCCTTTAATCCCAGCACTCAGGAGGCAGAGGCAAGCTAATCTTTGAGTTCGAAGCCAGCCTGGTCTACAGAACTAGTTTCAGGACAGCTAGGGCTGTTACACAGAGAAATCCTGCCTTGAAAAACCAAATAAATAAATAAGGAAGGAAAAGAAAAAAGAAAGAAAAAAATTCTCTCTCATTAATTTTACACTACCCCTTGATCTATTTTGGCTACTTTACATAAGACTAATGAAAAAAAAACACAGTATGCAAGACAGTATTTCATTATTTCATTTATGCCATGAACCTGAAACTAAAGTTTAGTGAAATGACCAATTTTTTGAACATAATTAGGAAGAAATCAACCCAGCAACTTTACAGTTATTCTGAAAGCTACCTAATGCTCTTATAGTGATAGTTGCTACTAAAGTTCTAACAATCAAAAGCTTGTTATTTTTAAATGAAGAAGCCATGACAGCATCTACACTTATACCCTCCTCTTCACCATAAACAATGGTACCATGAATGACAGACAGTATACTGGGCAGTAGGCTCTATTCAATGAAACAACTTCAACAGTGAAAAGACTCCAAAGTCAATACTCTGAATACTACTGGACCAACCATGTTAAATGAATGCAAACTTTTCAGAGCACAAGTATGTGTTTGGTCTCAATTACTTCTATTTTTCCATTAAGTTTTAAGTTTTGGACATATCTTTTTAAGGTGAAAATTTGCTACAGGGTGGGGGAGGGGAACAAAGACAGAAGTCATTATGTAGCCCTAGCTGGTCTGATGCTTGCTTTGTCTCCCTGGTCTGATGCTTGCTTTGTCTCCCACTGCTGAGATTAAAGTGAACTACCACTACCTGGCCTAGTAATTTTGAGTTCTTAAAGCGCCAAGAAGGGGACTGGGAGAGAATGAATTGAAAAAAAAAAATAATTCAAGATATCTATGGGACATGAGAGATGACTCAGCAATTAAGAAAGCTTACTGTTCTTGCTAGCAATCCAGATTCAGTTTCCAGCACTCACACACAGAAGGCAACCACCTCTATCTCCAGATGTAGGTAGGCCTCTTCAAACCTCCACAGACCATGCTCTACACTCCTTGCACACTTAAATACACTCAAACATATAGATAATTTTTTTAAATGGCATATTAGGTATCTCCATCTTTTTTATTAAATTAAAACTGCTGCTCATTCAAGTAGAGATCATCTTTATATAATCGGGAAAATTGATGAATGAGTCTTCAAACAAAATCAGACTCTGAAGACAAATCCAATGGCCAGAGTAACGCTTACTATAAACTAAACATTCAGGGAGTATATAACCTTTGAAAGAATAGACATTTAAAATAAATGGAAAAGAATCAGAGCATTATAATGTAATTAATAAATAAAGACTAGCTTAAGAATTCTTGAAATCTCCATTTGGTTTTAGGTTAATTTTCAACCCAATTTCTTGATGTAATCACACACCTGTGCATTCTACTCTACTAAGCCTTTGTCTTGACATACAATTTGGTCACAAGAGACACAATAGAAGTGCATACTGCAATAAAACTGACAACATATTTAGTCAATATTTAAAAAAAAATCCAGCCACTTAGACAACATGCTATAAATTTTACACTTGGGGTTGGAAATGGGAGGATTATGTTCAAGATTAGCCTGGGTTGCATGAATCTCTCTATCTCAGAGAAGAGAGAGAAATTTATTTCAATATTACCTTCACAACACAGTAACTTCAAACCTAGTCTGAGTTACACAAAGTTCTGTCTCAAGCAACCAAAAGCACTCAAGATCGAAGGAAAATATACACAGGAAAAAAAAACAAAACAATTTTCACTTACAATAAATCACTTAAAAATCTGTTAAGAGCCAGGAGGTGGTGGTGTACACCTTTAATCTGTGATTAAGGAAGGCAGAGGCAGACTGATCTCTGAGTTTAAATCCAGCCCTTTCTACGTAAGTGAGTTCTAGGACAGCCAGGTCTACACAGAGAAACATTGTCTTGAAAAACCAAACACAAAAAACGTTTAAAAAAAAAAAAAAAACCACAACAGATAAGGATACTATAATGTTATGTCATGTTATGTGTATATCTTTCTATATAACATGATAGTGATAGTGGTAATAGACAGTAGCAGAAAGAAGAAAAGCCTGCAGAGCAATGATGGTATACACCATTTCCAGCACTTGAGAGTCAGTGATAGGTGAATCTCTGAGTTCCAGGTCAGCCTAGTCTACAAAGCCAGGGCTGTTACACAGAGAAACCCTGTCTCATCGGGCCCCTCCCAAAAGAAAGGAAAGAAAAAAGAAAAATGCCTAGTGCCACAAAAAACAGAAAAAGTATTTGCACGTGCATGAAAAAAAAAAAACCACGCCGGGCGGTGGTGGCGCACGCCTTTAATCCCAGCACTCGGGAGGCAGAGGCAGGCGGATCTCTGTGAGTTC
>NC_022030.1:48869637-48873197 GCF_000317375.1 Microtus ochrogaster | reverse complement strand
CCAAGTGAAAAGCAAACATTGGCATGGCACTGCACTGCACTCCCAAATGCTGTAAGGCAGAAAATTGAGACAACCACCAATTATAGCTGAGTCTACATAAACTAAAGACACAGAAACTGATGGTGGGCAATTCTGAAGTTAAAACAAAAGATTAAATGATAGAAGTTTATGAAGCTACCTGATTTCCAGATCCTGATTACAGAGTTCCTGTATAATTTTCAATTGTGAAGCTGGGCAACTTTCTGGACCCAGGAAACACAGGAACGTTATACCTCACAACATGCAAGTTACAGAAATTCTCGTTTAAAGCATCCAGTTACAAATATATATGTCATGTTCCCACACCACATCCCAGGACTCTACTCAGTTCAAGTTCCTCAGAAGTTTGACACACCTTCACTTTTAGACAGGAGTTTCAAATCTTCCCTATGGAATTTTACCAACCTAAAAAAAACTAATCTAAAAATAGTAACACAGATAAGATTTCGTTACAGAATAATCCAACCAATCATTAGACAGTAAATCTCAACTCGCACTCACAGCTTAGAAATTAGGTTTCCACTCTTGACTAAGCAGACAATCACTACCACCAAACACTGAAGAAAAGTTCCTAGCTTTCAAACAAAACCTATCCAAACGCTAGCAAACACACAGCACTTAAGTCAGGAAAAGACAATATTCAAGCACGGAAAATTACCGCGGTAGTCAAGAAACAAAACTCAATAAACCAAATACAGGATTCTATGTAGAAAAAAATGAATCATAACACAATCTCTTGAAAATAAGATAGTAAATATGTGGGCTAGGGTGAAATAAAAATCAACAGGTTGGAAGATGAAGCTGGGGAAAGCTACCAGAACAGAATAAAAGTAAACCAAGGACAAAAACGTCAGGTTTCATTTAAGAGGAAATCCCCCTACCCACCCATTTAAAATAAATAGATAAATAAAAACAGGAAATCTAGAGAGAAAATAAACAAGGACCAGGTAACTAGCAATGGGTTTTTCTAGGACAATCCTGACTTTTAGGCTCAAAGTTCAAACCGAATGAAAGTCCTAGATCCAGGGAAACAAAGACAGTTGGTCAATCTAACAAGGAATGAAAACAAATGCTAAAGAAATAAGATAGTTTTACTTTCTGAGTAACAGATAGTACTTGAGCTAACATAAAAGCAAATTACCAAAACATATAGGTAATTATAGTATTAAAAAATAAAAGTGGTTAAGATACAAGCCATTTAAAATCTGAGAAAATAGCTCTGAAGAGGCTGAGGCAGGACAACTATGAACATGAGGCCACCTATAAGAAAAGCTTATAAAACAGGAAAAGATGAATGACTAAAGCACACTCTACAGCTGACAGCAACACAACCAGGCATAAAGAGCAACATCTGGAGGTCTCCTGTCTTCAGTAGGATGAAACAGAGTATGGAGACCATATGGAGAAGTATGGAGGTATATGGAATTAAGAAAGTGATATGATCAAATAAAAGTAGAAAAAACAACAAAAAAGCATAAAATTCAGGGAAATAATAGATTAAAATGAAACATTTATTTCATATAGTACAGACATTTATAAATTCATGTAATACAACAAGTATAAGCAGAAAACAGAAAGTTTATGTTAAGCAGAAGGTTGGGGAAGTTAGACACAAAGTTCTCATAAGTCTTAGGATTAACAGCATAGTGGGGTAGTGCAGGTTGGTTTGAGGTTCCATCTTTGGAAATAAAGGGATTTTAAGGGTCCTCAGGGCTGGAGAGATGGCTCAGTGGTTAAGAGCACTGGCTGCTCTCCTAGAGGTCCTAAGTTCAATTCCCAGCTACAACATGGTGGCTCACAAACCATCTGTAATGAGATCTGGCAGTGGGCATACATGGAGGTAAAATGTTCTATACATAATAAATAAATAAATAAATAAATCTTTAAAAAAAAAAAAGGGTCCTCATTTTCTATAAGGACAATAAAATATCAAGCCAGGAAGTGGTGGCACATGCCTTTAATTCCAGCACTGAGGAGGCAGAGGCTAATGAAAGTAAGTAGCCTAATGAAATTCTAAGTAGCCCTAATGAAATTTGCTGGGTTCACTCACACACACATACCATCACATCCCTTACAACATTTAGCTAAGGGAGTAATTGGGAAGAGGAAGGAGAATATTAAAGGAAACAAAAAAGTAATAGATATGATTGGATTACATGAATACAGAAAGCCATTTTGTATAATTTTATTTATATATATATATATATAAAAAACTCTTTCCTTTACCCTTCCTTCTTCTTCCACCCCTTTCTCTCTCTCCTCTCTCTCTCTCTTTCTTGAGGGTTCTACTATGTAGCCCTAAATAGCCTCAAACTCACGAAGACCTGCATGCTTCTGCATCTGTCTCCAGCCTGCTGGGACTGAAGATGTGCACCACACCACACCTGGTCCTAGAAACTATTTCTTTAAGGTGACTGGCTGGAAGGGTTGAGAAATGAATCATCACTTATCGGCAGTGGTTGTTCTTCTACCCAACCCTGGTTTGATTCTTAGTACCCAAATGTCAGCTCACAACTGTAACTCCAGTTCCAGGGAATCTGACACCCTGTCTAAGAGGGAACCATGCATGACCATGGTAAACAAACATGAATGCAGTCGAAACACCCATATACATAAAAGAAAAAAAAACTAAAATGTTGTTAGTAAGAAAAGAAAGCTCAGCAGGCATAGCGGTGCATGCCTGTAATCTCCACACTAGAAAGGCTCAGGCAGAAGGATCAAGAGTTCAAGTCTTCTAGAGTAAGCTCTAGTTCAACCTTACTTGCATAAAGAGGCCCTGCCTCAAAAGAAATGAAGAAAGAAAGCTGACATTTGAGGAGAGTCTGAAGACATGGCCTGTAGTATTTACTATGTCCCATTACCTGACCATGGAACTACCTTAAGAATTAAGAACCTGCGGTCTGGGTCTGATTCCCGGTCAGGGAACCAAAAAAAAAAAAAGAATTAAGAATGTAGTCTGGTGGTGGTGGCACACGCCTTTAATCCCAGCACTTGAGAGGCAGAGGCAGGAGAATCTTTATGTGTTCGAGACCAGCCTGGTCTACAAAATGAGTGCCAGGACAGGCTTCAAAGCTACACACAGAAACCCTGTCTCAAAAACAAAAAAAAAAGAAAGAAAAAAAAAGAAAGAGAAAGAAAGAAAGAAAGAAAGAAAGAAAGAAAGAAAGAAAGAAAGAAAGAAAGAGTAAGAAAAGAGATGAATAACTTGAGTGAAGTACTGAGAAGAGGAAAGGAAGAATATCAATCTTCAGCATTTTAATAACGTAAACAGAATCCAATTTACTGGCTATGAAAACTACAGTTTTCTAACAGAAACACCCACAAAGAAAGCTATAAGTTATTATTTCATTTCAAGTGAGAAGGAGAAATAGACATTAATATTTCTAGTTGTCAAGAAAACCTGGGCAGATAAATAAAGGACATTGAGCCTATAATTAGTGATCCCAGAGAAGCTAAATAAGAAGGAGAACCCAAAGAAAAACATATAGGCATCCTCCTGAATATTAACCTTCATCAGGCGA
>NC_022030.1:48866405-48869207 GCF_000317375.1 Microtus ochrogaster | reverse complement strand
CAGAAATCTTTAATAAATAAATAAATTAAAATAAAATAAAAAAAGAAAAAGAAAACCTGGCAGAATGGGGTATCAAGCTTTTTCAGAAGGTCTTTCATTTCCTTTTGATGCCAAAGTTACTAAACTTCCAAATCCCAATGCATTACCTACACAATTTTAAATGATGTCACCTTTCTAATAATCATATGATATAAGTAAACAAAAAATGTTATGGTTAAGCAAGTAAGGAGCTTGCTTACTACCAAACTTAAAGACATCAGAATCCAAAGTAGGAAAGAATCAAGTTGTCCTCTGGCCCCTATAAGCACCACAGCACATGCCCAGGTATGTGTGTGCATACCTATAGATTTAGTGCTCAACAACAGGGTTAACACCTGAGGCTCTGTATTAAGTTAGGCTGATTTGGTATTAGCTGAAGTTTTTGAATAAGAACATTAGTGAGAGTGCCGATCTGAAGGCTCAGCCAGTAAAGGTGCTTGACACTGGGGTGAGAACCTGAATTCGATCTCCAGAACCCACAGGGTGGAAATAAAGAAACATACTTACAAAGACATATGTTTACCCACAAACACAAGAAACAAAAGTAACTATTTTTTTAAAAAAAAAATGCTAGCAGCAACCATTCAAAGGCTTTCAATAATTAAGGAATTCCTTAGCTCTATCTAGCCAATCATATGGGACTCAAAAAAGAAAGACTGTCTGAGCACCAAAGTGCTACGCTATATGCTTGCAATCCCAGGCTAAAGTATGAAGCTCACAATGCTTGAAACTAGTTTGAGCAACATAATAAGACTGTCAAGAATTTCAAAACGTAAAGAAAATTAAGACCCTTAAACTTGTTATAAAATGTAAAAAGGGCTAGGTAGTGGTAACACATGCCTTTAATCCAAGCATTCAGATGACAGAGGCAAATGGATCTCAGTTTGAGGTCAGCCTGGTCTACAGAATAAGTTCCAGAACAGCCAGGCTACACAGAGAAATGCTACTACCCACCTACCCCCAAAATGAAAAGGATGTGGCTTATGTTCTTAAGTTCTTTGTCCTTTATTTCTTACAACAGAACAAAGGGAACAGCTTCAATATGACCATAATCAGAAGTTATAAAGTCAGTATCATCTGTCTACCTCAGTTACAAGAAGAAAGTCTCCTGAGAAGAGGGGTGGAGTGAAGTGGAAAGGGGGAGCGGAAGGGGAAAGGGAAGGGGAAAGAGAAAGCGAGAAAGAGCATGAGCACATGTGTGTGCACCAAGGTCGTTCAAAAAGAAAAATATACAGCACTTTGCTTCTTCCATCTGTTTCTTTGCTTAAAATATTGCTCCTACTCTCCTACAAACTTCAACATGATAATATTCCTTCCATTAACTTAAGTGCCTAGTAGTACATGGAATGTAAGAAGCACCTTTTAAAAGCACCTTAACAAGTCAAAATATTGCACTTTTTAAATCTAGTACAGAACACCAACTTTTCCCCCATGCTGACATTAGGAAATGACTGACCAGTAGATACTGTAAAGACAAACATACAGACAATGAAATAAGATTACTTAGCACTAGTAAGTTAATTACTAAGCAGCAATAAGTCTGTCTCTGCAATTTAACTTGTATTTCAATTGAAATGCATTGCTATATGGAGAAAATAGTAAATCTGAGAAAATAAATAAAACTAACTTGAAAGCATAGTCACTCCTGACCAACCAGGAGATGTTCTTTAAGTAAAGAAAGATTGTCCCATAAACTTACTTGCCAATTTGGCCTGTAATCCAGAAGGTCCAGGTTTTGATGTCTCTGACTTAGAAGACCCTGGAAGAGACAGTTTTGTTTTAGGTAGGCTAACTTTAGGGCTGAAACGAGCAGCCCAATCAAATTTTGAAGAGCCACCAGTTTTACTCTGCTCCTTTTCCCTGCTACTTCTTCTGGGACTAGGACTGGATGCTGAACGGGAACGCCTGGCCTTGTTCTGGTCTTTTCCTTGTTTCACCCTGGCACCTGGTGGTACAGTCGAAGAGGCTGAAGCTACAGCCGAAGAGGAGGAGGAAGTAGAGGCAGCAGAAGAAGAATCGGTGATGGTGCTACACCCAGCTTTGGCTGAGGTGGCTGATTTTGAAGCCAGCTTGGTGGGTTTTGCAGATCTCTCTTCGGCACCAGTTGATTCAGACCCAGGACCACTCTTTACACAAGAACTCTCTGTCCTCTTTCTTTTCTGACTCCGTGAACTACCAGCAGCCACACTCTTTCTGGTGTGAGCCTTGCTTGTTGATGGCAATTGTGCAGATTTCACTTGTTGCTCCTGGTCTAAATGTCTCTTCTTTGACTTACTGTGTGGCTTATTGGTTTCTGAGAGAGACTCAATGTGCTGAAATGCTCTGGGCTTTTTCGCAGAGCTAGGAGAATTGGTCCTGTTGTAGTCTGGACTAGCACTGCGTTTCACTCCTCGAGAATTGTCTTTCTTAGGCACCTGCCCCGTTTTCGGCCTTTCAGAAGTATTGGCTCTGTCTGGATCCTCTGGTTGTGGAACTATGACAGTAGATGATGAACTGCAGCTTCTAAGAGGTTAGATAAGAAAAAGAGTTAGTAGTATCATATCACGAGTAAACCTGCCATCTAACACTTAAGCCTAAAACTCCCCAAAATCCCTGGACTAAATACTTGGGGGGGGCAATTTTTGTGAAATCCAATATTAAAATTTTCAATACTTCAAAAACAAAAGAGAAAGCCGGGCGATGGTGGCGCACCCCTTTAATCCCAGCACTTGGGAGGCAGAGGCAGGCGGATCTCTGTGAGTTTGAGACCAGCCTGGTCTACAG
>NC_022030.1:48862716-48866269 GCF_000317375.1 Microtus ochrogaster | reverse complement strand
AAAAAAAAAAACAAAAAACAAAAACAAAAGAGAAAGACTGATTTTTTTAAATGTCTTGTTAGGAGAAAAAAAAGCATACTTTTTACAGGGAGAAGAGGGAGGAGGTATTCTCTCTCTCTCATAGCCCAGAATTGTCTATAACTAAGAAGAGTCTCAGCTAAGACTGTCTTTGAACACTGGTCCTGCTTCTATTCCCATGTGCTGGGATTTCAGGCTTGCGCCACAATACCTGGCTCAAAGTAAGAATACTCTTTGGTCCAAAGATCACTGACACTGACAATCCTGATCAAAAGACTTTATTGTTTTTAAAAAAAGAATGCTTAGTGGTTCATAACCACTAAGCTAGAATACTTAAGTTCCATTCTAAAAGACAAATGTTTTTCCAATGTGCAGAGGAAATAAGCATAAATCATTTCTGAAAGGTTGGACACCATCTTAGAAAACAATCTTCTCAGTAACACCCCTTTGCAAAGCCTCCTACCAATTGGAGATGTAGAGAGATGGCTCGTTTAAAGAGTACTTGCTGCTATTGATTCCCAGCACCCACGTGGAGGTTCACAAGCACCAGTTATCAGGATCCAAAACCCTCTTCTGGCCTCCTCTAGCATCCACATATATGTAATACACATAAATAAAATAAAATTTCCTTTAAAAAGAATATTGACTTGTACTAACAAAAAAAAAATACTGACTTAAACAGGTGCTGACAATCAGCATTTAAAAATGTTAATTAAATAACACCATCAACTGCCAACAATGGGGCACAAGCAATTAAGAGGAGCTGAGTTCAGTTCCCAACACCCTGACCAGGTGGCTCACAACTAACTCCAACTCCAGGGAATCCAATGCCCTCTTCTGGTCTGTAGGCATTGGCACTCATGTGTACACACCCACCAAGATATATATACACACAAAGGGTTTTTTAAATGCGTTAAGCAAATGAGGAACCTCATGACTCCCCAATAAGTAAAAATTTCATCGACTAAGGTATGTATAAGTGATACTACCAGAAAGGGGATAAAATATATACTCAGAGGAAAAAAAGAAAACTTGTGTAGATAACTTTGTAAACTTTAATATTATGCAGGAATTCAAATGCAATTTGTCTCCCTTGAAATTGTACAAGCAATGTGAAAATTTACCTTTTAGAAAGGTGTCCCCTTGACAGTTCAGAAGTGGTATTAGATTGCACTTTGGGTGCCTTAAAATTAGATTTTCTACTCTCAGGAGGGATATATCCCTTATGTTTTGCCTGCCCTAAATGTGACCTGTCAGCAAAAAAATCAAAACAGAAATCTATCAGGACACTGAGATGCAAATACAGTATCGAAAGTGAAATTTTTACATTAAAAAAAAGGTCTCACAAATCAGAGTTGACCTACACTTCTTCCAAATATTCATTAAATTGAGATCCTATCAAATAATCTGCGAAAAGTAATTTTTGTCTTGGACCCAACCACCTCTATACCCAAAGGTGAAGATTCCTAAGTATCAGTTACCAAAAGGCAGTGTTTACTTGAGTAAACTTTTCAGATTTCATTACAGAAATTCAAATATTTTCACACAAAACACACAAAGCATATATTACTTTTAATATCAGTGTATGCTAATACACAGTAGGTTGACTAAATGACAATGTACTATATACCCCAAACTGAATTCTGAATATATTAATGAGGAAGAAATGATAAATAACAGATGTATTTGACTTGATATGTTTAACATTATTATATAATGCAACATATATAAAAATACATTATTACATAGTATCCCATTAATGTGGAATTTTTAAACTTAAAAAACTTTAAAAAAAGCAAAATGGCTTTAAAGATTCATTATAGCTGGCTAAGCAGACCAGCGGTAAAGTATGTGCCCAGTTATCACGCTTGACAAGATCTTGGTTTCAAGCTCAAGCACAGAAAGTAGGGAACCTATTTTTGTTTTATTTTTCTTTAAAAAAAAAAAAAAAACTTTGAAGAAAAAAGGCAATTATGATTCAAAAAATGATAGTTTCCAATTTGTACATTAAAATTCAGGTAAGGTCATTAAATGAGAAACCCATTTTCAATCTGGTTTTGCATAAAAAAATCAATGTGGGTATTAAATAGTAAATAAAACATTATAAAATCAAGACAGTATTAATAGAAAGTACACATGTGCAAATGTACACATACATCATCCTGGAGACAATAAAATTTACCACAAAACATTAGTTCATGTTGAAAAGACTCCAGTGATATACCTACATTTTGTTTATTTACAACAAATTTTTGTATCAATGCCATCATTATTCTAAAAGCAAGTTTTGTTTTGTTTGGTTTTTCGAGACAGGGTTTCTCTGTAGCTTTGGAGCCCGTCCTGGAACTAGCTCTGTAGACCAGGCTGGTCTCGAACTCACAGAGATCCGCCTGCCTCTGCCTCCCGAGTGCTGGGATTAAAGGCGTGTGCCACTATCGCCCGGCCTAATTGTGTCAACTGTTAGATCTTTTGTGTAACCAGTCAGGGTCTACCTGATAATTACATAGACAATAAAAAGGTACATAAACATCTATCAAAAAAACTCATCTTAACAAAAATAATTGGGACCCATGTTCCTCATAAAAGTGTTCTAATAAGGAATGAGAGCACAGTGTTATTAATAATGAAGACAGTTGCATTTCTAAAAATAAATTGACTAGAGTAGAATAACTTCAACTAATTTGTATGCAGTAGGTCCTGGGTTTGGTCCTAACTTTGCAAACTGTTCTATAGTTACTTACAAAGAAAGGTATAATATTGTTTTTTTCAGAAAAGGATTTAATAGCAACAGAATATTTATATACTATATCATCCAGATACTATATTGTTTTCATAGTTTTCCTGTTATACTAGTTATACTTGTACTGGAGAATGAACTCAGGGCCTTGCACATGCTAGACAAGTGATCTACTCCTGACCTGTCCTCAAAAGTTTAATAATTTAAAAATCATGAATTATTCATTCAAAACTAACCATGTCTTTGAGAAATAATAATTGAGCCGGGGTTGGTGGTGCACCCCTTTATCACCAGCACTAAAGAAGCAGAGGCAGGCAGATCTCTGGGAGTTCAAGGCCAGCATGGTCTACAGAGCTAGTTCTAAAAACCAGCAAGAGTTACACTAAGAAGCATTGTCTCAAAAATCCAACATCATCCTCTGGCTTCCACAAGTGCATACATTTTCTCCTATATACTATATACTAACACGTAAATAAGTAAAATGGAGGCTGAAGAGATGGCTCAGTGGTTAAGAGCACTGTTTACTCTCCCAGAGGGCCTGGGTTCAATTCCCAACACCCACATGACAGTTCACAACTGTCTATATATAACTCCAAGTCTGGGGGACCTGACACCCATGGCAAAACACCAATGTATATCAATTAAATAAAATAAAAGCAAAAAGTGTTACATAGCCCAAATAAATCACAAAAAAATAAAATTCTTTTTTTTTTTTTTTTTTTTTTTTTGTTTTTCGAGACACGGTTTCTCTGTGGCTTTGGAGCCTGTCCTGGAACTAGCTCTGTAGACCAGGCTGGT
>NC_022030.1:48849417-48862616 GCF_000317375.1 Microtus ochrogaster | reverse complement strand
TTTCTCTGTGGCTTTGGAGCCTGTCCTGGAACTAGCTCTGTAGACCAGGCTGGTCTCGAACTCACAGAGATCCGCCTGCCTCTGCCTCCCGAGTGAAAAATAAAATTCTTTATCATCAAAAATTAACCTACTATAAAAAACAGAACTGTTCTTTCAAAGCAAAATTATTCTTGGGTTTTTAATTAAAGTCCATTAAAAAAATTTTGTAGTACTAAATTAGAATGCATTTATCATGACCTTACTAAGACCTTCATTAGAAAACAGCATATAAATTCTCAGTGTCAGGCCACAAAAGTAAACTCTATTCAATCAGATCAAAACTGAGCCAGGCAGTGGTGGGTGGTGCACACCTTTAATCCCAGCACTAGGGAGGCAGAGGCAGGTGGATCTCTGTGAGTTCGAGGCCAGCCTGGTCTAGAAGAGCTAGTTCCAGGACAGCAACCAAAAGCTACAGAGACCTGGAGCATGTTTTCTTCCCTTTCCGGCTCAAAAGCTACAGAGAAACCCTGTCTCGAAATAAGTAAATAAATAAATAAATAAACAAGCAAACAAACAAACAGACAGACAGACAGACAAAACAGAGCTATTACACAAAGATACCCTGTCTCAAAAAAACCCAAATCCAAGAGACCAAAACAAAACCAAACCACAAATCCCAGCACTTAAGTGGCAAAGGAAGGCGGATCTCTGAGTTTAAGACCTTCCTGGTCTACAGAGCAAATTCCAGGACAGCCAAGGTTACAGAGAGAAACACTGTCTTAGAAAAAAAAAATACAAAATTCACAAAATTAGTTTAAACCAACAATACTGTGTGATCCTTCCAAAATTATTTAGCTGCTGCTATTCTGATTGAGGAGTGACTAGCGTTTTCAAAAACTACTGTACAGGGCTAGCAAGATGGCCCAGCAGGTTAATGGTACTTGACACCCTGAGTTCTGTCCCCAGGACCAACAAGGAGGAAGGGAAGGGAAAAAAACCTCTACAAAGTTGTCAAATCTGAACACATGCACTGTGGCTCACTCGTACATTAAATAAATAAAATTGTTTTAAATCAGTGTACAATTGCATGAAAATACTAGCCATTTTCCCTATTTGTTTTAGAAAGAGAGCAATAGCTCTGCTTTATTTAAAGGACAGTCAATATTTTCAGCTTTATAGGACTTGGGGCATAACTTAAGTGGTCATGTAATTATACGCTTCAAGCCCTGGGTTTGATCCCTGGCACCACAACAACATAAAAACGATTATAACCATCAATCAGGTAGGGTCTTCTCTTTAGATCATGTAAAGACAGGGACATATTCCTTTGAGCTTCCTATGGTTATGTCTGTGTAAAGTTCAGTGGTCCTTAAACTAATTTTGTGTAATGTTTTCACATATTACCAATTCTTTCCTCTCTTTTAATCAAAACATCTTTCACCACTTGACTTTATGTAGAACTGTTGAGAAAAGTGCCTATTAATCAACAATACTTCCACATTATATTGACACCAATATTAAGTATATAGCTAGGGAGAAAAAAGACTAAGCCCCATGACTCAGCACCTGAAGCAGAGTTATACAAAGCAAGTCTAGTCTATATAGTGAGAATCTGTAACAAAAACAAAATAATGACAACAATCAAAATTTTAAAAGATGACTATAATCAACTCTAGGTTATTGTGTACTTGCAGAATTATCTTAAAAGCAAGTCTCAAACACTTGTTGTCTTTTAGGATAAGAGTATTTACTATAAATGCAATTTAGTCAGAAGTTTGGTAGATAAAGAATTAACTATAATCTATATGGCTTGGGAATTAAATCAGTGGTAAAATATAAGCCTTAGTATGTATGAGGCTCTGGGTTCAACTCCCAGCACCAAAACAAAACTCCCACCATAGCCAAATCCATACACACAAATTCATAGCTCAAAGATTACAAAGAGATCTAAACTTTATGTCAATGAGTATATTGCACTTAATCTTAGAAAAATAAAACGTAGCCAGGCGGTGGTGGCGCACACCTTTAATCCCAGCACTTGGATCTCTGTGAGTTCGAGGCCAGCCTGGTCTACAAAGGGAGTTCCAGGACAGGCTCCAAAGCTACAGAGAAACCCTGTCTCAAAAAAACAAAACAAAAACAAAAAAGAAAAATAAAATGTGACCAGTTAAACTATAGAATCCCTCATGTTATAAAATTTTTAAATGTTTGAATTCATGCAGATATGATGACATGTATCTATAATCCCAGCACTTAGAGCATAATTTGAGGCTAACCTGGGCTACACAGAGAAAAAACTCTCTCTCTCTCTCTCTCTCTCTCTCTCTCTCTCCACACACACACACACACACACACACACACACACACACACACACAGAGTCCATATTGCCAAGCATGTAAGTGAATTGGGACTTAATTACATCTCCAAATTTATGTGCATAAAAACAGAAACTAATATAAAAATTTTGTCTTCCAAAAAATTAAGTTTACTTGAAGCATATCTTAAAGATTTCAAGGATAATTTCAACTACATAATAATTTTGAAGCTAGCCTGGGCTATACCCAGTCTCAAAAAAAAATGGTTAGGAAGAGGAATAGATTGAGGAGATGGCTTTACAGCAACATGCCTGTTGTAAAAGGATGAAGACCTGAACTCAGATTCCCAGTATCCACACGCAAAGCTGGGCCCAAGCAGCACTGCATATAGTCTCAGGTCTGGGTAGGTGGAAACAGGCAGATCCCTGAAACAAACTGGTAAGCTAATTAACAAAATTGATGACTGTTAGAATTACTGAAAAAAAATCTGTCTCAAAAATAAGGTGGTGATCAAATGAAGACATCCAGATTGCAAAGACAAGGGCAAATGTTTAAGTTAAGAGTAAAAACAGCAAGATGGATGGATACTCAATGCATAAATATAAACAGCTATATACTAAACTGTACTCCAAAGACAAAAGCAAACGTATGCCAAAAGGTGAGTCTGTTTGCTTCTACATTAATACTCATTTTTTAAATCTTTGCTTAAAACTTTTTCATGTATTTGTGTGTCTATGTATGACATAATATGAAAACCAGAAGAAAACGTTTGGGAGTGAGCTCCATCCTTTCAACATGAGAAACTCAATAGAGTAAATAAGCTCATTATCATATATGGTAGCAAGCACCTTTTCTTGCTAAGTCAACTTGTCAGCCTTAAAATTTTTTTAAATGTTAATTTAAAAGAAGCTACAGTTCTAGTAACTGTATCAAACATCAAGTAATTATTAAAATTTGCAGGACCAATTTCTGAATAAGGATAAGACAGATTTGATTTAAGCTTTTTTTTTATTTGATATAAAAAAAATCAAACCACAAGAAAAAGATGCTTCTTGGTTTTAAAAAAGGACAAAGAATAGGAATGAACTTAATTTTGATGACTTCATACATTAAAACAAAAAAAAAAGTCTGTCAAGGTCATGAGTTAACAACCTTCCATGAAGAGCTACAATTAATTATACAACAATCATCTCTGAAACTAAGACAAAGATCATCTAACGAGCAATGACATAAAGCTAGCCAATATATAGCAAGATAATCAACTCACAAGCAATCAAAAAGGCTAACTTCTACCAACGGCATCTTTTTTCTGCACACTTCTAAAAGTAACTGCAGGGGATAGAGTTGTAGCTAAGTAGACAAAACATTTTCCCAGCATTCACGAGGCTTTGGGTTCAATACCCAGCACTGCATCATCAGATATTCAGCTAATCAATACTAAAGACAATTCAACTACACGAGACCCTTTCTTAAATTAAAGGCAGTAAAAAAGACATGGAACAAACTACATACCACAGTTATTTATCTAAGTGGTAACACTAAAATGATCTTATTTTTCCTGTAGCTCCCCATTTTATAGTCCCTATACATACTTTTACGGAAAAAGCAATACAGAGGAAATTAGCACTGATACAATCTTAAGCAAAATTGCTATAAAAGTTAATTTAATCCCACCACTGCCCATTGAGAAAACAAGTGAAAGCACACAGTACAATGAAAATGATACTGCATGGCCAAGAGGGAAGGGATAGCCTACAAATACCTGTGCTAGAAGTGGAAAATGCTAGAAGTATCCCTGAGAGCAAGCCAACAGAGAAGCAGTGGAAGGAAGATTTTTCCTAAGGAAGAAAAAGAGAACAGAAAAGAGAGGAACAGATCAGCTACCATCCAAAAACTCAGAGGAAAGAGAAAAAGAAAAATAATAGGAGTAAGATGTCTAGTTCATTACACACAGCAATGGAAGATGTGAGAATAAAAGGGAACAATCAGAAGATACTTTTATCATAGGAATGAATGAGTGCAAATTATTCTTTTTAAAAGGTAAATGGATTGAAGTGATGGCTCTCAGTTAAGAGCACCACTTGCTGGTTTGAGATAAGGACCAGGATACATTTCCCAAGTACCTACAAGGAAGATCACATCTGTTAACTCTAGTTCCAGGGGTTCTGACACCCTCTTTTGGCCTCTTAGAGAAATACATTGTGGCACACATGTATACATGCTAGCAAAAACAAAAACAAAACAAAACAAAAAAAACACTCAGACACAAAATAAAAATAAATCTTAAAAGAAATAAAAAGGAAAGGTTAAGTTACTAACCATAGCATGGTGGCACACGCACACAATCCCAGTAATCAGAGGTAAAGGGCTCAAAATGGGGCCGGCCTAAACTAAATACAGAAGACTTGTTGAACAAGTGACAAAAGCAAATAATGAGAGATAGAGTGATCTTGAGAGGTATTCTTGATATGGAAGGACAGGTTAACTGGACGAAAATTCAAAAGTGACAGCTTAATCCTGTATGAAAGCAAACAGCAAACCAAGACTGAAAATGTAAACAAAAGGTCTAAAGATAGCCAGATGATGTCACAGCAGTGGCAGCACGCACCTTTAATCCCAGCACTCCAGAGAAGGAGGCAGGTGGATCTCTGTGAGTTCAAGGCCAGCCTAGTCTACACAGCCAGTTCCAGGACAGCGGGGACTACACAGAGAAATCTTGTCTTAAAGAAAAAAAAAAAAACACCTGTATAACGGCAGATCTATGGGACTCAAGACCCTCTTCTGTCCTCCATAAGCAAACACACACACACACAAAAAAAATTTCATCTTCAAACTACAACTGCAATTGTTCTTTTCTAATAAACTCAATCTTCTCCCTCACAGAAACCACAAGAGAAGTTTTTTCAAGATTAGATAATTGTTAGAAGAACATAGTAGCAAATTAGTCTGGGTTTTGATGAGAACACACTCAATTTCTTTCCAGCTGAGATTCTACTACCAAAGAACCAAGACAAGATGGCAATATTTTCATTAAAAAACAAACAAAAACCCTACATCCTTTTAGCCTAAAGCTGTTTGATTATGCTTATATTTATACACATAAAAACTAGAAAATAAATCATTATTAACTACACAGTTGAACACAGCCATACCTCAAACAAGATATGATATGATGCTAAGCTTAGGTAAGTAAATGAGACCTCTTGTTTATTACTTCTGTAAAGAGATCCTTCTTTGGAAATAGGTTGTCATGAACTTACTGTGCTGATCCTGAACTGACAATCCAGTTCACACAGTGATGGAGGTCCAACCAAAAGCTTTTTTTGTTAGCTTGGTTGGTTTTGGGTTTTTTGTGGTTGTTTTGGATGCTACACAAGTACTACACATAGACAGTTTTGGAACAAAACAAAATTTACTAAATATCTTTTTTAAAAGACATGATAAAGGTTGAAAAGCATGTGAGCAACAGCTGGAAAGACGGCTTGGTCATTAAAAACGATAGCTGTGCCTCCAGACAAACCAGCACCCAACAGTGACTCCCCTCCCCTCTTCTGGCCTCTACTAGCATCAGGCATGCATGTGACACATAGCCACAAAAGGTAAAAAAGATCCATAAGATTTTTTTTAAACTTAAACTTTTAAAAGACAATTATGAAAGTTGAAATTCACAGGTGAAGAAAAACTCTTTGCATGTTTTCTGTCATTTTCAAACATTTAAAATTTTATTTATTTTTTCCTTCAAAAGGAAGCACAGGATTGTCTTAGGGCTGGAGAGTTGCATATGCTGCTCTTGAGAAGAGTTCCCAGCATTAAAATGAAGTGAAAAATTCTACCATAAACATCACAAGATTTACAAGCACTTATAAATAAATCCAACACCCTCTTCTGAACTCCAAGGGCACCTACATAAACTCACAGGTAGACACAAACATAAGCATTTAACTTAAAAAAAAAAAAACAAACTAACCAAATAAATAAATAAATAAATGGATTACCTTAAAAAGCACATGGTGAGGGGGGCAGGAGATGGGTGTGTCAGGTAAGGATACTTGACACACACAAGTCTAGTAACCTGAGTTTGATTCCTAAACGTATGAAGGTGGAAGGACAAGGGATTTATTTCACAAGTTTTTCTCTCATCTACACACAGAAACCACAACATGTGCACCCAATACTCATAGATTATGCACATAATAATGACTTATTTTCTTAATGCTTCATTTAGAAATGTGCTATTCTACAATCTACTGCAATTCCAATTATTGCACCCTTATAAAGCTATTTAAACCAACACAATTCTAATCACAGTAATTAATGACTTCATTTGTTTCAAACTTTTGGGAGGATATGGGTGACACAAATTTCTAGCTTTACAGCCAGACTGACCCTGAACTTGTTATGCAACCCAAGAACGGATCAAATTTGGGGTCTTCCTTGCCTCCCCTCCAGAGTACTGAGAATACAAGAATAAATACCACGTCCAAACCAGCTCATTTGTAAACAAGTCACTATTAGAAACTGCTTACATTCTATAGAACACTGATTTATCAAACCAACAATATTTTGCAAATTATTGCAAAATGGCTCAAAATGTTGACAGTTCATGTTCTAAAACATACAGCTTCAATTGTTCAAAAGATCTAACTTATATGAACCCATGTACTTGCAGTTTTAAAAAGACTGACAATGTCAAGATCAATAGAAACATTTTATGTGGACTGTGAAACACATTTTTATTTTACTTTTGTATGTTCCCTGTTCTGATAATTATACTTATCCGTATCTCAAAATTGGACATGGGGATCTATGTATTTTGTTACTACCTAAATAATGGCGGGGTGTACTACCTAAATTATAGTGGCATTGAATGCTGAAGACTTTGAAATTTTCCATTTTCAACAGTATGTGAAATGAGCAGGGTGCAGTTTCTCATGCCTTTAATCCCAACACTAGGGAGGCAGAGGCAGACTGAGCTCTGAGTTCAAGGCCAGCCTAGTCTAAAGAGTGAGTTCCAGGAGAGCCAAAACTATACAGAGAAACCCTGTCTAAGGAAGGAAAAAAATAAATCAGTTTGTGAATGATGCAAATGTTAGGATAAAATCTCACAAAGTAATGCTATTTAAATTAATGAACAGAACTATTTATTTATAGCCATCAACATAAAAGTAAATGTATAGCTATTTCATATGTTGAACGTAGAAAAAGAAAGCACAACCCTGTACTAAGTGTAACACTAACTTTGCACATTATATTACTTAAGATAACCCGCAACTCCAAAAAACAGACAGACCCACTTGAGAGGACTAAGGAACTAAGATTCCCCTGAAACCGTACCCCAAAGACTTGCAATGTCTACAGCAGAGGCAGAACTTACACACAAAGCTGTCCTGGTCCAAAGTTCATACACTTGCATACTACTTACAGTCAACATGACAAATCATATAATTCATTATACATCTGACGTTTCAGTTTCTTTTTAATGATTTACCAATGTATATATGTCCTCAAGTTGTTAAATTTAAGTAATCATTCTAGAAATAACTAGAATTCACTCTGACCCACTTCAAGCTAACCACTGACATCACTAGATTAGACTTATGCTTGACAAGTAAAGTTCTGAGTACTTAAACAGTGAGAGTCCATGCCTAAATCAGACCTATATTTTACTTTTAAGAGACTGTATTTTACTCTTCATACTATTGTATATAAAACCATTCTGATACAAAGACCAACAGCAGATGACAAAATCAAGAGAGCTGCTATGCTAACAAAACATTTCACAGACTCATAGTTCAGACAGTGTTTGTATGGAGTCCACAGGAAAGACTAGTCCACACCCCATCACCCTCTAACTGGGTGTTAAACCTTCCTTTCAATAATATCATTCAGTCTTAAGAAAAGGACCACAAATGGCTGAAAGACATGTTGCAACACATGTCAGGCAAGTAGAAAGGACAAACAAAACATGATATGCTTATGCGAACAACCTTAAATTCAGACTTTGTATCAGTGGCTAGGAACCGATTTTAGAGAAGCCTAATTTAGAAAAAGACTGAGAAATTACTTTAAATTCTAATTGTGTGTTACTCTGGTCAGAAATGAGGGAAATGAGCAATGCTTTGGTCCTCATAATGAGAATGTTTTTATGTGTGTGTTTTTTAATTCCCAACTTTTTAGATTTCCGTGAAATACATACCTTCCTCCTATTGAGTCGTCTTGTGGTTGGGCCCCGGCAGTGTTCCTCTGTGAACGTCGCAGTGACCCCCCTGGATTGTTATTAGGCCGGTTGGACATTGGCACCTCTCTCTTGAAGGGACATACCCTTTCTAGACACTACCATTCACTGAAAGATAAAAAGGAGGGAAACAGTCTAATTAGATATGCACAATACTATAGAGAAGAAATGTGGGGCAGCAAGCAATACTACCTTATTATACTGTGTAACTTAACTATAAACATACTATAAAAGAACAGAAATTTGGAGCTGGAGTGATGGCTTAGTGGTTAAGAGTATTTGCTGCTCATCTAGAACTTGAGTTTGGTATCCAGTACCCACATTAGGCAACTCACAATCACTTGGAACTCCAGCTCAGTGGATCCAAAATCCTCTTTATCATACTTAGGTGCAAGCATACATAATAAACAAAAACTAAGGGCCAGCAAAATGGCACACCTGGTCAAGGGACTTGTTGCCAAGCCTGAGTTTGATTCCTGGACCCATGGTGGAAGAAGAGTACTAGTCAGTTGCCCTCTAACCTCAATTCATTTGCACACATGGACACACACTAACCACTGCTACCTTATCGCTCAATGTAATTATGGTTTAAAAAGGTTAAACTACAAGGCCAATTCTCAGGAAATGTTTCATAAAACAAGCCAATTATTTGGGACTGGAAGAATGGCTAAGAGGTTAAGACCAGTTACTGTTCTTTTTTTTTTTTTTTTTTTGGTTTTTCGGGACAGGGTTTCTCTGTGGCTCTAGAGCCTGTCCTGGAACTAGCTCTTGTAGACCAGGCTGGTCTCGAACTCACAAAGATCCGCCTGCCTCTGCCTCCCGAGTGCTGGGATTAAAGGCGTGCGCCACCACCGCCCGGCCCAGTTACTGTTCTTACTGTGGCCTAGAATTGGCTCCAAGCACTTGGTCGGGTAGTCCACAACTGTCCAGTCAATCCAAATCTCTTGGACTCCAAAAGTACCTTCACTCAAATGCACAGCTCAACATGCAGACAGACACACATCTACCACATAATTTTTCTTAAAGCCTATACACTTTAATCATAGAACAATTTGTTTAAATAAATTCAAGTTGGGTATGGTGGCATTCTTAATTTCCAGTTCTGCTGAGGTAGAGGCACGAGGATCTCTGAATTTGAGAACTACACTATATACAGAATTCTAAGCCAGCCACAACTACATAGTAAGAACCTGTCTCAAAAAATAAATAATAAACCCAATCTCTCGTTTTTGTTGTTTTTAAGACAGACTTGTTACTGGGTTACTGTGATCCAGTTTCCACTTGCATAGTACTATACAGAAAAGAACCATCTCACAAAGTCCCAACTTTTTTAAAGCCTCCAAAGAAACTGGCAATCAATTCTTTCAGTACACCTGTTTACAAGAAGAACAAATGATCTCCAACTTTACAAAGGCTGGTGTCAAAAAGAATTCAGTTGAATCATAGCTAATTTTCTCCATCCCAACCTGGCCACTGCCAGACCATAACTAAATTTAAGTGGAATTTTGGGGCTTTTTTATAACTGTGATAGGAAAAAGTAGTTTATAATCTGACCCAATTCTATACAAAAGAACTGTTTACCCTTCTTTATTCTAAGCAAACTATCAACAAGTTCAAATTGCTACCCAAGCATAATAGCTCATTCCAGCACTGAAGAGGATGAGGTAGAAATGAACATTATGTTCGATGCCAGATTGAGCTATTGCATCAAGACTCTGAATACAAAAGAAAAATTTCACCTGGGAGTAAGGGGAGGGTGGGGGAGGAGAGGGGTGGGGAAGGAGTTATTACAAAGAATTTCAGTCCTTTCTTTGGTACCAAACAAAAGGGAAACAAATAACTGTCAATACAAGTTTTATTTTAAAAAATAATACAAACCAGTCGGTGGGGACACACGCCTTTAATCCCAGCACTTGGGAAGCACAGGCAGGTGTATCTCTGTAAGTTTGAGGCCAGCCTGGTCTACAAAGTAAGCTCCAGAACAACCACGACTGTTTTACAGAGAAACCCTGTCTAGAAAAACCTAGATAGATGATAGATAGACAGACAGACAGACAGACATAGATGGCACTAAATTCCTTAATGTTTCTGTACATTACAACTCTGAAGTAGACTATGACATGCAAACTTCAGACCCTTTACAACATGTTCTTTCTTACAAGTGTTTGTATTAGTTTCATCTCTCACTACACACTGGGTTCTCACAGACTGCCAAGAAGTTTTCACATATGACAATACTTCATGTTACAACACTCACAAATCACGATTCAGAATTCAACAAATGAAATACAATGGATTAATCAAAGTCTTCCCTCAAGACTCTACTGGTACTAAACCATAAAGCAACAAGTTTTATATTACAATAGCTATAGTTGGCACATTCACATATTAAAAATAATCTTCAGCGGAAAAGTGAAATAAACACAGAAAAGATAACAGACACTAGAGGTAAGCGTTTCTGAAACACTGGTTTCAGTTAAATTCCTAACACTCACCTGTCCAATTTTCACTAAATACACAGATAACCACACTCAGGAAGTAACTCTACCAAACTTATTCTCCCTACGTCCCACTGCACTGTTAAATCTTTATTTTTTGTGCCTCTATAGCAAAACAGATACTCACATAAACCTGACTCAGCATTTCTTCCAAGAACAGGGACAAATGAAACTATCAAGTCACAGTATACAGGATAACAACGTACAGATTTCCTATCCTACTTCTTACTATCTAACCCTAACAAGCCTAGATGACTAAGATCAGGTATCACTCACTTAACAGATGACTGCTCATCCACACTCAAGCATCTACAATTAAAGTTAGGTTGGAAGGCTGATATCTTGATTCCAGGACCACTGTCAACATGACTTTCTTTTTTGCTTTGAAACACCATCTCACACTATAGCCTAGGGTGGCTCTGAACTCTTAGCTATCCTGTTTCAGTCTACTAGTGTTGGAATTACAGGTTTTAGTTACCACCACTTCCTGCTTAAACTGACCTTCACAGCTAAGTCCTTATTCAAATTCATCTTGGAGCTTTCCCTTGTTCAATGCCATATATAATCATGAGAAGTAATACGTACTCTATTACAAAAGTAAGACTTTCTCTAAGAGGCAGTAGAGTTCAGAGGTTTTAGGCCAGACTTAGCTATGAGACCCTAGCCACCTTTCCCTCACTAACTCCCTCAAAAATATAATGCATTAAAATCGAGAATCCTCTTTTCTCACTATTTATCAAATTAAGAATATTGTGAAGCTTGAAAAATAAGGCTGAACAAACCAGTAAAAAAATTTCTAAGATCAGTCATTTCTTCTCTAAAGTAGAAAAATAGTTCAATAAAACAAGAAGCAGAGAGATACAAAAGCTAACTTCCACACCTTCAAAATGTAAAATTAAAAAAAACAAGATGGGTTTTGGTGCATACCTTAAATCCCAGCATTCAGGAGGCAGAGGCAGGCAATCTCTGAGCTAGAGGCCAGCCTGGTCTACAGAGCAAGTTCCAGGACAGCAACAGCTACACAGAGAAACCCTGTAGGGGAGGCAACAAGAAGAAAAATCCAGGACAATTAACTAAGTCTCTACTAGGGGTGTAATGGATAAAAACCAAGAATGAGTATCAAGTGATAGAAAATCCACCCTCATGCTTTGTGGAGACAAAAGCTACACCTAAAGGGGTTTTAAGACAAATGAAAATGAGATGGAAAGACTGTGACTGACATCAGAATCTTCAGGAGGGAGGCTCCTCACACGCCTTTTAATCTCTGTTACAACACAGGCTATTATCACTAGAGTGAATCTAGAGAGCCTAATGTAGGGAAAGTTGAATATAGCGGTACATGCCTTTAATCTCAGGAGACAGGCAGATCTATAAATTCAAGGACAGCTTGGTCTACATTGCAAATTCTAGACCAGCTAAGGCTACACAGTGTGACCCTGTCTCAACCTCCATCCTCCTACCACACATTCTCTCTCTCTCTCCTTTCTCTTCTCTCTTCTCTTCTCTCTCTCTCTCTCTCTCTCTCTCTCTCTCTCTCTAATGCTGTTAAGGGTGTAAAGGAAAAGGAACCGTTTTAGAGGAAGTAAATTATATAGTAACAAAGAACTAAAAACAGATTGATCTTGCCATTTCTTACTGGATGAAGATGGTCTTGGCAGGCTGTTCTGCTGATTCTCAGCCGTTTGTTGGTGTGTGGTATACTCCAATGATTCTAACCTTTGTTTGGGGGAAATCTCCTAAACCTTCCCATGTACATCCAATTGAAGTTCTGACCAAGAACATGTCTGTTACCTGACCCAGCTATCACACTCTTTTATTGGTTTTACAAGACAGGGTTTCTCTGTAGCTTTGGAGCCTGTCCTAGAACTCAGTCTGTAGACCAGGCTGGCCTCGAAGTCACAGAGATGCACTTGTCTCTGCCTCCCAAGTCTGGGGTTAAAAGTTAAAATTTTTATGGGGAGGAGACCGAGGTGTTGAACAGCACTAATTCTACCATTGAACTACCTTAAGCTTTTTTGCTTTGCTTTGATCTTTGATCTTTTTTGTGTTGGTTTGCTAGTGTTTGATGTGGGAATGATTTCTTATTAATACAGAAACTGCCTAGGCCCATTTCATAGGCCAACCCTTAGGTAGGCGGAGAAAACAGAACAGGATGCTGGGAGAAAGAAGCT
>NC_022030.1:48836218-48849287 GCF_000317375.1 Microtus ochrogaster | reverse complement strand
CAGGCAGTGATTAAAAGAATACAGTTTCCGTGTAATTATTTCGGGGCATAAGCTAAGCTAGCCATGTGGGCGGCAGGGTACTGGGGACGCAGCCCTGCAGCTCTTATTTCAACAAGTGTTTGAACCCAGATTCTGAGACATGCTAGACAAGTACTCTGTCACTTTAGCTACAGCACCACCAACTCAACTGGCTTTTAAGTAAAGATTTGTATCTCTTCATACTTTTATATGGGGTATTTTCACTTAAAAAGCCTACAGTGCTTTGGAATGAAGCCACACTCTTGAGTATATAACCATAAGGTTTTTAAGTCAGCATACCATGAAATACTTGCACATCCATTTTTACTGCTGTGTTATTCACAATAGCCAGAAAATAAAGCCAGCCTAGATGTGTGTTACAGTGAATGAATAAGCACAATATGTACACAAGCCAAATGGAATTTTATACACCCATAAAGAAAAACAAAATCATAACATTTACAGGAATGTATACATTTCCAATACATTCAACAAATACCAAAAGTTTTCTCTTGTATGCAAAATTAGATATCTATATGTACGCTTGTAGGAAACAAAACCAGAAAAGTAGAGAGAAAAAAATCTAAAGGGAGGCAGGAAAACAGTAATGTGGAATACATGCATCGGAAAGCAGGAGGAACAAGCTAGAAGAAAATAAGGGAAGAACATGGGAGAGGGCAATGATGAAGGAAATGAGTAAAAACAAAGTATTGTTACATATGTATGAAGATGGCATTATGAAACACATTACTTGTATGTTAACCTTAAATTTAAAAGAAAATTTAAGTCAGCTCAGGGGAAAACAGAATACCCAGAGCATAGAGAGTATTATTACCAAATAATGGTACAAGTCCTGAGCCAGGCAATACAAACAACTGCCAAGGAAAAAAATCCAAACATTCTTAGGAGTAAAGGTTTTCTCCAGAAGGAAAAAAAAGGGGGGGGGAGCCTGGAATATGAGGCTAACAACTTGTACTAGATAGGAACAAATCTCAGGAAGACCTAAATAAATGAATAGCAAACAGACAGTGAATAGTCTTACAAGAAAGCATGAAGCTTCATTAACACTGGCAGACAACACTACAATTATATAAGGCGTGCTCTTCCAAAAAAAGCTTCATTCCAAAGCACTGCAGGCTTTTTAAGTGAAAATACCCCATATAAAAGTATGAAGAGATACAAATCTTTACTTAAAAGCCAGTTGAGTTGGTGGTGCTGTAGCTAAAGTGGCAGAGTACCTGTCTAGCATGTCTCAGAATCTGGGTTCAAACACTAGCAAACCAACACAAAAAAGATCTAAGATCAAAGCAAAGCAAAAAAGCTTAAGGTAGTTCAATGGTAGAATTAGTGCTGTTCAACACCTCGGTCCCCTCCCCATAAAAATTTTAACTTTTACCTCTTA
The DNA here is from genome assembly GCF_000317375.1 of Microtus ochrogaster. Lineage (NCBI taxonomy): Eukaryota > Metazoa > Chordata > Mammalia > Rodentia > Cricetidae > Microtus > Microtus ochrogaster. The sequence goes on along the minus strand of NC_022030.1, from coordinate 48,847,867 downwards.
GGGTAGGACTTTCACTATCTTGGAATAGTAAAACAGAGTTTTTTTTTAATTAGCTCTGTCTTTAAGTTCAGTCCTGAAGTAAAAACTGCTGTCTTTCCTAAATATTTACCCTGTCATGGCAAGAGAGTAGCACATATTCTAAAGGCACTTGAGAGGAAGTGACTTTTCTTAAGCTGTTCATACTGGTAGAAGGCACTTACAAACACTACTCTCTTTTAAAGTTTGGAGTTCTATTTGGGGCAGGATCTCCTGTATCACAAGCGTGGTTTGAACGTACTACGTGGCTGAAGATGACCTTGAACAACTGTTTCCGTCCACAGACAGGTAGCAGTTTATATGTTAAAAAAATCAACAAAGGGGCTGGAGAGATAGCTCAGTGGTTAAGAGCACTGCTGCTCTTCTGGAAGACCTGGGTTCAATTCCCAGCACCCATATGGCAGCTCATAACTGTCTGTAACTCCAGGATCCAGCACCGTCACACAGATATACATACAGGCTAAAACACCAATAAAATAATTTTTAAAAAAAGAAATCAACAAAGGTTTTTGGGTGTGCCTGGTAGACACTCAACCAACTAGGTCCAAACATTCTATTTTTTGGGGGGAGTGAGGTTTGAGACAAGGTTTCTCTGTGTAACAACAGCCTGGCTGTCCTGGAACTTGCTCTACAGACCACGCTGCCTGGAAAATGGAGATACACAATCCTCTGCCTCTCAAGTGGTTAAAGGCGTGCACCACCAATACCACCCAAAAATAAATCAATTTTTTAAAATAGGTATTTTAATTCTGAAATTGTTTCTGCTTTCTGAAGTATTCCACTGCATCAATAGGAAAATCTTAGATGTTCTATTGTATTTATTTGAGGGGAGGGGAGAACTTTACACATTGAATCATCTCAACTGATTAATGTGTCTATTTAAAATCTTCAACTATGTCCACAGATCAAATGCCAAACTCTTCCTCAAGTATTGACATTTACTTTGTAATTCAAGGAATCATATTAAAAGTCCAGGAATTCAAGACAAGTATAGGACCATAGAACTAGGTACTACCAGCCCTCCACCTCCCAAATTACCAGTCTCTCAATTTATCACTTAACTTTGCTTCTCACATAACATGCTAAGTAATCATCTTTAAGAATGAAAAAAGAAGCCAGGCAGTGGCGGTACACGCAGGCCTCTAATCCCAGCACTCAGGAGAGTCAGGAGGGAAGCAGAGGCAGGATTTCTGAATTCAAGGCCAGTCTGGTCCACAAAGTTTGCTCCAGGACAGCCAGGGCTACTGAGAAACAAACCCTTTCTGGAAAAACAAATCTTGGAAAAAAAAAAGTGGGGCAGGCCTTTAATACCAGCACTAAGGAGACAGAGGCAAGTGGTCTACATAGAATTGGCCAACACTACAAGTAAAAAAGGATGAAAAGAAATAGCCTGGCATGGTGGCACATACCCTTAAGCCCAACACTGAGGAGGCAGAAGCAGGCAGATCTCTGGAGTTAAATGCATCACACCACACCCATATAGCAATGATTTTTACAAAACTTTTTCCACCTATGCTTTTACATCAATTGCACTTGTTTGCTTGGGAGGAGAGGTCTTAAACTTTGCCCCACAGATTTATATATTGGGGAGTTTGGTTGACAGCTTAACAACTTTAGAAAAAGGCCTGGATCCTGGATCTAGAAAGTTCCAATCTTTAATAACTCCACTGATGGAGTTAGTAAAATGGCATTAAAGAGGGCAAAGAGTGAGTGAATAAATAAATAAAGGTGAAGCCTAGCTTAAAAAATAAAATTACTGGAAACATAACTCCCCCAAAACACATTTTTTCCCTCTTCCATCACCCTCTACTTCCTGGATGGCAGCAAGCAAGCAGCTTCTGCCACATGTTTCAGGCCTAAAGTAGCTAGCCTGAAACTGTAAAAGAAAAAATAACTTTCTTCCTATTAAAATGTTTACAGGACTTGGGTATACACTTCAGTTATTAGAGTGTTTGCCTACCACACCGAAAGCTCTAGGTTTAATCCCCATCATCACATAACTGACTATGCTACTAGTACACACCTGTACTATCAGCATTTAGAAGGGAAGCTGAAGGATCAAGGTTTTCCTCTGGCTATAAGAGTTCCACAACAGTCTAGGATACAGGAAACCCTTTCTCACACATATTCAAAAATACTTAGCTGTTCTTTGGGGTATTTATCATTGAACTGAAAAGCTCACTAAGAGGGGACACAAGGCCTATTGGTAACCAACTCCACCCACCCATATAGTACTAGCTGGGAACCAACCACAGGGTTTGTGCAGGCTCAGCAAGAGCTTGACAGGTGATAAGTCTCTAACAAATACTTAACCTTTACGAAAAGGACTTGCCCCTAGAGAAACTTACATTCTAGTGGGGCAGAAGACAAGCAGCAAACATCAGAAAGTACTGACAAGAAATTACATACTCAAAAGCAAGAATAAAAAAGGAAGAGATCATAGGCCAAAGAAATTAGACAATGTCCCCTACCCAAATTCCACTTCTCATCCTCTAGACTCTTATCACCCTAGCCCTGCTGAAGCAACATGGCACAAGTCTGTGAGCCTGTATAGTCCCAGCTATTCAAAAGACTTGTGCTCAGGAGTTCTGGCTAGCTTAGGCAATAAATACAGAGACTTATTCCTTGAAAAATCACGGTGGGGGACATACCTTTAATCCCAGCAGTTGGGAGGTAGAGGCAGGTGGATATGTTAATTCAAGGCCAGCCTGGTCTACAAAGCAAGTTCCAGGACAGCCAAGGCTATTACACAGAAAACCTCTGTCTCAAAACACCAACAGAGAAACAGAGACAGAAAGAAAGAAGGGGGGAAGGTGATTGGCATTTTAGTCTCTGGGACACAAAACTCATTTTGATTAAAATATTAGACCTAAAAACTAAGACCCAAGCTTTCCCCTCGGGAAAAAGAAAAAGACTCAAAATAAAAAATGGCTAAAACCCCTCTTCAGTTAAGATAGGGGGGCAGCCTAAGGGTTTAATGGTTGCTCAAGACTGGAACTGGTATTTGATAACAGCAATGTCACTGTACTCTTACCCATTAGAAAAGCTTTTCTTATCCTTTGATTAATGTGGATTTAAGAAAATTGTGGCCGGTTGTGGTGGCACACGCCAGTAGGATTTGCTGAAGGAGGCAGAGGCAGGAGGATCACGAGTTCGAGGCCAGCCTGGGCTACACATTTTTAAAAAAGCCGGGCAATGGTGGCGCACGCCTTTAATCCCAGCACTTGTGAGGCAGAGGCAGGCGGATATCTGTGAGTTCCAGCCTGGTCTACAGAGCTAGTTCCAGGACAGGCTTCAAAGCCACAGAGAAACCTTGTCTTGAAAAACCAAAAAAAAAAGGGGACTGGAGAGATGGCTCAGAGGTTAAGAGCACTGACTGCTCTTCCAAAGGTCCTGAGTTCAATTTCCAGCAACCACATGGTGGCTTACAACCATCTGTAATGGGGTCTGGTGCCCTCTTCCGGCCTGCAGACATACACACAGACAGAATATTGTATACATAATAAATAAATATTTAAAAAAAAAGAAAAACCAAAAAAAAAGAAAAAAAGAAAATTGTGATATGCTTGTCAGCTCAATGTCATGGTATTGACCTGATACTTGTAACTGCATATAAGATGTTGAAAAAAGTTGGTATTGACCAATGCTGAAAATTATGATACTGACCTAATGATATTTGTAACTGCATATACAATGCTAAGAAAAGTTGGTATTGACCTGATGATGTTTGTAACTGCTTATAAAATGTTGAGAGGGTGGGAGAAATAGCTCAGTGGTTACGAGCACTTGCTGGCTGCTCTTCCAAAGGTCCTGAGTTCAATTCCCAGCAACCACATGGTGGCTCACAATCATCTGTAATAAGATCTGGTGCCCTCTTCTGGCCTGCAGGCATACATGCAGACAGAATACTGAGAATACTGTACATAATAAATCTTTAAAAAAAATAAGATGTTGAGAAAAGTTTGACATACCCTGTAAATGTTGGGATTTAATGCATATGGTAAGAAGTTTAGATTTTGATACAATGTAAAAAATTTAAGAGGTGCTCTAAACTAGCTGAAAAAACATTTTCAACTCAGGCAATTCTCCTCTCCTTTAAATAGGAGACTAGCCTTTAGGAGCATGATTATTCATAAAGCATTGTAATTTATCCTGACAAAAATGTATGGCTCTAAGACACAGACAGAGCCCAAAGGTATCTTCTCTCCCCTAATCTCTTTCCTTCATAGAGATCAGCAGTCAATGACGGGTTTGAAGTATCTCCATCCTAAAAACCTAAGGCAGAAGATCACAAAATAATAAAATACGCCTAACTTCCAATGACAGGTAATTTTGGGTAAAGGGAGAAGTCTTTGCCCAAGGCAGACGTAGTAATCTGTCCTGTTCCAGAAACACAGCTTTTTATTTTAAAATTATTAGGAGAGAATGAATTGTGGGGCAATATTATACAGGTCACATATTTCTGCATTGAATGGTGTCCAGACTCTCAAACCATAGTTCGCACCTGAGGTGGTCACACAGCACTTACAGATTAGATTGGCTGTTGCCTGGGTCAGGATATGTTAATGTTGTTCTGCTCCCTTCTTCGTAATTATAGAGATAGCCTGGAAAGAGGTGTTAATCCAAGCTAATGACTTTAGTCCTGCTACCCTGGAAACAAAATACTAATGAATTTCCCCCTCAGTTTACCTTTGGATATAAAAGCTGTTTTGAGAATTAACTCGGGTGATCTTCAGGATTTGAATGTACCCTGAGACTCCCTTCCGATATTGCTGTGTGAACTGTGTCTCAATTACTCCCATGCCTCCACACCAGTCCAGACAGATAATTTATGTTGGGGTTGGACCCCGACACAGGGGCTGCTTAAGACCATCAGAAAACAGATATTTACACTATGATTAAGGAGTAGCATTGAGAATAATTCTATTGTTGGGGGTCACCATGACATGAGGAACTGTATTAAAGGGTCGTAGCACCAGGAAGGTTGAGAACCACTGGCTAGACTGTGTTGCTAAAAATGCTAAAAAAAACATTACTACAGTCAAGCTGAAAGTCTGAAAGCTAGATGGTAATAATACTTTGATATATTTGGTTTCTCAAGATTTATGCATGTTATTTTGAGTTTAAGTAATTCCAGCTTCAGGAAATTTAACACCCTCTTCTAGCTTCCTCAGGCAACCACATACATATGGCATACACTCGCACAGACATACATATAAATAAAAACAAAGTAAAATTTTAAAAATTATTGGTTATGGGGGCTAGACAGATAGCTCAGCAGTTAAGAGCTCTTGCTGCTCATGCAGAGGACAAGTATTCTGTTCCCAAAACCCACATGGTGACTAACAATCTGTAACTCAAGTTCCAGGGATTAACATTGTCTTCTGACCTCCAAGGACACCAACATGAATGTGGTGCACATGCATACACGCAGTCAAACACTTATACACAAATTAAAAAAAAATAGTCATGGTCCAGGTGCAATGGTACACTCTTCATCCCAGTACTCAGAAGGCAGATCTCTTATTTCCAGGCCAGCTAGGGCCATAGTGACAGCTTGTCTCAAAAACAAAAACCAAAAAAAGGGATCAAGTAAAATGGTTCAGCAGATCAATATGCTTGCTGCCACGCCTAATGACCTGAGCTGGAACCCCAAAACCCACAGTGGATTCAAATTCAACAATATGTCCTGATTTGCATACATGTCACACTACACAGAATAAGATTTTTTAAATGAATACGATTTTTTAAACTCAGAAGAATCTTAAAATTTTTTTCCTAATTTACATGTTAAATTGACCAAGGTCAACCAACTGGAAAACCATTACCCAAATTCTTCTTGCTACAGATTTTATCAATACTCTTCAATGATATCCTTACCACCCAAAGACAAAGTCCTTTTTTTTTTTAACCCAGTTTTTCAAGACAGGGTTTCTCTGTGTAGTCTTGGCTGTCCTAGAACTCTGTAAACCAGGCTGACCTCGAATTCACAGAGATTCACCTGCTTTTACCTCTGCCCCCAAGTGCTGAGACCAACAGCATATGCCACCACCACACAGCCTAAGACTTAACACTCAATTCCTAAGTGAGTGTAAGAGAAACCCAACTTCTCGAACTGTATTTTCAGATGTAAAGAAAAATCTATCCTATCAGTAAAAATGGTTACTAGCTAGCGATAACAGCTGACTAATCAAGCTTTTTGTTACTGGCATTATTCTAACTCCTTTAAAAACATTAATTTTCATAATATCGGTGCTATTATTCTTTTTTTAAGGGGAAATTGAAGTCAAAAAAGTGACTTGCCCAAAGTTATGTGGCAAATAGTTTAAGAGCAAGAATTTAAACTGATTAACCACTAAATTCCTTCATCACTAGGACTTTATCACATTAACGTCCCAAGACTCTGCAGTTAACTCTACCATGCTCCAAGTAGAAAACCAAAGAGGAGGACTGAAAGGAACTTAGTTGCTATTGCTGATATTACTACTTAAAGCCTCTCCTACATAATTTATTAGAAATAGTTTACATAAATATATGCAGTACACTCTTAAAACACTCTGGGTTGGTCAAGGTTATGAGAAGTTAATGAAATAAGAGATCCCCAGCACTGTGAAGAACAAACAAGCCAGACGGTGGTGGAACACGCCTTTAATCCCATCACTCAGGAGGCAGAGGTAGGCAGATCTCTGTGAGTTTGAGGCCAGCCTGGTCTACAAGAGCTAGTTCCAGGACAGGTTCCAAAAGTTGAGAAACCCTGTCTCAAAAAACCAAAAGGAAAAAGAAAAAAAAAAAAGCACATAAAGCTAAGCTAAGCTTCGATTTTTCAGCTGATTCAAAATACTCCAATGATGGACTAGTATCTTCTCATTAATTCCTTTCACTTCTAATTTATGTAACATGTTTAGGCACAAGGAAGGGAGTAGCATGAACTAAAGTACATGCAGCTGAAAGGCAATAGTGGCTGATCAGAAGAGGCATATTATCTTACACTGCACAGCCAAGGCTGAAATTCCCCACGTCTTACCTCACAGAAGCAACTGGAAGGCAAAACTAAAAAGGCAAGGCAAAAGACAGAGATGTACTCTCCATATTTAGCATTCTAATTTTCTAGAAAACATTTTGAAAGCAATTGTGTCCCAATGGCAATTAACAAATAATTAGCAATTCAGTCTGTTCTAAGTTAAAGATACTTAATTTTCAAAATCCAACTAAATTATTGTCATCTACTAAGGAAAGGGCACAATCGCATGTGGATGTGGTATAGAGGAGGATGGATCATAGAGAAATTCCATGAGACTAGGCCATTTCCCCTATGTAGGTAAAAGAATGGAAATAAAAACCTCACAATGATAAAGTCTGAAATTGCATATTCCTTCTGCAGAGATCCCTGATTCTTATATTAGCAAAATATACACTTTACATATTTTTATCCTAAAGTTCACACAAACCTATTAAAGTTAGATATGCAATGCAGCCTTCCTAACTTCACAAAAAGAATGGAATTGTGGTATGATGTTGAAGCCAGGCAATAGTGACACATATCTTTAATCCCAGGCAGATCTCTATGAGCTTGAGGCCAGCCTGGTTTACAGAGCAAAATCCAGGACAGACAGGGCTGTTACACTGAGAAATCCTGTCAAAGAAAACAAAAACAAAGAAAAGGTACAATATTGAGATATGAAATTACACTAACAGCATCTTTGCTATTTCAACTCAAACCAGGCTCAGTGTGTTGACCCACACTTTGAAGCCCAGTACTCAGGAGGCAGAGGCAGGCAGGCAGATTTGTAGGACTTTGAGGCCTGCTTGATCTACATAAATACGTATAATTGAGTTCCAAGCTAGCCAAAACTACATATTGAGAATTACCAAAAAAAAAAAAAAGAAAAAATTAAACCAATCTGCAATTAGCAGAGCCTACAAGTGGCACTCAAGCCAGAGGAAGATAGTGGGTTCAAGGCCACCCTGGGAACAACTAAGAACTCAGAAGGCTGAAGCAAGCAAGAGGGCCAACTTTTGAGGATAGCAGTCTGAACCTCTCTCAGAAACAAACAAACAAACAAACAAAACACTCCTCAAACTCTACTGTGTAAGATCAAGCTAGCCTCAAATTCACAGTGATCCTTCTGCCTCTGCTTCCCGGGTGCTGGGATTATAAGCACTGGTTAGTTACTACCACATACCTTGGCTTAGTTTTTACTAGGCACAATTTAAACAACTTCTCAGTTCTAAAATTCTGCTGTGAGATTTTTACACTGTGTTTCAAGGCCAGCCTGGTCTACAGAGCAAGTTCCAAGGCAGCCAGAGCTACATAGAGAAACCCTGTCTCAAAAAAAATAAAAAAGAAGAAAATTGTTGGAAGCACCTTCTTTATACAAATATATCAGGAACAACTAATATACATCTGCAGGGTGGGGGTACGGCATAGCTGTAGAATGCTTAACACTATTCCTGAGACCATAGAAGAAAACTACAACAAAAACATCTTATTCAAACTGTACCTTATTTCAAAGAGTTCAAAATAAAGCACAATATTTAATACAGTATAAAACCAAAGTGGTATGAGATTCAGACCTGTGGTAAAGTTACTTACAACTTCCTGGAGGAACTTGAGAGTAAGTACAGAAGAATGGGAAGTTTAAAAGTCTCACTGCGGCGAGGCTACAGTGGTAAGGTTTGTAAGGTTAATGATAAAGAAACCTGAATGACATTATTACAGTACTTATTTTTGAGACAGAAACTATGTTGTCCAAACTTGCTAAAACCCAAAATTCTCCTCCCTTTAGTATCCTGACTGATTGGACAAAGGCACGGGCTATCATACCAGTCTTTACTGCAATCCTTCAATGGGAGACAAATAAATTTGAATTACTGTAGGGAAATGTCTCAGAGCATTTGCTGCTCTTGCAGAAGACTGGGGTTCATCCTACTCACACTAAGCACCTCTCAACCACCTGTAACTCTAGCTTCAGGGGATCTCACACGCAAGTCTCCTCTGTAAGCACTCACATGTATGTTAACATAGAGACACACATAAAATCAAAATCTTAAGAATATCCTTAACACATAAACTATACTAATTTTTTATTAGCATCTGAATAAAAAATAGCATGTAAATATTAATTTACAAATGAATTTCAGTTCAGGGGGCCTAATCAGATGGCTCATTGGTGAAGAGCACTGGCTTCTCGTCCAGACAGCCTCAATTCCGTTCCCAGAACACACATGGTAGCTCACAACTGTCGGTAGCTCCAGATCCAGGGGATCTGACACCCTCTTCTAACTTCCATGGGCACCAGGCATGCACATGGTGTGCATACATACAGAGACAAAACACTCATACACATAAATAAGTAGTGAACAATTTTTTTTTTTTTCTGGTTTTTCGAGACAGGGTTTCTCTGTGGCTTTGGAGCCTGTCCTGGAACTAGCTCTGTAGACCAGGCTGGTCTCGAACTCACAATTTTTAAATGAACTGAAAAACAAAATAAAACTGTTGTTGGACCTCCCTTACTATGACACTGAATTTTGTAGTAAATTTTGGCAAAGATAAGCACAATGAAGGTGTATCTGAAACAGGTGGTACCTATCTTTAGCCCTGGCTATTCCAGAGCCGAAGGGAAAGGATCCCTTCAAATTACAAATGAGACCAAACAGAGCAACATAATAAGAACCATCTCAAATGGGGCAAAAAAAAAAATTTTTAAAACAGCATTTCTTGTTCACTTTCCAGTGCCAAAGAGCATTAAATGTTTCATAAAATAAGAAAGATCAGTCCTTTGTTCAATCACATGACATTTGATTACCATTGATTCAGATTTTTTTGATTTTTTATTCTGACTACTGTTTAAGACCTAATGCCTGATTTTTACAATTATTCACTCAGTATTTTTTAAGTTATTATAGAAAGAAATTTTAAGTATAGTAGAGTTTAAAAAAAATACTCAAGGGCTAGTGAAGGCAGATCACTTAGATAATAAGACATGCATGGCATAGGAAAAGTTCCAGGTTACATTCACTCTAAAAAATGTCAACCTTTATGGAGCTAGACAAACTACTGCTCAGTGGATAAGAACCCTGGCTGCTTTTCAGTTCCTGATGTCCATATCAGATGACTCCAGCTCCAGGAGATCCAATACCCTCTTCTGGCCTCCACAGTAATCCCCACACATGAGGCACACAAATATATACATAAAAAAATTAAATTTTTAAAAAATTACAGCTTAGAATAGAAATTAACTCTACCCAGTTTAATATTTTTGAAAGGTTTTTTTTTTTTTTTGCTTTGTTTTGTTTTTTGTTTGGTTTTTCAAGACAGGGTTTCTCTGTAGCTTTGGTGCCTGTCCTGGAACTAACTCTGTAGACCAGACTGGCCTCAAACTCACAGAGATCCACCTGCCTCTGCCTCCCTAGTGCTGGGATTAAGGGCATGCACCACCACCAACCCCAGTTTAGTAATTTAAAGTAGCTGCAGAGCATTTTAGTTGATGCCATAGGTATTTTTTAAAGATCAGTATGCTTTAATTAAGAGCATGTATAATATATACACTGAGTACAGATGACCCATGAAGTATGTCTGATCTTGGCCAGCCTGGCCTACAAAGAATGTTCCAGGATAGCCAGGGGTATAAAAAGAAACTGTATCTGAGGGAGGGAAAAAAAAGACAGCCTCAGAAGCCCAGGGGTGGAGTTGTGTACACTGTGAAGATGTATCATTCTGATTGGCTTAATACAAAGCTGAATGGCCAATAGCTAAGCAGAATTTTCAAGAACACAGGACGCTGGGAGGAAGAAGAAAGGAGTCACTAGGCATACAGAGTAGAAGCTGTATGGAAGAGTGAAGGTAGTAGTAAAGCCATGAGTCAAAAAGTAGATTGATAAAAATGGGTTAATTTAGCCAAGCAGTAGTGGTGGACGCCTTTTATTGCAGCACTTGGGAGGCAGAGGCAGACAGATCTCTAAGTTCAAGGCCAGTGAGTTCCAGGACTAAAAAAAAAAAAAGGTGTTGGGGGTGGGGGTAACTTTAGTTGTAAGAGCTACTAAGCTACCTGCTGAGCTTTCACAAATAGTAAAAAAAAAAAAAAAATACCTCTATCTGGTTATTTGGGAGCAAGCTGGCAAGACAGAAAAATCTGCCTACATGCTAGGAATTGAACTGGGTCCTCTAGAGGAACAAGAGCTCTTAACCAGTAAGCCATCTCTTCAGCCACTCACAAATTACTATTCTTTTACTTTTCATTTGTCTTTCAGGCTGGGCATAGAAATAGAACTCAAGCCACACCTCCAGCTCACCTGTTCATCTTAATAAAAGTGAATATATGTACAAGACAATTTTATCTTATTTACTTTGGTTTATTTAAAGCAAGCAGTCTTGGCCTAGAAATTTTTAAAAGTTTTCCTTCCAGAGCATAAGTTTTGATTTCTATGGGAGCTCACAACTGTTGATCTACAGTTCCAGGGACACTCACTAGTCAATGCATACATACATCTGTTTTAGTTTTTTAAGAAAGAAGACAGGGGAGGCTGGAGAGATGGCTCAGAGGTTAAGAGCATTGCCTGCTCTTCCAAAGGTCCTGAGTTCAATTCCCAGCAACCACATGGTGGCTCACAACC
>NC_022030.1:48821362-48836118 GCF_000317375.1 Microtus ochrogaster | reverse complement strand
TTCCAAAGGTCCTGAGTTCAATTCCCAGCAACCACATGGTGGCTCACAACCATCTGTAATGGGGTCTGGTGCCCTCTTCTGGCCTGCAGGCATACCCACAGACAGACTATTGTATACATAATAAATAAATAAATATTTAAAAAAAGAAAGAAGACAGGGTCTGTCTCTGTACCATAAATTACCCTCGAACTGACTATATAGCCCAGACTTACCCTGAATTTACAACAATTATCCTGCAAATGCGAATGCTGGAATTATGGGCATAAGCCTCTTGTAAAATTCTTATGTCCAGATTTCTAAATGCAGAAGAAAATATGCCTTTTAGAATACCTATAGAACACTGCTCTACGATAAATACTGTATTCCAGCCAGACAATGGTGGTGTGTACCTTTAATCCCAGCACTCAGGAGGCATAGGTGGGTAAATCTCTGAGCTCAAGGCCAGCCTGGTCTACAAAGTGAGTTCCAGAACAGACAGCCTGGGCTATATAGAAAAACCATGCATGGAGGTGAGGGGAGAATACTGTATTCCTATATAATTATTTTGTTTTTTTATTTGGGGAGGGGTTTGGGGTGCTGGCAACTAAACCTAAACCTTAAGGGTTGAAGAGATGACTCAACAGTTAAAAGCGCTGGCTGCTCTTCCAGAGGTTCTAAGTTCAATTTCCAGCAACTACATGGTGGCTCACAACCATCTTTAATAGGATCTGATACCCTCTTCTGGCATGTAGAAATACATGCAGACCATTCATACACTAAAAAAAATTAAACCTAGAACTTCATATGTACTAAGTATATATTCAGCCAGACATGTCCAAACAGCTCCTGGGTCAACTACGTGAAATATATATAACAAAGCTCCAAGAACTGATTAAGTGCTTTTCATATTCCTCCCAGCAATACTGGCAAAGAGAAAGGAATGGGTAAATATATACTGGTAAACTATCATCTAGTAAAAAAGAAAAGAAAAAAAATAACAAGCTACTAACATTAAATTTGGATCAATTTACCAAAGCTATCTTGTACCTTAACAATTCCGTAATAGTGAGCTGGGAGTGTAGTTCAGTTGGTACTTACTCAGCATGCACAAAACCATTGAGATTTCAATCCAAAGCAACAAATAAACCATGGTGATTCATACCAATAATCTTAACACTGAAGTGGAGGTAGGAGGATCAGGAGAGCTTTCTTCCCTATCTTAAAAAGAAAACATTCATACAAGTTCCTGATTTGGTACTGAAGAGATGGCTCAGTGGTCAAGAACACTTGTTGCTCTTGCAGACCTAGATTCAGTCCTCAACACCCACATGATGGCTCACAACCATCAACTCTAGTTCCACGGGTTCTAACATCCTCTTCTGACCTCATGAGTACCAGGTATACACTAGTAGACAAACACATGAAATCAAAACATTCATATACAAAAATTTTTTTTAAATTTCTTAAGCATTTAATTTTGTTGAGTATGGTGGTACATGTCTGTAATCCAATCACCAGAACCTGGAGACAGAAGGTCAAAGTCATCCATATAGAAATTTCAGGTCAGGCTGGGCTACATGAGATCCTTTTTCACCACTCCCAAAAAGAAAAACTAGGTAGCTGATCTTAATAAGTCTAACTGAAAGAATTCATCTCCTACACTAGCTATCGACTTTAGAAAAGTTCAAACAGCTGAGAGTGGTAGTAAAAAAAAAAAATCTCTGATCCCTGAGTGGTAGAGCACTTGCCTAGAGAAAGCAATCCCTAGGCTCTGTCCCCAGAACCAAGGGGGGCAGGATAAGTTAAGCAGCAAAGAACTAATTATATAAAATCGAATGAACCCTACAGAAAGGAAGAAAATGAAGACTAAAAATTTACAGAAGCTATTAGAAGTATACATACACATTACAAAAGACACATGATGGAGGACAAAATAAAAATGAGCAAGGACACTTGTAAGTTCCAAGAACACAAAGCAGAAACAACAACAACAAAACTAATGTAATATTAAAGGCAGATCAACATGCTTGTGCATTTCTGTTTACAAGACAACTACAAACACTTAGTTTGGGAGGAAAAACTAAAAAAGGGGTGCTCCACATGATCTTTCTGAACCTGTCTCTAAAGACACAAAGATGCTTAAGTTAAAACAGTGAATTTCAGATGGACTGTGAGAACTCACTTGGAATTTCCAGACCATTAGATGTTTACCATGATAAGACCTTCAAATTGGGTTCATCTTAAGACAGCACAAGGTACATATATTTATTCAGAGTACCGCCCACAGTACAGTGAGCAGGAATTTAAGTCAGGGTAGAAGTCAATAATTATGACAGCCAAAGAGATGATTAAGTACACACTGAAATGTCCTAATTCAAATCTTGAAGGCTCATTTATAGATCAGCGTTGTGGAAAGTTAGGTTTGTTACATTTGTTTATGCTGCATTTGTTTAATTACATAAAGATGTGTTGCTTTTTCACCTTGCCTACCTAAGGCACCTGGCTGATCTAATAAAAAGCTGAATGGCTAATAGCTAGACAGTACAGGAATAGGTAGTGCTGGAGGGCAGAGAGAATAAGTAGGAGGTGGAATCTAGGCTAGGAGAAAAAGAAAAAGAGGGAGAAAGACAGACACAGAGTAGGACATACAGAATAAAAGAAAGGTTAAAAAGCCCTGAGACACAGGGCGGTAGTGGTGCACATCTTTAACCCCAGCACTCTGGACGCAGAAGTGGATCTCTTTAAGTTTGAGGCCAGCCTGCTCAACAAGAGCTAGCTCCAGCCAGGCGGTGGTGGCGCACGCCTTTAATCCCAGCACTTAGGAGGCAGAGGCAGGCGGATCTCTGTGAGTTCGAGACCAGCCTGGTCTACAGAGCAAGTTCTAGGACAGGTTCCAAAGCCACAGAGAAACCCTGTCTAGAAAATCAAAAAAAAAAAAAAGAGCTAGCTCCAGGCAGCTAGGGCTGTTACAGAGAAACCCTGTCTTGAAAACCAAAAAAAGAAAAGAAAAAACCAGAGACAGTCGGGCAGTGGTGATGCATACCTTTAACCCCAGCACTCAGGAGGAAGAAGACAAGCGGATCTCTGTGCATTTGAGGACAGTCTAATCTACAGAGCAAATTCCAGGACAGGCTCCAAAAGTACAGAGAAACCCTGTCTCGTGGGGTTAAAAAAAAAAAAAAAAAAAAAAAAGCTCTGAGACTTAGATGAAGAGAAACAGGTTAATTTAAATTAAAACAGCTAGCACAAAATGATCCTAAGGTAAGGCCAAACATTCATAACTAATAATGTATCTATGTCATAATTTGGGAGCTAGTTGGTGGCACAAAAGAAAGTCTGCTATACTTCAGTTTGAAAAAAGCTATAAAAATCCATGTATGGCAACACTACCATATTTACAGAAACAAATGCATCCCTCTAAAAATTAAAGAACTAAAATGATGAGTTATTAACATAAATTGGTGGAGGAAATTAAGTTTTTGCAACATACCAAAACATTACTGTGGCTTTAAATAAATTATTAGGCCTGACCTAGTGGTATCAAAACTATAGTATGTGCTACATAGCAAGAGCATCATTTCAAAAATAAAAACCAACTACTATATGCAAATATGGACAATTAAAGAATAATATACAACTGCCCAGGATTCCCACCCCTTCCCCCCACCAAGGTTTCACTGTGTAGCCCAGGCTGTCCTGGAACTTATCTGAAGACCAGGCCTCAAACTCAAGAGATCAGCCCGCCTCTGCCTCCTGAGTGCTGGAATTAAAGGATTAAAGGCTTGCACCACCATCACACCAGACTGTTTAGTACATATGATTTCAACTTATAGTCTCTAAATGTGTACTCATCAGCCAGGCTACGAGGTAATATACTTGTATAATCTCAGCACTTTGGGAAGCAAGAAGTTGGATATTTTGAGATTGGTTTAACTATATAAGACCTTGTCTCCAAGCAAGTCATTTTACATTAATAATGCATAAAGTATCTTGTTCCTACAAGGTTTGTTTCCTTCAACAAACTTTCTTCTCTGAAATAGGCCTTTTCTGAACTGGAACTTTTAAGTACTTACCAGATGGTGCTGAACTCAGGATCTGCCTTCCTCTACCTCTCCACAATGCTAGGATTAAATGAAGTATGTACATCGAAGTTCAGACTTCAATAAACATTTTTTAAAAAATATCTATTATTGTGGCTAAAGAAAAGTCTCAATGATTAAGAACACTAGCTGTTCTTCCAGGGGTCCTGAGTTCATTTCCCAGCAACCACAGTTCCACATGTGTGCATGCAAACGAAAAGGCCCAGTCTCCAAAGTTTCATTGCCAGGCTGTGGTGGCACACACCTTTAATCCCAGCACTTGAGAGGGAGACGCAGTTCGAAGCCATCCTGTTCTACAGAGTAAGTTCCAGGACAGCCAGGGCTACACAGAGAAAACCTGTTATCAATACACAAAAACAAAAAATGTTGTTTACTACTAAAAACTAAGAACAGCACAAGCAGCTAACTAGATGATTTCTCCCAAGACAGTGTTTAATCATGTATCCCAGGCTAGCCTTGACCTCCTGACTCTGGGCCTCCCAGGTGCTGAGTTTATAGGCATGAGTCACAATGCCCAGCTAAAACACACCTCTCCATTATTTTTAAGATAGGGTCTCACTATGTAGCACTGGCTATCCTAGATTCGCTATGTAGACCAGGCTGTAACTCAGAGATCCTCATGCCTCTTCCTGGGACTAAAAACCATGCACAACTATATTAGAACGCCTTCCTAAATTAAGCAAAACCAGGAAACTATCACCAAGATTCCCCACACTCAAAGTAGATAAACTTCAATCATAAATTCATTTTTCTTCTGGCCAATGAAACTAAAAGAACCACCAAGAAAATCAAAATCTAAATGGCCTCAGGGAAAAACATTTACTCCAAAGATAAACGTGGAGCACAGGTAGCTAAAGTAAAGAACTACTAGTTCACAAAACTTAGATCACCTGTTAAAAATTACAAACACACCATGCAGCCGTGTTTTACGCCTTTAATCCCAGGACTCAGGAGACAGAGGCAGTTGGATCTCTGTGACTTCAAGGCCAGCCTGGTCTACAGAGTGAGTTCCAGGACAGGCTCCAAAACTACACAGAAAAACCCTGTCTAAAAAAACAAACAAAAAAAAAAAAACCTACAAACACCAAAATTATACAATCTACACATTAGACTTATTGTAACAGCCTACTTTTTTCCTAGTATGATTAACTGCAATTTAGACTATAAGAGGCAGAGCCGGCTCAGAGACAAAAGAGGATAATAAAATACAAATCTGGCTATACAGGGCTACACATCTTGGACCCTGACTTAAAATAATTAATGCAATACGCAAGCAATAAAAAAAAAATCTATTGTCTTGATACCGAGCCACAGAGGTGACACATCTAACCTGTTACCTCAGTGAAAAATCTGTTAGTGGAAATAGAAAGGGACCAAAACCACTATCAAACCACAGGAAACATTCTCAAGAATGTTGGGGTCAGATTTTGCAGGTTAAGGGTGCTAGTTACACAAACCAGTGTACCTGAGTTTGATACCCAGGACCCACATAAAGGTGTACGAAGCAAACTGATTCCAGAAAGTTGACCTCTAACCAAGACATGTAGAGCAATAAATAAAAAATCTACTGGACAGAGCAAAGAAACCTTCAAAGCAGAAGACTGCTGGCTATCATTACTCTTCAAATGCATCTTCATGCATACTATAATGATCTAAAATAATTGCCCTCAGAAGTCTAGAATGCATTGGGGGAAAACAAAAGCAACACATCAACAAGTACTCCATTATAACACAAAAATAAGCCATATACAGATAGCCAAGAAATAAAAAAGGCAGAAGATAGCTTTTAAAATATCAGTTGAAAGGGTGGGCAGTGGTGGTGGTGCACACCTTTTTATCCCCAGGGATTGGGAAGCAGAGATGGATCTCTGAGTTCAGGTCAGCCTGGTCTACAAGTTCCAAGACAGTCAGAGCTGTTAGTAGATAAATCCTGGGGGGAGTGTAAAGGGGTAAAGCGAAGTTTGTTACCTCCTCTGGCTACTGTGTATATAGTAGATGCTTAGTACTAGGTTTGAATGAAAGAAAAATGTAAGCCAAATTGATATCTGAAAGAAACCTGAGCCATCAAATTACCTCCATAAGGCCAGTGTGGCAGAAATGCCTATAATACAAAAAGGAAGATCATGAGTCAGAGGCCTTCCTGGTTACATGAGACCCTGTCTCAAAAATTAATTAACTGTGCAAATAAAAATAAATAAAACTACCACATTTGCTCATCCTTGCCCTATACTGATCCACTTGGGGGAAATTAAAAGTTCCCTAGAGGTCTAGAGAGATGGCTCAGTAGTTAAAAGCACTGGCTGCTCTTCTAGAGGTTCCAAATTCAATTCCTAGCTACAGGGTAGCTCACCATCCTCTATAATGGGATCTGATGCTCTTTTCTATCATGCAGGCATATGTGCAAACAGAGCACTCTATACATAAGATAGATGAAAACTGAATCTTTAAAAAAAAAAAAAAAACAAAACTCCCTAAGATTCTACAAGACAGCCGAACAGTGGTACATGCCTTTAATCCCAACACTTGGGAGGCAGAGGCAGGCAGATCTCTGTGAACCAGCCTGGTCTACAAGACAGTTCCAGGACAAGCACCAAAGCAACAGAGAAACAAACAAACAAAAAAAAGTCTACAAAACCACTTCCCTTAACACTAAAAAGTCAGCTGGGAATCAGAGCACCTGAGGTGGACACCGGAGATCAGTAGGTTAAGGTCATCATCAATACAGAGTTCCAAGCTGGGCTAAATGAGACACAAGAAAAAAGTTATGTGAGAGCCACAAACCAGAAAAAGTACAAATTCTGTCAGTAATAAAAATGTGCAAACAAGGTGCCCTGTAGAGATGGCTCAGCAGTTAAGAGCACTTATCCTTTTGTTTGTTTGTTTTGTTTTTTGTTTTATAAAGATTTCTCTGTAGCTTTGGAACCTGTCCTGGAACTCACTCTGTAGACCAGGCTGGTCTCAAACTCAGAGATCCACCAGCCTCTGCCTCCCAAGTGCTGGGATTAAAGGCATGCAACACCACTGTCTGGGCCCAGATTCAACTCCTAGTATCCACATGGTAGCTCCAGTCCCAAGGGATCCAAAACATTTTTCTGGCCTTTGTAGGTAGCAGGTATAAATAGCATGTTGTACACATACACACATGCAGGTAAAACACACTCAAAATAAACTTTAAAAAAAGGCTCACATACAAATATTTGTGTGTGTTGCAATAAAATTATTTATAAAAGCAAAAAAAAAAAGGCACACATTTCTCTAAATAGGATTAACAAGTTTAGCTGTGGGACATACATCAAGTAGCAGGAATGTTAATGCAAACCTAGATAAAACTTGCTTTTTTTTTTCCACTTTAATACTGAACTTGGGCTTAAGTTTCACTACCAATCAATTAGTAGTTTATAACTCTATCAACTCTGCCTTACTTAAGACCTACTAACATCTACCATAATTTTCTAATATGAACATCCTTCTTGAGCGACTGGATTTTTTTTCCACTAATTATATTTTCTGGGTTTCCAAAGTCACCTGGTGGAAAATACTGCCTATTCACATATTAGCGATAAAATGGAGTAGATTAAGGGACCTAGTTTAAAGTCACATCAATACTGTTAACATCAACTTTCAATTCAGTAATGTGTCTTCTCTAAGAGATGTCTCTTTAAACAGAATAAGGGGTTAGAGAGAAGGTTCATCAATTCAGAGCACTGGCTACTTTTCCAGAGAATAGGGATTCCCAGCCCCTACTCTATGGCTCACAACTGTCTATAATTCCAGTTCCAAGGGATCCGATGCCTTCTTCTGGCCTCAGTGGGGACCAAGCACACAAATGACAAACAAGCATACATGAAGGTAAAACACCCATACAAATAAAGTAAAAAATACTTATTTTTCTCTTTTTGTTTTTTTTAAATATTTATTTATTTATTATGTATACAATATTCTGTTTGTGTATATGTCTGCTGGCCAGACGAGGTCACCAGACCTCATTACAGATGGTTGTGAGCCACCATGTGGTTGCTGGGAATTGAACTCAGGACCTTTGGAAGAGCAGGCAATGGTCCTAACCACTGAGCCATCTCTCCAGCCCCAAGATTTTTCAAAACTAAAATAGAACCATAAAACTTTAACCAGGTAACACATTATAATTTGAATAAAAATAAATAGCACTCCAAAATGTACTCCCCTTTCAAGATCATTAATTCCAGAGACCAGCAGATCTGCTTGTGTTCCAGGACAGCCAGAGCTATAGAGGGAAAAACCCTGTCTTAAAAACTAAATACTGCGCTGGGCAGTGATGGTGGACGGCTTTAATCCCACCATTCGGGAGGCAGAGGCAGGCGGGCCTTTTTGTGAGTTTGAGGACAGCCTAGTCTACAAGAGCTAGTTCCAGGACAGGCTCCAAAGCTACAGAAAAACCCTATCTTGAAAAATCAGAAAAAAAAGAAAAGAAAAAGAAAACCAACCAAACAAACAAAAAAACAAAAAACACCACTAAATACTGCCAGGCAGTGGTGGCATACAGCTTTAATCCCAGCAAACAGGAGGCAGAATCAGGCAGATCTCTGAGATCTGAGGCCAGCCTGGTCTACAGAGCGAGTCCCAGGACAGCCAGAACTGTTACACAGAGAAACCCTGTCTCAGAAAAAAATTAAAATAAATAGCTTCAGTTGATGCCCTTCACATGATGTGCTCGAAGGTAAAGGTTACAGAGTACATGGAAAAGTGAGGTTCGCACTGCAAGAAGAAAAAAAGAATACCTTAAAGGAACATAACACACTTAAAAAGTATTCTCAAGTGTAGACAGTGATGTTTTAAGAAAGATGTTAAAGAGATAGTAACTGTAGTGGTACCCAAACATTGCAGGACAAAAAGTCATAGGACTATGAAAGAAATGACTTGAAATGGAGACTAGGATTAAGAAAACAAATACTCTTCTAGAACAGCATAGACAGTCCCAGTACGGATGATTCAGAGACAGAAAGACTGAAGCAAAGGGAGAGAACAAGACTGAGGGGGATGACCTAGCAGACCCTTCAAAACTGGGACCGAAGTCTTGGTTGTAAAGTCTGCACTGATTTAAGCTCTAACTAAATGAAAGTCATTTGCTTTCAAACTTTAATTTGGCTTTATTTCAGCAATTCAAAACAAAAATAACTCAGTTGTTTTGGGAGCTTGAATAAAATATCTTGGAAATAAATAATTTTATTGATTAAAATAAAAAACATTAATTTTTTAATTTTATTTTGGTTTGTTCAAGACAGGGTATCTCTGTGCAACAGTTCTGGCTTTCCTGGAACTCACTTTGTAGACCAAACTCAAGATCCGCCTGCCTCCACCTCCCCAGCGCTAGGATTAAAGGCAAGGAAGGCCTGGCAATATTTTCTAATTTTACAAAAGCACTTTCTGGAACTGCCAAGAGTTCTCAAACTTCTAGAAAGTATTCGAAAAGCTAAAACAAAATGCCTGATCAGAGAACAACGGAATGTCAGCTGAGCACACTTAAACACTTCTCACAACCCTGAAACAGTGAAGCAGATGGAAACAATAAAAGAGCTTTGCAATTATTGTATTGGTACAGTCCTAGACAAGCAGTCATATACAAAGCCCAGCAGCAACCAAGTGGAAAACCATACCAGGTCTTGGACTAAACATGAAACAAGGAGTAAAGTCAATACTGTCTTAAGATTTAATACTGAAGTAGCTGCATAAGCTTAAGAAAATAGGCCTCTGTATTGCCCTCCACAATTTATTATCCCTAAGTTTGTAATAACTCCAAATGCGACACAAACAAGGCCTCATATACAGGCCTCTTGCCTTTTTCTAACACAACTAAGACCTTTGTTCCCCGCATCAGTTTTTTACCCTATTCAATAAAAGCTCTTTCAACTTTCTACCACGTATTTTTGTTGTTTTTAAGAGATGAGATTCTAACTCTCAACTTGCCAAGTCTTTAAAAATTTTAATGCTAAAAATATCTAGAATCAAGAAAAAGAGTAAGTTTTAAAAAAGACACCACTACAAGGCCTACAAACCGATGAAAGCCTGAAGATCGGGTGATTTGGCAGCCCAGGCCAGATCGCGAGCTCAAACTAGGGAGACAGGAGAGCGGTTAGACCACTCGGAACAGAGTGCGCTATCAACCGCCCCCCATCCCCACCCCCGCCCCCCCCACCCCCACGATTACCTAGTAACATTCCCGCCCCCAATTAACGGAGCGAGGACACTAAAAAAAAACCCAGCACCCCGGCAAGAAGCTACAGCTAAAGCCTCTCCCAGAAAAAAACAAAACGTAGTAACAGAAACCAATCTGCTGGAAGGGTGGGAAGCCGCCCCTTGCTGTTCCTCTCTTCACCTCAGAGGTAATCAGTCCCCTCCCGTCCACCTATAGTCACAAGGTGTAATTTAGCCACCACCACCCCCATCTGCATTTTCTTTCTTTTTAATTCTAGTAATGTTTCTCCGTTCTAACTAATTAAGGTTATCTGCTATTCCCGAGGAAGTGAACGGCAGGAGGCTGGGTCTTAAAACCTTCGTTTTCTGAACATCCCTGGAACTTGTTTCCCTAACCAGAAACGCACTCGCTGATCACAAGGAAGAGATGAACTGACGGACAAACGTGTAATAGGTTTTATGTAATCCACATATATTAATCGCCTGACTCGCTTTGAATGTTAATACGATCGGGATGACAATCGGCCCACCTCCCTCTCCCGGGCCCCGGTTAACCTCTGCGTCCTATGCCCCTGCTGGTCTTCTCCGAGGATGCTGCTTCCCTCCGCCAAGTTTCTCGGCCTCTCCCGCGGCCCCTGCCAGCCCGACGGGCACGTCGTCGTTTCTCCCTCAGCCTCGACTTCCCCGGCTGGAAAAGCCGCCCTCCTCCCCGCGCTGGCTCGCCCGGGCTCGCCCGCCCCCAACCGTCCTCCTCAACAGGAAGACCCTTACCGCGGCCCAAAGTCACTCCCGCCTCTCCCTCCTCAGACCCTTGCCTCCCAACAGTTGTCACTCGAGCAGCTCCTTAGTTTCCATTTCCGGGCCATCCACAGCCCAAAACCTCCCTTTCCCTGTTTCCGGGCCCCCCGTCCCATTTCCGGGGAACCCTTTGCCGTCTTCACGCCCCCACCTGCACTTCCGGCCCCCCACTTTCTCTCTTCCTAGACGCCCTCCGGGCTCCAAAGACCACTTCCGGTCCCCTCCCGCCCCCCGCTGGGCTCCCCCAGACCCGCACGCCCTACCCAGGTTCCGCCTAGGGCCTTCCTCATCGCGGGAGGCCAGAGCGGGGGGGGGGGGGGACCCAGCGCTCCCCCACACACCCCAAGCCAGTCAGGCCCGGCTCCTGAGGCCGCAGGGCTCGCTCGAGCGCCTCACCCGTCAGCCTCGGGCTGGTCCTTCCGCGGCCCCTCCGCCACCGGCGGCAAGTCGGGCCGAGAGCCGCGTCGCCACGATGACACGAGCGGGCTGCTGGGGACTTTCGGCGCAGGCTTCCCAGGCCTCCTCATCGCCTCCCTCCACCCCCAAGGCCCAATCCCGCCGCCCCGAACGGCGTCCCAATTACCTAGTTAGGCCCCAAAGTCTCCGGTCCGGACTCGGTGGCGCGACGGCAACTTCCACGGGTTCCCCCCACCCCCCCCAGCGGCGTCGGTGGTGGCGGCTTGTCGTCCCTTCAATTATCAGCTGAGCCGCAGCACCGCTCCACCGTGCGCCTCCGCCCGCGCCGCCTCCCTCCCCGCCCGCTCGGCTCCAGCAGGGGACTACTTTGCCCTAAGGCCCCGGCCTGCGGGATCTTCCGCAGGACCAGCCCCGCCACCTATTTACAGCCCAACATATCGCCCCTCCCTCCCCAGCGCTCGGCTCCGCTACGCGAGCAGCCTCGAGTCTCCTTCCGATCCCTTCAAGGGACCAGGAAGGGGACTGTGGCACTCCACTTGGTATCCCTCCGCTGGGGTCACCCCCGCCCCTCCGCGCTAGCAGGAACTAAATTCCACTTCGGGTCAGCCCAGGACCTGATTGTAAAAAATTCACAAAGCAGGGCTCCTCGTGACCCCTGGTCAAGGAAACCACCACACCAAGTTAAAACCCCCAGTGCCAACTCAAAAAGCGGGCTTCGCTTTAAACTGGGGCTGCGGCCCCCTGACCCCTGTCAAGCCCCGCCCCTTCCTGGTTGTCTTAGCGACGGCGGTGGCGTCCCAAGATGGCGTCGTGGCTGCCGGAGACCCTGTTTGAAATTGTAGGACAAGGCCCGGCGCCGAGCAAAGACTATTACCAGTTGTTGGTCACTCGGACTCAGGCAAGTGCGAGCCGCGGGTTCCTGTCTCTCCTGACCCCCTTCCCCGCCCGGCCGGGACCCGCGATGAGGCCCGCTCCAGGCAAACAGCCACCGTGGCCTGCCGGAAGCGCCGCGTCTCAGCTCACAGCGAGAGATCTCCCCTCGTCACCTCTGCTCCGCGGCCTGAGAGCCGGTTCTCTCCCCGAGGCCGTCTTGTCCCTGGCGAGCCTTCCTTGCCGTCCCCCTCCCCCAATGCCGACCGCTTCCCTTCCTACCTCCCGGATTCCTACCCGCTGCGTTCCCTCCGCGCGCCAGAGAAAAGCAGGCGTCCCTGCTTGCGTGCCGCCTCACCTCAGCGTGGGAAGGAGGGAAAGAAAGACTCAGCCAAGTGTCCCAAGGAGGAACCGGCAGGGGGAGAAAGGGACGGTCTCTTCCAGGGTAGGACTTAATCCTGGGGGATTTTTTTTTTTAAGAACCTCAAGGTGGCCTCTACAATTACCACATCAAAATTCCTCTTTCTAACAGGAATGACTGACTGAACGTTCTTTCCTTACCTTACTGGAGCCCCTTCTATCCCTTTGAAAGTGGGGGGGGGGGGGAACAACAAAAATGTTTCAGCTGCTCCGCTCATCAGCTCCACCCATAATGACATCTGCTCCACAACAATAAGAACGAGGATTATGTTATCGCTGGAGTAAAGTAACCCCGGGGGCCTTTTTTTCTTCCAAGTGTTTTGGTTGTCAAGGGTAGACTTTGGATAATATATTGTGCCACGAGTTACTCTGGTTGATCTGGGCCTCCACTGAGAACACTGCAGATTCCTGGCCGAGCTTATCCAATCATTAAGCTGTTCATGTACCCCCAAATCTTAATAGGCCATATTCTTATAAAATTACGTTTAAAAACTTGTATTAGTTTGGGTCTTGGTGTAGATTATCCCGTCTATCTTTGTTCCAGGAGCCGTCAAACAAAAGCGTCATGAATTAATATTTCTTTTAACCTGTAAAACAGTAATGATGCATGCATTATACCTAATAATCCTGCAAATGTAATAGCCTGTCTGTTTTTAATTATTTTAACTTATTAAGAATTTGACAGTAAAGATTTTGAAGGTTTTGGTTGGGTTTATATGTGAAGTTGGTGTTGGTTTGGTTTCTTTGTTTTTGGTTTGAGACAGGGTCTCACTATATAGCCCTGGATGGCCTGGAACTCAATGTGTATACCGAGCTGGCCCTGAACTTAGAGAAATCCACCTCCTCTGCCTCTTGAGTTAGGCAATGCACCAACCTTGAGAGGTGAGGGTTTTGTTTGTTTTTTTGTTTGTTCTGGTTTTTTAAAATATTATTTTATGTACATTGGTGTTCTGTCCATGCTGTTCTAGAAGAGTCTTTTTGTTTTCTTAATCCCAGTCTCCATTTCAAGTCATTTCTTTCATAGTCCTATGACTTTTTCTCCTGTGTGAGGGTTTCAGATCTTGGAGTTACAGGTCGTTATGAGCTGCCATGTAGGTGCTAGAATTTGAACCCAGGTCCTCTGGAAGAGCAATTAGAGCTCTTAACCATGGAGCCATCTCTCTAACCCTGAGATGAGGGTTTCGTTGGGTGGTTTGGTGTTACTTTGTTTTCCTTTTTTTTCTCATTGGCTCTGTGATGGGTAGAACCCAAGGCCTTCTGCTTGCTAGACAATTTTACTACTGAGCTAGATCTCCCCCATCCGTATTAGCTTTAAGATCTATGATCCTAATAATTCTTCACTCTTTGTATGACTGACTGCATCTTTAAAATTGTTCTTTTGGACATTTTTTTCCTTGAAGGTCTGGTGTCACAGGAGGGTTTCTCTCCCTCACCCTCACTCAGCCTTACCCCCAGGGGTGTCTTAAATCTCGGTGAATTGGGAATATCTGTCTATATGCCATCCTCTAATTAATCTGCTATGTGAAAACTACCCAAAATATTCTTAACTTTCGTTTTCATTTTGAAGACAGAGTATCCTGTGGCCCAGACTGTTCTGAATTCCTGATCTTTCTGCCTCTGCCTCCCAAGGGCTAGGATTATTACAGACATGAACCACAATGCCTGACATTCTTAAAAGAAGAGGAAGAAAGGAAGAAGGGCTGCAAGGAAAGAAAGAAATCCTTTTTTGAGCCCAGCAGGTGGTGGCGCACGCCTTTAATCCCAGCACTCTGAGGATCTCTGTGAGTTCAAGGCCAACCTGGGCTATGAGAGCTAGTTCCAGGTCAGGCTCCAAAGCTACAGAGAAACCCTGTCTCGAAAAACCAAAAAAGAAAAAAAAAGAAATCCTTTTTCATTAACAGATAAACCTCTGTTCTTTAAACTAGTAATAGTGGCTGGGCGGTGGTGGCGCACGCCTTTAATCCCAGCACTTGGGAGGAAGAGGCAGGCGGATATCTGTGA
>NC_022030.1:48819136-48821262 GCF_000317375.1 Microtus ochrogaster | reverse complement strand
AAACCCTGTCTCGAAAAACCAAAAAAAAAAAAAAAAAATTAGTAAGTATCCTTAATAAATAAATAAAATTTAAAAAAAAAATTAGTAAGTAAAATATTTTTAAAGGACTTTTATTTGAGGCCATATTCTTTTTTATCACTCACTCAACACGTAAAAATCCCTCTAAAGACCTAGTCCAGTTTCGTTATCAAATATACTACAGTTCTACAAGGAAGAGTTCATTTCAAATCTGATTAAGTTGCCCTCTTTTCAAAATAAAATTTGTTGTAAAAAGTAAGTCAAAAGGGTCTGGAGAGATGGCTCAGCATGCTCTTCCAGAGGACCCAGGTTCAGTTCCCAGCACCCCCATGGCAGTTGTCTGTAACTCCAGCTTCCAGGGGACCAGACACCTATGGCAACGCACCAATACACATAAAATAAAAATAAATTTATTTTTAAAGTGTTATATAAAGAAGTCTAAAATAATTTTAGTTTTGAAATATACTATGTCTAAGGACAGGATAGTTTTTATAAGTCTATATACAGGAAATGGAATACTTAGTAAGAGTTAGCCTGGCATAAGTATTTAAAAACTGTCCTATAGACCACTCTCTCTGGAGAAAGCCATGTCTCTCTTCTTGTGGATGCCCAGTTTAACCCTTATTAAATCTTTTTTTTTTGAGAGGCAGTGGTGGTATATACTTTTAATACCAGCCCTCAGGAGACAAAGGCTGACAGATCTTGATGAGTTTGAGGCCAGCCTGGTCTATAGAGGGAGTTTTAGGACGGCCAGGACCACCAAGAAAATATTTTTTTTTTTTTTTACTTGCCTGGTATAGTGTAATCCCAGTATCTGGTAGACAGAAGCAAAACTATTGAAAATTCAAGGCCAGCCTGGTCTGCATAGCAGTTCCAGGACATCCAGGGCTATATAGACCCGGTCTCAAAAAACACAAACCCAAAAATTAAGGCCTTGTGTTCCGGGCATGGTGGCACACACCTTTAATCCCAGCACTTGGGAGGCAGGCAGACGGATCTGTGAGTTCCAGTACAACCTGGCACTATCTCTTGTGCTGCCAGGGCACTTGCCACTAACCTGATGACTTGAGTTTGATCCCAGGGACCCATATGGAGAGAATGGACTCCTACAAGTTGTCCTCTCTGACCTTGACTTTCTCATGTATGTCTTTATGTGCTCATGTTCCCCGTCCACATACACACACACCAAGAGAGAGTCCCCCCACCCCACCTCTACCTCTGAGAGCTACGATTGAAGGCATGTACCACCACCACCATACCTAACCATCTCAGTATTCTGTCCTCAGAGTCTCTATTAGTCCAGGCTGCCTTCAGACTCGCCTTAGTGGTGGAATCGCAGACATTCGCTAACCATACCTGGCATATGCTTTTATTCCTACAGAGGCATTCTCAGTGAATAACTTAGTGCTATAAAGCACATCCCTGTAATCCTAGCACTCAAGAGGCTGAGTCAAGTAGATTTTAAGTATAAGGCCTTTGTGGGCTACATAGAAAGTCTGGGGCCAACTTGGCCTACAATGCAAGACCATCTCTAAATAGAAACAGGTCTGGCATGATGGTTAAAAGGCACTTGCTGCTCAACCCGATGACCTGAGTTCAACCCCCAGGACCTACATGATGGAAGGAGAGAGCCAAACCCCCAAAGTTAGTTTTTGACTTTACATATGCACCATAGTACACACACATAAATACACGCAAATAAGTGCAATTTTAAATTTTATAATAAAAAACAACTTTCAAAGCATAGCTTGAGGCCATTGCAGTTCTATTCTCTAATGATGCCTTTAATATGATAATCCTAAGACTTAGAAAGATGAACACATTTTTCTTTTACGGGAGTGGGATAGGGAAGTAGATAGGGCCTCTCTCTCTCTCTCTCTCTCTCTCTCTCTCTCCATATATATATATATATATATATATATATATATATATATATATTCCATGCTAGTGCTAGTCTAGACCAAGTAACCTTGATTTCACAGAAATCACCTACCTCTACCTTGAGTGCTAGAATTAAAGACGTGCCAGGCGGTGGTGGCGCACGCCTTTAATCCCAGCACTCGGGAGGCAGAGGCAGGCGGATCTCTGTGAGTTCGAGACCAGCCTGG
>NC_022030.1:48807075-48818729 GCF_000317375.1 Microtus ochrogaster | reverse complement strand
CTCGAACTCACAGAGATCCGCCTGCCTCTGCCTCCTAAGTGCTAGGATTAAAGGCGTGCACCACCATTGCCCGGCCTTGAATCTCAATGTTATAAGAACTAGTAAGTTTATGATATATCAGACTAGAAAAACATCTTTTTTTAAAAAAAATATTTATTTGTTATTTATTATGTATACAATATTCTTTCTGTGTGTATGCTTGCAGGCCAGAGGGCACCAGACCTCATTACAAATGGTTGTGAGCCACCATGTGGTTGCTGGGAATTGAACTCAGTACCTTTGGAAGAGCAGGCAATGCTGTTAACCACTGAGCCATCTCTCCAGCCCCCTGGAAAAACATCTTAAATATTACTTTTTATATGTGACAGCTGAGAAAATTTCAGTTGTTTTTCTGATTATAGATATTTTCCTTAATCAGTAACTTAGTTTATATATAACAGTAGGGACAAAAAAATAGGAGATTCCTGGCTCCAAAGAATGTTCCAGGGAGGGGGAGGGAAAAAGGAGGAGGGTAGGAGGCGGAAATTTTTAATAAAAAAAAAAATGTCCCATTCATCCGACACCTTTCTGTTAGATGGTCGATACTATTCTAGAAGCTGGGGAGTTACCAACAGCAGCCACATTCTCTCAGGCAACCTTCGCTCTACTAGCAATGTTAAAGTTAATGTGATTCACTTACACTTTTTTCTCCTAAAGAAAAACTAGACATGGGTATCTCTACTTAGCCCAGGCTGACCTTGAACTCAAGATCTCCCTGCTTCAGACTTCTGCATGATGGAGTTACAAGCATGAGCCCTTCCTTTCAGAAAGCATAGTGCCCAGTGCTTATATCATTTACAATCTATTGCCAAGTTAAGGTATAGATGCTTTAAATCTGTGAATGCAAAGAAAGCCTAGAAAATTGCTCTATGTGATTGTAGCTACTATTGCCACAAATATGTTGTCTTCTGGGACCGAAGGTGTAGCCCATTAGTAGTGTTTGCCTATTATAAACAGGGGCCTGGGTTTGAGCCTCACCAATACTCCGATGCATACAAAAATTCGGTCTTTCTTGTTTAGTTTTTGTTTTCCAAAAAGATTTTTTTCCCAACAAGTGGAGGTAGTGGTACGCTCCATTAATGCCAGCACTCTGGAGGCAGAGGCAGACAGACCTCTCTGTGAGATCTAGGCCAGCCTGATTTACAAAATGAGTTCCAGGACAGCCAGAGCTGTTACACAGAGAAACCCTGCCTCAAAAAGCATCGACAACAAAAGATGGTTCTGCTCTTCCAGAGGATGCAGAGTCTATTCTCCACCCACATAGTGACTGACAACCATCTGTAACTCCAGTTTCATGGCATCTGATGCCCTCCCGAGACTTCCTCAAACAACAGGCATGTCCGTGGTGCACATATATACCTTCAGCCAAAACATTTATACACATAAATCTAAAACCAGAAAAAAATGTGGGAGGGCATTGAGACAGCATCTTTCTATTCTATATGTAGCTCTGGCTGTCCTGGAATTCACTATGTAGACCAAATTGGCATTAAAGGCATGTGCCACGTTATCCATCTGTTTATTTTATTTAATTATGTATATTAAGTATAGTTGTGTTTGGGTATGGTGCATGGAGTTACAGGTAGTTAGGAGTCACCTGACATGGGTGCTGGGAACCAAACTCTGGTCCTCTAGAAGAACAGCAACAGCAAGCACTCCTAACTATTGAGCCCATTTTTTTTTTAAATATTTATTAGCCGGGCGATGGTGGCGCACGCCTTTAATCCCAGCACTCGGGAGGCAGAGGCAGGCGGATCTCTGTGAGTTCGAGACCAGCCTGGTCTACAGAGCTAGTTCCAGGACAGGCTCCAAAGCCACAGAGAAACCCTGTCTCGAAAAACCAAAAAAAAAAATAAATAAATAAAAATATTTATTTATTTATTTATTATGTATACAATATTCTGTCTGTGTGTATGCCTGCAGGCCAGAAGAGGGCACCAGACATCATTACAGATGGTTGTGAGCCACCATGTGGTTGCTGGGAATTGAACTCAGGACCTTTGGAAGAGCAGTCAGTGCTCTTAACCTCTGAGCCATCTCTCCAGCCCCCTTGAGCCCATTTTTATAAAATTAAAAGTTCTATCTCCTAAGAGCTGGAGAAATAGCTCAGTGGTTAAGAGCCCTGGCTATATTCTTCAAGAGGATCTGGGTTCAAGATTCAGCACCCACATGGCAGCTCACAACTGCCTGTAACTCCACCTCCAAGTGATCCAAAACCCTTGCATGGACATACACCGGGCAAAACACCAATGCACATAATACATAAAAATAAATAAATCATTTAAAAATTTGCTATATTCTTTCTCCTCAAATGGTAGCCAAAGCCTGTAATTTAGGTTTACTGTAGAAAGTTTTAGAAACAATAATCATGTACTAAGAGGTGGTTGATTCCACTTCTTGCAGCTAATATAAGAGATGGTCAGTCCCACAGATAAAAGGAAAAACTGGGCAATAATGCGGTCTCGCTTATCTATTATGGAATCCTACTCAGAACTACAAAAACCTGAAGACGTAGGAATATAGTTCCCTTAATAGTGTGCTTACACTAGCTTGCACAGAGCTCTAGGTGTGGTCCCTAACACCGCACAAACCGGGCTTAGGGGCACACACCTGAGGAGATGGGGGCAGGAGGATCAGAAGTTCAGGGTTATCTTGGCAGCATTTTTAGGGCAGGCTAGGGTACATGAGGCACTGTTTTAGCGCCCATGCCTAAAAAGAATAGAAAAAAACTAGAGTTATTCTTTCTGCTTTATTGAATATAAGACATGGGAAAATAAAGTAGGAGCTGGGGTTATGGCTTAGTGGTAGTCTACTTCACTGAGAAAAAAAACACGATAAAGTATTACACTGACTAGGTTGATTTGGCCCCAAATAAAGGGATTTCTCTGGTAAGTTGAAGTCATTCAATAAGGAATAGATTGCCTATTTGGGAGGTAGATGGACACAGTTGACTTGCTAGTGAGTATTTTTCCAAGAGGACCCAGGAATCTGAGAATCCTGTGTTTCTGGACCCGAACCTCACACACAGTCCCCGGGAGCCATGCATACAGGTGGAGGAGAGCACAGAGCAACTCCACTCTTCGCCTCTGCCTACTTTTGCCCATGTCCCCCTGGAAAGTCTGCATATGTCCCAGCTCCAGTGTCCAGTTTACCCACTGCCTGTCAGCCACAGCCCAAATGTTTCCACCTGCAAACTCCAGTCCAAAAGTCAGGCTCAACTGTATTCACTCTGCTCCTTGTCTGTGACTTACGCAGCCTATCTTCTGCTTTTTGTGTAACCTCCTTAGCCCTTTTCCCCTTCTTCTCTGTAGCTGAGAACATTGAGCCCAGCTCTGTCTATCCCTCCTGGGGTGTTTCCATTTTACCTACTGAAGTCATTCACATCTTCCTGCTCTTCCTGACAGCCACAGCCGCAATAAACGCACCCTTCCCTACCCCACTGGTTGGGTCAGGTGTTTATAATAATAAACTGCATTATTCTTCTATTCCTCATGTCTGACACACTTTAGAAAAATGGCTCCCAACCCTGTGACACTCCAGGATGTACCTAATTAGAGTTGTGAAATGGCTTTTAATCAGAAATTTTAAATTCCTTTTAAGTGGCATAAGGCACTTTGGGGTGGAAGAGGAATGACATGGCCCAACTAAATGGATTAAACTCTTGAAAGTGTTCAGTGTGGTCCCCTTCTTCACTTCAGAATTCCATAACACCTGCGCACATACACACACACACACACACACACACACACACACCCGCCATGCCCCACCCACACACATCCCATATCTCCTGCAGGTGAGATGTTTAGCACCTGTGAACGCCTACTCAGTCTGCTCTCACCCTACGTTGCCACAGTTTGGCTGCATACTTATGTGGGGCAGTAGAACATTAATTGGGAGTCATTGGGTCATGGATCCTTTGAGTCCTCCTGCTTCCGTGCAAGCTCTTGACCTGGGGCAAGGCTCTATCATTTATCTGGGCCACAGTTGCCTCATCAGCTACTAAGGTCGCTAGACTTAAAAGATCACTAAGGTTGAGTGTGTCGCTAAAATACTCTTTCCTATGACAGTGGTGTTCGATCCTGGAGAAAGCACTAGATCTTTTTTTTTTTCCTTAGAATAATCAAATTGGCAAAGATTTCATGTTGGTTGCTGGGTGGCCTCCCTCACCTCCCTAATGTTCCATTTTCTTTCATCTGTGAAATGAACAGTTCTATCACGGCTGCTTTACAGAACAAGAGTGAAATAACTTGGAAAAGTCACTCAGGAATAGTGTTTCTCAAAGGCAGTTTTCATGATCAAGATTGGGGGGCCCTGCATGAAACAAAATTATATTTGCTTCTTTCTGGGAATAGGATGCGCACGTGAAGAGGTCACAGTGAAACCTAGTGCTTTGCATAATGAATACATGCTAATAAAAGCAGAACAAAACCCTGTTGTGTTTCCTGAACCTCCAGAGACTGCAGTCACGTGACCCTGGAATCTCCTTCCCTGAGGCTCTTCAGGAGCCTGAAATGTTCTTTGGAATATAGCAGGAAATACCAAAGGAGCCAGCATTACCTTTTCCATGAAAAGAACGAGCTCAGTTGCCTGTCAGTGATTTTCATTTCCTTGCTTATTTTCACAGTCAGCTTATGCCTCCACAAAAATAGCAAGTGATATTTTCCTTGGTGTTGCACTTAGAGTATGGATAAATTTTCATGAACTTATATCTTTTGTTAATACTGTATCTAACTTTCCTTTGCAAGATATCTAAGTATGAAATCTTACTGGGTGATAGTGTAGAAATCATAGATTTGTTTTCTTAGGCATCTAGGTGTTTCTTTTTTGTCATCATTTGTATAACTGATAATTGCTTCTCCAAATCATGTGTCCTGTTTCTACTTAACGTTGGGTGGGTGACACTAATGATTCCGTATGTTACGCAGGCACTCTGCTACTGAGCCAAACCCCAGCTCCCTGAAGTTGACTGGTGACTGCAGTAAATTCCCTTCTGTCTA
The DNA here is from genome assembly GCF_000317375.1 of Microtus ochrogaster. Taxonomy (NCBI): domain Eukaryota; kingdom Metazoa; phylum Chordata; class Mammalia; order Rodentia; family Cricetidae; genus Microtus; species Microtus ochrogaster. The sequence continues at coordinate 48,813,693 of NC_022030.1, read as the reverse complement.
GTGATCTTGCTAAGTCAGCTACTAACTCGAATCGTTACTTGTAGTTGATGTCAGATTTTCTATGACTAGTCCATCTCGTCTGTAAATGATGACACTTCTTCTTTAACCATATTTAGTCTCTATCATTGAGGGGCAGGGTGCTCTGTAAGAGGCTGTTTGGGCTTCGGCTGTTTTCTAAGGTATTTATTTTATGGGTCTGAGTGTTGGTCTGCATGTGTGTGCCTGGTGCCCTAAGAGGCCAGCGGTTTCTGGAGTTACAGTCTGTTGTGAGCCATGCATGGGATGCTGAGAACCAGACCTGGGTTCTTCACAGGCACAGCAAGTAATCTTAATCTTGAGCTATCCCTCCAGCCCTTCTTTGTTTCTTTCCTTCTTTTTTTTTGGGGGGGGGGGGGGGGTTCAAGGGGATCGAGACAGGGCTTCTCTGTAGCTTTGGAGCCTGTCCTAGAAGTAGCTTTGGTGGACCAGGATGGCCTCTCAGAGATCTACCTCCCTCTGCCTCCCTAGTGCTGTGATTAAAAGCACTTGCCATGGCCACCACCACCCAATTTAGTGAGCTTTTCTTTACTTAAATTGTCCCACCTACCTTTTGCCTCTAGGCTTCTTCTATCTTCTTTTATCTTTCACTCTTAATCCAGAGCTGGGTGTGTGACTGGGTGGCTATGCCCTTCTTCCTCTCCAACCGTCCTCAGTCTCTCTTTTTTAACTTCTATTTATTCTCTGCCAGCCCCACCCATCCCTCTCCTGCTTAGCCTTTGACCATTCAGCTCCTTATCAGCTGCTTATTTATTTTAATATTTATTTATTATTTATTATGTATACAATATTCTTTCTTGCAGGCCAGAAGAGGGCACCAGATCTCATTACAGATGGTTGTGAGCCGCCATGTGGTTGCTGGGAATTGAACTCAGGACCTTTGGAAGAGCAGGCCACTTAACCACTGAGCCATCTCTCCAGCCCCCTCAATCAGGTGTTTTAGACAAGCAAAGTAACACAACTTCACAGAGTTAAACAAATGCAACATAAAAGAATGCAACACATCTTTGCATCATTAAACAAATATTCCACAGCATAAGCAAATGTAACACACCTGAAAATAACATTCCGCAACAACTTCTGGTTCCAGAGACCTAAGAATCCATAATGGCAGGATAGCATCGCAGCAGGCAGATGTGACAGTAGGAACAGAAAGCTGAGATCCCATGTCCTCAACCACAAACATGAAGCAGATATAGGGAGCTGTAAGTAGAGGCTGTATAAGCTCACAAAGCCCATCACCAGGAGAGATGTGAGCCAAGATCTGCTAGTGATTTTCCTGTCACTATGAGGATCAACTCATCTGCAAATGCAACCATTGTATAGGGAAAAGGAGCCAGCCAGCAAGTGAAAAGGCGAGGGCTGAAACATCCTTTGAGCCTCTCGAACCAGCCAGACTATAAGCAAGCCAATAAGAATTTTTTGTTGTTGTTGTTTGTTTTGGGATTTTTGTTGTTTTCTCAACTAGGTTGAGAGGGTTTTCCACCACCACAAAACTTCCTGACTTTCAAAAAGTTTAGGTCAAACAGCCAACCTGAAACCAGGCATGGTGACACATGATGTTACATTAGATCTTAGCACTGGGAGTCGGAGATGGGAGAACTGCTTTGCATCTGAACCTAGTCTAAGTTATAGAGTAAGGCCCTGTCTCCAAAAAAATAATAATAAAAGGCAAAGCAATTGGCTACCCTTATTTGTTCAGCCATAGTTAGAACCAGGGAAACCCAGCTCATCTACAAAACTAGGAGTGCCCGAGTCAGCTCAGGTTGGAGAGGTGGCTGTGAGGGCAAAAGCACTAATCCCCCCAACCTGATAATCCCATGAAGCCAAGTAAAAAGCCACATGCAGTGGCCCACATCTGTAATGCAAGCACACGTACAGGGAGAGGGAAGGCAGAGGCAGGCACATCACCCTGACCAATGTTCACATTGGCAGCAATCAAAGAGAGATCCTGCCTAAAAACAAGGAAGCAAAAGAGAATCAGATTGTCTTCTGATCTTTTTATCAGCCTTAACTGTTCAAAAAAATAAAAAATAAGAATAGGTACCTGGGTGGGAAAAGGTCATTTGAAGTTCAGCTTTTTTGGATATAAATAAGGGCATGCAAGGATAAAAAAAAGTCAAGTAAGTCACTGTGGGTATGTACTAAGGCCCACTAGATTCCTATTCCCCCAAAATAAAAATAAAATAAATAAACAGCCTTGGACCCTTCTGTAGTAAATACTTTTCTGTTGCTGTGGGAAGCCATGACCAAGGTGACTTGTAATTGACTTAACAGTTCCAGAGGGTGGCCAGCATGGCAGCAAGAACAACTGAGTTCACATCTGGAAACAAACATTCATTAGGCAAAAGGAGCAAGTGCCAGTAGGCATGGCACTAGTCTTTTGGAATCTCGAACCCCAAGAGAGATTGAAGCACTATTAATAAAAGCTCAGGTCAGAAATTGGGGTTCGACCTGAAGATCCACAAAACAAAACAGCTGGTCACTGGCTCTTATCTCGACCTTGGTCCGAAAATGGTGACCCTTCCTCCAGGAATCTCAGAAGGAGACTGCATCTTGAGAGCTATCTCTCCTCCCCCACCCCCTGTCTTATATTCCTCTCTAGGGCTAGGATTAAAAGTGTGTACCAGTTGGATTAAAGGTGCCTGACACTGTGGCTACTGGGACTAAAGCTGTGTGTGATTGTAGCTACTGGGGTTAAAGGTGTGTGTTACCATAATCTGGTATAAGGCTGACCAGTGGGACTGTTGTACTCTCAGATCTTCAGGCAGTCTTTATTTATTAAAATACATTTGAAATGCCACTGCAATAGATGTTCTGAGACTTCAGCCCTTTTCATGCCTTGCAGTAAGCCCCATGACCTGCCTATACTTAAACCTTCATGTATGATCTGCTGAAAGACAGGGCCCAAGATCCATTCATTAAAACCTTGAGAGCAGCAACACGGTATTGCATCAGCAGCCCATTCAGGGCAGGATTGAGCCCCTGAATGAGAGCGCCACCACCACCCATTCCCACTCCCTGCACTTATAACATTCTTTGGAGATTGTGTCTTGGATTCTCCAACTTAAAAACCAGCAGTGTTTGAGAATGGAAGTGACATGGAGTCTAAAAGCAAGCACGCAGAAGGAATATTTGTAGATGGCTCACCAAGTTTACCTGCCACGTTGAAATACTTGCATTAGCCAGGCATGGTGGCACATACCTTTAATCTCAGCATTTGGGAGGCAGAGGCAGGGAGAGCTCCACAAGCTAAAGGCCAGCCTGGTCTACATAGTGAGGCCCAATTTCAATTAATAACATACATGTGTTTGTCGTGCAGTTCCATTGACAGCTATTTTATAGATTACTGCAGTGGTCTGACTCAATAGAATAGTGTCATCCTTGTAAACATGAGATCAGATGGGTAGCTTAAAGCAAACAAAGCCTATTCAAACGTGAGCCTATGGGATCACTACTTTCATATTTAAAAAAAAAATTGCTGGAGAGATGGTTCAGTGTTTAAGAGCACTAACTGCTCTAATCTAAAGACCCAGGTTTGAATCCAGCACCCACATGGCAGCTCACAATCATCTTTAACTCCAGGGGACCCAATATGCTCCTTGGCCTTCTTGGGTGCCAGGCACATACTTCCAGGCAAATCACCCATACACATAAAACAATGAAATAAAATTTTAAAATAAACAAATTTCTGGTAGTTGAGACTAGCAAAAGCAGCACTTTTTTTTCTAATGTATGAAATAATGAAGAATGAGGGTCTGCCACATATCTCAATTGGTAAAAGTTCTTGTTCCCAAGCTGATGACCTGAGTTTGATCTGACCTGAAAGACAGAAAACTGCCCTCTGACCTATACACACACACACACACACACACACACACACACACACACACACAATGAAACGTGTCCCCACACACCACATGCACATAAATAAATACATTTTTTAAAGAAATGATGGAGGTTGTGGTGGGTTGGGCATACAGCTCAGTGGTAAGAGTGGTTACCTAGCATGCACTACTTCCTGGATTTGATCTCTAACACCGCAGCCAAGAAAAATGGGGAATTTTGTTAGGGTTGTTCAGAAAAATAAAATCGTGAAAGCTGCTGGACAGTGTTGGCGCATGCCTTTAAACCTAGTGCTCGGGAGGCAGAGGCAGGCGGATCTCTGAGTTCGAGGCCAGCCTCGTCTACAGAGCAAGTTCCAGGACAGCCAAGGCTACACAGAGAAACCCTGTCTCTGAAAAAGAAAATCTTGAAGGCTTTAGGAATGTGTTAGCTCCAGTTTCAAATAGATTCAGACAACTAAGTTTTTTATTTTTTTGAGACAAGGTTTTAACATAACCCACACTAACCTTAAAATTACTTGTTATGTGGCCAAGGTTGCCCTTTAACTTCTGATGCTCCTACCTCTGCCTCCTTAATGCTGAGACTGTGATCATGCATCACCCTCTCAAAATTGGATGTCTGAGGTTTCTGAGCAAAAGGTAAATGAAGAACTTAGGGTGAAATGGTTTTTTATTCTATTTCAGATAAAAAGCAGTGACCAATATGGGGGGGGGGGGAGAAGACAATGGTGTGGTACGAAGGGTTGAGAATCAACTATGACCAATACCACCCACTGACAGTACTGTGGTTAAACATATATTTTCGAGTTGTTCATTAGTGAACAAGTCTCTACCTTCTGCCTCAATTTCTGTATCTAAAGCATAAACTAGGGCCAAGATAATGGTCAATGAGTAAAGTGCTTGCTGTACAAGCCTGAGTTTGGGTCCCCAGCACCCACCTAAAAGTAGGGCTCAGAGGCCCACATCCGTAGCTCCAGAAGTAGGGTGAAAAATAGACAACGGGCTGGAGAAATGGCTCAGTAGTTAAGAGCTTTGCTTGTTCTTTCAAAGGTCCCGAGTTCAATTCCCAGCAACCACATGGTGACTCATAACCATCTGTAATGAGACTTGGTACCCTCTTCTGGCCTGCAGAGATACATGCAGGCAGAACACCATATACATAATAAATTATTTTTAAAAAATAGACTAACTGAATCAATAAACTATAGATTGAATGAGAGACCCTGTCTCAGAAAAATAAGGTGGGGCCAATAGTACATGCCTTTAATCCCAGCACTGAGGAGACAGAAGTAGGCAAAATCTTTGTGAGTTCCAGGCCAGCCTGATCTACAGAGAGAATTCCAGGCCAGACAGTGTTACATTATGAGACCCTGTTTCAAAAAAAAAAATAAAAAAAAAGGATTGAAACAGACACCTCTGGCCTCCAAACATGCCTGCTCACACACACATTTTTTAGAAAGACAAAGTAGACTAAGGGTGGAAAATAGCACAATAGACAATAGTAGTAAAGCCCTTGCCTAGAATACTTAATTAAGGTCCTAGTTCTAATCCTCAGCCCCATGGGGAAAAAAATGAAAGTTAAAAAAATAATAGTCATTGTTTCCTAAGAGAAAGAAATGAGCTCATAAATAAAGACTACCTAGAACTAGCCTAGGGATAGCTCAGTTAGTCCTATCATTGCGGTAGAAATCGCAAGGATGGGCACATGACCCAAGGCCTCCTCCAAACTGCAGTGTTAGTTAATTCAGACTGAACCATTATAGTCAACCTTTCAACCTTAATTGCTGTTTGTGTGTGGTGATGGCAATTAAACACCACCTTCAACCCCCCACACATCCCTAAAGACTTCACCTTTGCTAGGCAAGAATCTTGCTGCCTTCCCAGCCCCCTCAATTTCATTGCCTGTGGTGTACCTAGATGCTTAGTTCTCTGGTGCTCAAGGAATATACTTCTGCTGTCAGAGAGAAGAAGGCCTGCAACAGAGAAAAGCAAACTAGGAGGGCTGATAATCAGAAGTTGTCATTGGTACCTCTGGGTCCTGTAGTGCCTGAGGTCAGCCATAGCACTTACCTGCCATGCTAAAACAGGAGAGAATGGTCTCTAACCCTGTGGGGTTGAGTTTGTCTCTTTAGGCCAGAGATACTAAGTGAATGCACCCAGGCCTCTGTGCTGTCTCCAATGCGCTGTAAGTGATAATGTAAGACCCATTTGCCCCTGAATTTGTCCAAAATTTAGTGTGTTTAGATTTCCTTCTGAATATCTTAAGATATTTTATGAATTTTAGTTCAACATCACTCTTTATGGCCTTTTTAGTTAAGATCAAATGTGTGATTGTTTCTGTTTTAGAAAGACAGACTCACGGAGACTGGGAAGATAATCAGGAAGTAACAGAAGCAAAATTCTTGCGGTATAGCCCTAGGAGGGTAAAAGTGGAGGCAGATAATTAAAGCTCTGGGACCTGCAGGATGCAGGTAGACCTGGTCAGTCTTCCCATATGCCTTACTGATTGTCAACAAATAAGGTCTTGGGCCAGCAAAATGGCTCAGCAAATAAAGGTACTTGTCACCATGCCTGCCAGCCTGACTTAGATTCCCCAGGACCCGCATGGTAGGAGAGAATCAGCTCCTATAAGTTGTTCTCTGAGCTGGGCGATGGTGGCGCACGCCTTTAATCCCAGCACTCGGGAGGCAGAGGCAGGCGGATCTCTGTGAGTTCGAGACCAGCCTGGTCTACAGAG